>NC_139643.1:49300029-49315029 GCF_964638095.1 Poromitra crassiceps | reverse complement strand
ATATCCATAGTGTTGCAGTGGTCTGTGGGGCCGGTGGAGCTGTGGAGGAGGCAGGGTATGGTGGAAGTTATCCTCTCTGACAGAAAGCCAGCCGACAGCAGCGATCCGACTGAAGCTTCTGCGCGAGGCGAACAATCACAAGGCACGCCTCTGTGTCCCGACCCTTCTTAGCACGTTCCCTAGGTCTGCCTGGCTTAATGCACAAAACCCAAACACTTACAGGGGCTTTGGGGGCGAATAAATATATTTTATTTTAACGTTTAACCCCCCCAGTGCTAAAGCCCCATTGAGCCAGACTGGGTATGAGTGCCGAAAAGCAGAGAGCAGAGAGAGAGAGACCTGGAACCACTCTCTCGCATGCCTTCTCCCCTCTTTCTCGCTCCCCTGCTTTACTTTCTCCCACGAAAAAGTGAGATAGCGAGTGTGTGTGTGTGTGTGTGTGTGTGTGGTGGGAGAGAGAGTGAATGAGTGAGTGAATGGCAGAGGAAAAGGGAGGGAGGGAGGGAGACTGTGCGTAATTGCGCGCACGTATAGCTTTGCGTGTGCGCAGGAGCGCGCTGAGCGTTTTCAATGATATACAAATATATTTCACCTGGCACAATAATGGCGTCTTTCTTCTAGTGGTTTAATGTTAATATCAAGTATTTTTTTGTATCTATCTTTCTGCTCCACTTTCTTTCACTCTATAGGCTTAATCCTGCTTCACCAAGAAGGGTCGCTAGACTATTTCTCTCCACCGATTTCATTTCCTACTTTCCATCCTTCTCTTTGTAGCCGTGGCACTCGGTTGCGCCTCTGCGTGACAAGGCTGGCTTTATAAATCACGGAGGAGCGCGCAGGTGAGCGGCAGATCACACAGCGGCACCTCGCTCGCTCGCAGCACCGCTGCAGAGGGGCTTCAACCGGCCAATCAGCGCTCTGTCCGCACGAGTGGCCACCCCCCTTTACCCAGCAAACGTTTGAGCTCTTCCCTCGTTCTGATTGGTCAGTCCCACGTGGCCGTGTTATGCAGCATCAGTTCAGGTGGGAGAGAGAGAGAGAGAGAGATATCTTGCCATATTAACATGAAAGAGCCAACAAATATGTATGTCTAAAATGTATTTGCAAATTAATGGACTTGTAGCTTCTTTTAGACTAACATGCTTCCTCTGATACATGTGCCATACCTGACAGCGAGCAGTTTCACCAGCAGGATGTAGCATGTGGGAGGATCACGCAGCGCTATTCCCCCCCAGTTCCCCTCCCCTTTGAACAGGCGCCCCGACCGACCAGAGGAGACAGGAGTGCAGCGACCAGGACATGTACCCCTAATCTCTGGCCCACCCCGCAGACACGGCCAATTGTGCCTGTATGGACGTGCAACCACGCCGCCCGGAGGTAACACCGGGGCTCGAACCTGCGGCCCTCATGTTGGTGAGCAGGGAATCTACCGCTGTACTACATGGACTTGTAACTTCTGAGAGCACAAGCCCAACTCTATCAATCATCAGCTAAATGTAATGAATACCCTGCAACTTTACCACTCCAACGTGGTCTGAAAGACATTTTAAAGGATAAGTGTGGCCATTTTTAACTTATGCAGTATGAATAGTCTCTTACATACCAGCAGTGGGTTGCACCAGCTGTGCGTAAGTTGAAACGTAACCTAGTTTGAGCATAAAGTCTCACTTAGTCAGAGTTTACGCACTACTAAAAATATTTGGGTTGCACCAAGTGAAATAGTTACAACGTATGTTAGAACTTAAATTTTACACCTACGTCTTACTAGGTGTAAAGTCCTCCGTAAAGTAGGTAATTGGCACAGCTGGCAATATTGGCACCATGGCGCAGCGTTGTTTTGTTCTCCGTGATAAATTACACCTTTTGATATTTATGATTCACGCTTTTGTTTTGCACAAGCTTCGTCACTGCATACAAATTAAAATAACAGCAACAATTTAGCGAGGCAGGATGGTCGTAAATTAGCCTACAATGCTGATGAAGAGCTCACAGATAAACGTTAACAGTCTATTATGAACCTAAACATGTTATTGTAAGTCGCTTTGGATAAAAGCGTCTGCCAAATGACGTAATTTAATGTTATTTATTTATTTAATGTCCTATTACTATTTGTCAGAAGCCCTTGGTGTCAGTTTTTAATGCACGGGATTATTATTATTATTCATAATTTTTGGATGTTTTCAAATTAATGGCGGAGGAATTTAAGCGGTGGCATCGGAAAATGACGAAAGAGGGTACTCCGTGCGTTAAGAGTGATGCTGGGGGTCCTGACAAATAGTCAACATAGGACGCGTTGGGAATAAGAACACATGGCCCAGACTAAACCCCAATGCCTTTCAACAACCCCCAGAGAACAGGCGTGAACCTGGTGCATCCAGTTTTGGTTTTACAATACAAAAAATAAATAAGTAAAGAACCAAGGAATTGGGTAGATGCTGGCCATATGTGTTTAACAGTGTTAACATGTTTTAGGGAGGACTTCTGCTTTCCGGAAGTGGCCTTATAGTGTTTAGGAGGAGGGTGAACTGACCCATCATTCAGTACAACTCCATGTTTCCAATAGAAGAGAGTGAGTGTACTGCTGCTCTGAGGTGTGAATGAGTGCATGCATGTGATGTGTTGATGTAACCCTGCCGGCTGCCCCCACAAGGTCAATAAGAAGCTGCTGTCAGTTAAGTAAGCTCCAGGCCAGGGGGGGGCACTGTCATGGGTCTTGGAGGCCCGACTTTGCTGCTCAGAAATGGGGTTTAGAGTGAGGTGAGCTCCAGGCGTGATAGCAGGGTATTCTCTATATGCATGGAGAGATATATGCTACAGATACTGTCGTTTACTTCCTACAACAGTGATTCTCAACCTTTTTCATATCAAGGACCTCTAATCGAGTCCATTTGACCAAAATATTTTTATTGTTAGAAACTATGATCAAAATAATCTACATTTCTTCTACATTCTCTAATTGTGTAAACTTCTTGTAAATGACAATTCATCAATTTGCTGCGGGGTACCGCCTGGAACCTCCTGAAGGACCGCTGGTGGTCGCCTTGAGAACCTCTGCTCTAGTACACGGACTGTCCACTCTCTATGGAAAATCAGCTATCAATCATGATTTCCAAAGCTATTATAATTGTATTCCTTCCAGTATCCTATATCTTATGTTTATGTATGTGTAGCAAGGAAATTAAATTAACACTTTTCCATTCATTGTTCTATCTAAATGCCGTTGGCGTCGGTTAGGTCTTTCGTGGGGGGAAATCTGCCGCACAGGAAGTGATGCGTTTTACGTTTAGTTTGGTATAAACAGTAGAAGATGTCCTGCATAGCTCTGAGCAAAGAAGGTGGAGACAAAATAAAAACATACTCTCTGATTAAATTACTTAAATCCATTACAAAGTGTACAACTCACTCAATATATGTGTATATATATTGTATGTAGCATATGTACAATATATAGTATAGTAGTACGGTACACACCTTCTTTACCAAGCAGTGTGTTTCTGAGCATCTGATCCAGTCTGACTGGTACACACAGAAGATATCAAAACATCGTTAGTAGTCACATTAAAAACACATTCCTTCATAATTTCAAGGCAGCTCTCATATCTACCTGTCTGCCATCAACACTTTAGAGTATCTTCTACGTTTCAAAGCCGTCCCATATGCCAGCTGTCTGCCCTGTAAATGCCTCTGCGCTCACACAGCCTATGGTTAGTCACTTTCTTAGACTGCAGCCTCCACAGTCACAAAGCAGTAATTAACTATAATCATCCCTTGATGCTCTAGACCACTTGCTCTTTCTCACTGTCTTTCATTTATTTACCCCCTATTTCTGTCTTTGATTCTGTGCTGGGAGGGAGCGCAGGGCAGACTGTCTGTATCATGTGGTCTGTGCTGGGAGCGCAGGGCAGACTGTCTGTATCATGTGGTCTGTGCTGGGAGCGCAGGGCAGACTGTCTGTATCATGTGGTCTGTGCTGGGAGGGAGCGCAGGGCAGACTGTCTGTATCATGTGGTCTGTGCTGGGAGTGCAGGGCAGACTGTCTGTATCATGTGGTCTGTGCTGGGAGGGAGCACAGGGCAGACTGTCTGTATCATGTGGTCTGTGCTGGGAGGGAGCGCAGGGCAGACTGTCTGTATCATGTGGTCTGTGCTGGGAGTGCAGGGCAGACTGTCTGTATCATGTGGTCTGTGCTGGGAGGGAGCGCAGGGCAGACTGTCTGTATCATGTGGTCTGTGCTGGGAGTGCAGGGCAGACTGTCTGTATCATGTGGTCTGTGCTGGGAGGGAGCACAGGGCAGACTGTCTGTATCATGTGGTCTGTGCTGGGAGGGAGCGCAGGGCAGACTGTCTGTATCATGTGGTCTGTGCTGGGAGGGAGCGCAGGGCAGACTGTCTGTATCATGTGGTCTGTGCTGGGAGGGAGCGCAGGGCAGACTGTCTGTATCATGTGGTCTGTGCTGGGAGGGAGCGCAGGGCAGACTGTCTGTATCATGTGGTCTGTGCTGGGAGGGAGCGCAGGGCAGACTGTCTGTATCATGTGGTCTGTGCTGGGAGGGAGCGCAGGGCAGACTGTCTGTATCATGTGGTCTGTGCTGGGAGGGAGCGCAGGGCAGACTGTATCATGTGGTCTGAGCTGGGAGCGTAGGGCAGACTGTCTGTATCATGTGGTCTGTGCTGGGAGGGAGCGCAGGGCAGACTGTCTGTATCATGTGGTCTGTGCTGGGAGCGCAGGGCAGACTGTCTGTATCATGTGGTCTGTGCTGGGAGCGCAGGGCAGACTGTCTGTATCATGTGGTCTGTGCTGGGAGGGAGCGCAGGGCAGACTGTCTGTATCATGTGGTCTGTGCTGGGAGTGCAGGGCAGACTGTCTGTATCATGTGGTCTGTGCTGGGAGTGCAGGGCAGACTGTCTGTATCATGTGGTCTGTGCTGGGAGCGCAGGGCAGACTGTCTGTATCATGTGGTCTGTGCTGGGAGGGAGCGCAGGGCAGACTGTCTGTATCATGTGGTCTGTGCTGGGAGCGCAGGGCAGACTGTCTGTATCATGTGGTCTGTGCTGGGAGCGCAGGGCAGACTGTCTGTATCATGTGGTCTGTTCAAGATGCCTCCCCCTGACTCCCATTCTCTCTCTCTCAGGGTTTGGTACTAACAGAATATTTATAACACTGTGCACACATACAAACAAATGTAACTGTAGTCCAATAAGTTACCTAAAAAGTATTCTGATTACACATATTTACAGATACTACAGATTACTTTTGGGAATACTTTTAAAGTGGAAGCAAAGCTGAGATCTCTACAGTATATTATTTCAGAGGAAGAAAAGTTGCTCCGAAGAAATTTTGAGTTTGTCTGCAAACTTGAAATATATTTCCTGTATTTGACAAACTTTCCTATCTGTTCCAGTACTTTTAACTTCTCAAAGTGGAGCGCTCTGGAAGTAATCAGAACACATTACTGACTTCAGGTAATTGTATGAATTATATCACTGAATACAATTTTGATGAGTCTCCCACAAAACGTCTCTATGCTCTATGGATTTACATTTTAGGAATTTAAGCTGTTATAGGTCAACATTTAGCAAAGTAGGTCAGTGGGTTCACTTCACTGTCTGGCTCAAGGGAACCTTGGCAGCACACACGGCTGTTGCGGGGATCCAACCTTTCCATTATCAGGGGCGTGTCCAGGCAGGGAGTGGCTCCGTGGTGAGGGGCGTGTCCAGGCAGGGAGTGGCTCCGTGGTGAGGGGCGTGTCCAGGCAGGGAGTGGCCCCGTGGTGAGGGGCGTGTCCAGGCAGGGAGTGGCCCCGTGGTGAGGGGCGTGTCCAGGCAGGGAGTGGCCCCTGGTGACACACTGACCACATGGGCACTCTGCTGCCCACACATGGAAAAAAGGTTATTATTCTTTTCTGTCACTTTACAACTGATGTACAAGGTGCACACACACACACACACACACACACACACACACACACACACACACACACACACACACACACACACACACACACACAGCGGAGATAAGAAGTAGTGTGTGTGTGTGTGTGTGTGTGTGTGTGTGTGTGTGTGTGTGTGTGTGTGTGTGTGTGTGTGTGTGTGTGTGTGTGTGTGTGTGTGTGTGTGTGTGTGTGTGTGAGACAGTAGACTAAACACAATCACACAGGGATACATGCAGAGCTCTGGAGATTTGTTCCAGTGCAGCAGTGTTGGAGGAGCTGGTGACAGTGAGCGTCTGGCAGCGCAGCGGTCCAGTGACATGATGAGGTGTTAATACTGTAACACAAAGGAAGAATAATAATAGTAATCATCATCATAATAATACACAATACTTATATAGCACTTTTCTAGAACTCAAAAACGATTAAGTCAAAGTGACGAGGACGTGTGCAAAGTACAACTAGGCTGATAAATAGAATATAAAATATGCATAAATGACACATACGCTATGCAACTAGACAGTATGAATGGCAGACTGGGTTCATCTGTCAGTTCAACCCTGCAGCCGGAGGCAGAACTCGCCATCTTCGGCTGCTCGGAGTCTCCACTGAACTTCCCTACAGCGGTGCAACAATCTCTGACACTGGGGGACCACTGTCGCCAAAAGACTCATTCTGAAGGAATGGAAGTCCTCCTCTTCACCTTCTTTTCAGGTGTGGCTGATGGACATGATCTCTGTTATACAGATGGAGAGACTCAGGTCCCTGAGAACCAACTCGCTTAAAAGGTTCTCAACTGTCTGGGACCCATTTCTGGCCTACTTTGACGAGGTTAAGAATGACAAGTATCTCATGGACCCCTTGTGTGGGATCCCGTGCACATACAGTAGTCTCTTACAAACACATAAGCACCTTATACGGCTGGTAGCACCACATTCTAATGTTGATGATGTATGTTTTTGTTTTTATTTCCCCATTTCTTTTCCTGTGTCTGAGCTTGTTTGTCTTGTTCATATATTGTTCTATAAAAAATTGAGAGAAAAAATACATCTGACAGTTCAGATATGTGTGTAGATATGCGTGTATTTGGGTGACATTTTGTTTAATTCTATGTTTTGTCAAATTCATTCTTCAATTCATGACTTAATGTACTCCAGAGTTGAATAGATGTGGTGGGTCGGCCTGCCTAAAGAGCTGCTAAGCCTTTTTCTGAAGACGCAGTACGCTATTTGCCTCGCCTCTTCCCAGAATACATGTCTGTCAGATGCTAAATTCCAGGGGATGAGAAACGGGTCATGCTCAAATTATCACAGACTTTATTTTTATTTGTAAGTTGTGTTCATCGGTAAAGTCCGTGAGTTTGCAGGAGAGGAGAAACGTTCTGCTGCCCTCTCATAAGAAAGTACAGGGGAGGACTGCAATGAAAGCAGAATGAGAAGGAGCGGACGTTTTTGAGATCCTGCTCTCTGCAACCATCAACTAACGCTGCTGCATCCACCAACCACCAATTATGCTGCAGGAATGGGCGCGCGGGCAATATTTATAGCTACCAGATGCATTATGATTTGAAAACCAAAAAGAACAAGCAGATGATCATATACAGATGTAAAGATCATATACAGATGTAAAGATCATAAAGACTTCTTCACCATGACACTTTTACAACCACACGCCCCGTTAAGGTCACTCATGTCTAGAGATGAAACGATTATGAAAATTTCATATCACGATTATAGTGACCAAAATTGTCACGGTTATCAGTATTATCACAGTATTGTTAAAATGTGCTGAAAATGTTCAAAAAGTACTAATACACTCACAGAAATCATTTCACCAAGTTTTATATTGAAAACTCAGACCCAAAGAGGATCCATACACTCAGTGAAATAATTTCTGTATCTCGGAGACGGTTGCCAACTTTGGTTAATCATGGACAATATTTACCATGTTTTTCAAAGCGTACGGTTATCATAAGGGATTTTATCAGTTATCGTAAGGAATTTTATCATGATCATCATTAAAAACGGTTATCGTTTCATCCCTACTCATGTCATGTCCGCTGACCAGTTACTTCTGGTTGTCCCCAGGTCAAAGTTGAAGCATGGGGGGAACGTCGCGCCTTTGCAGTTGTAGCCCCGCCTCCCCAAACTCTGGAACGTGTTAGCATGTTAGGCTGGCCCCTAGAGAGTTAGCTTTCTTTCTCTTAGCGTCTTGTTTTTATTATTTTACTGTCCTTTTGTCATTTAAACGGGTCTTTGTGTTTTTATTGTGTTGTTTTGTGGGTTTTGCTATTTTGATTGTAGCACTTTGGTCAACTGTTGTCATTTTTAAATGTGCTTTATACTATAAATACATTTGGACTGGACTGGATTTCTTTGTAGCTGTAGAACAAGACAAAGCAGAAAACAAAAAACAAGCACATGTAATGGAGTAAATGTAATGTAATGGAGTAAATGGAGTCGTGGAGTCAATGCAAACAAAATAAACCTGGAATGTGTTATTTGCCTGAATCTCTGCATGAGTTACTTTTCCTTCTCTCACACGCATCGTAGCTTCACCACTGAGGATGCTATTTTCAATCCGATGTCAAGTCCTAAATGAGAAAGTGCAGGAAACGCTCTCTCAGTGTGGTAGCTGTGGGCTTTTTATTTTGGCCCGGCGCGCACAGTGGACCCACTGTTTTTTTTGTTGGGTTCTGGCACTCTGAAGGCAGATGCCACAGCGTGTAAAAAGAGACACCCCAAGAGAGCTGCTATGACTTTGTGTGTTTTACTCACATATTCAAGGATCATAATCACCGCTTTTGGTTCCATCACACACGTGACAGAAGGTGGTCTGGCAGACATGTGTGTTTGTCTGTTGTTTGTTATTGTGTGTGTGTGTCTGTTGTTTGTTAGCGTGTGTGTGTGTGTCTGTTGTTTGTTAGGTGTCCACCCGCTATGCCGATCACCCGCAATGCCGACCTTAGGTTTAGGCGTGGGGGGTGGGAGAGGTTAGGTTTTGGGTTAGGGTCTGGGGGAGGTTAGGTTTAGGCGTGGGGGTGGGAGAGGTTAGGTTTTGGGTTAGGGTCTGGGGGAGGTTAGGTTTAGGCGTGGGGGGTGGGAGAGGTTAGGTTTTGGGTTAGGGTCTGGGGGAGGTCAGGTTTAGGCGTGGGGGTGGGAGAGGTTAGGTTTTGGGTTAGGGTCTGGGGGAGGTTAGGTTTAGGCGTGGGGGTGGGAGAGGTTAGGTTTTGGGTTAGGGTCTGGGGGAGGTTAGGTTTAGGCGTGGGGGTGGGAGAGGTTAGGTTTTGGGTTAGGGTCTGGGGGAGGTTAGGTTTAGGCGTGGGGGTGGGAGAGGTTAGGTTTTGGGTTAGGGTCTGGGGGAGGTTAGGTTTAGGCGTGGGGGTGGGAGAGGTTAGGTTTTGGGTTAGGGTCTGGGGGAGGTTAGGTTTAGGCGTGGGGGTGGGAGAGGTTAGGTTTTGGGTTAGGGTCTGGGGGAGGTTAGGTTTAGGCGTGGGGGTGGGAGAGGTTAGGTTTTGGGTTAGGGTCTGGGGGAGGTTAGGTTTAGGCGTGGGGGTGGGAGAGGTTAGGTTTTGGGTTAGGGTCTGGGGGAGGTTAGGTTTAGGCGTGGGGGTGGGAGAGGTTAGGTTTTGGGTTAGGGTCTGGGGGGGAGGTTAGGTTTAGGCGTGGGGGTGGGAGAGGTTAGGTTTTGGGTTAGGGTCTGGGGGAGGTTAGGTTTAGGCGTGGGGGTGGGAGAGGTTAGGTTTTGGGTTAGGGTCTGGGGGAGGTTAGGTTTAGGCATGGGGGTGGGAGAGGTTAGGTTTTGGGTTAGGGTCTGGGGGAGGTTAGGTTTAGGCGTGGGGGTGGGAGAGGTTAGGTTTTGGGTTAGGGTCTGGGGGAGGTTAGGTTTAGGCATGGGGGTGGGAGAGGTTAGGTTTTGGGTTAGGGTCTGGGGGAGGTTAGGTTTAGGCGTGGGAGAGGTTAGGTTTTGGGTTAGGGTCTGGGGGAGGTTAGGTTTAGGCGTGGGGATGGGAGAGGTTAGGTTTTGGGTTAGGGTCTGGGGGGGAGGTTAGGTTTAGGCATGGGGGCTGGGAGAGGGGAGGTCGGAACAGCGGGAGGTCGGAACAGCGACATGGAACCGTTTGTTAGCGTGTGTGTGTGTGTTGTTTGTTAGCGTGTGTGTGTTTGTTAGCGTGTGTGTTTGTCTGTTGTTTGTTAGCATGTGTGTGTGTGTGTGTCTGTTGTTTGTTAGCGTGTGTGTGTTTGTCTGTTGTTTGTTAGCGTGTGTGTTTGTCTGTTGTTTGTTAGCATGTGTGTGTGTGTGTGTCTGTTGTTGTTTGTTAGCATGTGTGTGTGTGTGTGTGTGTGTGTGTGTGTGTGTGTGTGTGTGTGTGTGTGTGTGTGTGTGTGTGTTGTTGTTTGTTAGTGTGTGTGCTTATGTCCTTTTTATTGAGTGAAACTCCAGCAGCCATTATTCAAGGACCAAAGTCGTAGCTTTTGTTTGTCATAGACAGCTGGTGCCTGGCAGAAGTGTGTGTTTGGATGGATGGTTCTGTGTGTGTGTGTGTGTGTGTGTGTGTGTGTGTGTGTGTGTGTGTGTGTGTGTGTGTGTGTGTGTGTGTACATACGTGTGCATGTGTGTTAAACCCCTGACACACGAAGCCGATAGTCGTCGGTAATGTTGGTGAGAGTCTGTGGGCCTAGTCTTTGCAGAGAATCCCGCACTGTTGGATCTAGTCGTCTTTGTCGGCAGATTTTTCAGACGTGAGAGGAGAGGAGAGGAGAGGAGAGGAGAGGAGAGGAGAGGAGAGGGCAAAATGTTCTTCTTTACACACTTTATCTCATCTGATCATTCCAACACAAATATTCTCACATCGGCATGAAAGCCCCTTGAGACTGTCCCTGCATGATATCACAAAATTAGTTTGTTTATTTGTATCATTCTTTCTGATTTCCCCCCCATTTTCTCCACAATTGTACTTGGCCAATTCCCCCCCCTGCTGCCCCGGTCGCTGCTCCACCCCCTCTGCCGATCTGGGGAGAGCCGTAGATTAGCACCATGCTTCCTCCGACACGTGCAGTTGCCAGCCGCTTCTTTTCACCTGACAGCAGGGAGCTTCACCGGTAGGACGTAGCACGTGGGAGGATCACGCTATTCCCACCAGTTCCCTTCCACCGCCGACCAGGCACCCAGACCCACCAGAGGAGGCGCTAGTGCAGCGACCAGGACGAACACCCTTAATCCGGCTTCCCTCCCGCAGACACCAGCCAATCGTGCCTGTATGGACGCCCGACCAAGCCGGAGGTAAGACGAGCACACGAACCTGCGACCCTCGCGTTGGTAGGCAGGGAATACTTTGAAGTCGGGTTGGTGTGTTCAAGGACTCTGTGCACACACCACCAGCACAACGCTATTCACTTGTATTCGTCGCTGGTCGCTTGGTGCTGCAGCTTGATTGGCTGTCTTTCGGTTTTGAAATTTCAAATGGGCCCCTCCTCTCCTCGCTGTCGTCCGCCGCACAGGTATCCCAGCATGCTTTGGAAGGTGATGAGTGACATAATACAAAATGAATGGGCAGCAGCGACTCCAAGCAAGTACAAGTGGAAAAACGTGCTGCGGTGTGCACAGACCGTTACAGTGCATACACACCAGAGCGGCGCTAGACATTTGCAGTCGCGTCGCTGGTTGGTGGTGCAGCTTGATTGGCTGTCGTGCTCGCTTTCCGCTTTGAATTGGTAGATTTTAAATTGGCTCCTCCTCTCGTCGCTGTTGTTAATATTATAATATCGGCCTTTTATCAGCTGATGGCAGATGTGACGGAGGCTCCTCCCCCTGACCACAGAGATGTGATGGAGGCTCCTCCCCCTGACCACAGACAGCACAAAGACAAACAGTGTGTAAAACCTGCAGTGGTATTTTCATTCCTTTTCATCTTTTCCTTCATTTGTTGAATGGTTCAATGTCGTTAGTGAATTAAATCCTTCATTGAAATGCAGGAATGTCTGCCAGAGATTCCCTGTCATAGATGTGGTGAATCACTCTGTCTTAACGAGCTGCTAACCCTGAAACAACTTCATTAGTTTGGGCTTCAGTGGAGAGTTTGAACGTCCCCTGATGGTCTATGCTGTTTTAGAGGCTTTTCCAACATGAAAATAATAGAATTCTTGGGGGAAGAGGGAGGGGGGGAGGTTGAATACTTTTTACTATTTTGGCCTGAAAAAGGACAAACTTAAAGATATCAATATTTTATTTAAAAAATATATTGAATATTGGCACAAAAGATCAGCTATCAGTAGCTTTCGGTACTTTTTCGGTTTTTTGCATCATTTAAAAATGACAAAAGTGGTGTTTATTTGTGAAGATGATCTGGCTGAACAAACCTCTAAGCATCGTAAACTTTTAACCACCCGCTTTATTTCAGGCATCTAACCAAAAACCCATTCAAAAGAACCATTGACTTGGAGAGACAAGGGAACCAGGGCGATGCTGACTTCCTGGTTGGCCTACAAACGTCATGCCTGCAACACTCTATTGGTACTTTAGTTTTAAAATTACTCTTTAATTATAGCAATTATGGCAAGCTCCATTCAACGTCATCTGTAAGAATAGCTGCATTTATGGGGTGTCGGTTTTGTGTCAATCTGATTTACGCTGCGGCCTTTTAAAGTTTGAAATGTTGACCTTTAATTAAAGCGCCCCCATCAGGCCAATCAGTGTAATGTTTTTAAATGCAACAATGTGTCATCCCTGTAAGATCGTCAAATTCGGACCAGTGGTGCCAGAGGGAATCACCTGAGGAGATATCACATCATCTAAAGCTAAAGTATCAGCACATTAAGTACAGTATGCGACAAAATATGGAACACCAATCATATCCGTGCAGGCATCAGTTATGCTGAGAAATATAATCTTTCTAGTCTTTGTGCCCATCCTCACTCTCATTGCCCCCCTCTGACATTCAAGCCAACATATTGTTTAAGGCAGAGGTTTTCAAAGTGGGAGGTGGGCCTCCCCAGGGGGGCTCCAAGCCGTTTCAGGGGAGGCTCAGTGAATGGAAAGTGAAAAAATATGACATTGGTTAAAGAGATAGTTCAGTTTGGGGGAATTTGACAGTTTTTCCCACTTTCCCAGAGTAGTAGTTTCCCAGAAACAAATAAATGCCTTCAGACTAGAGATGTAACTAGAAAATTTCACATCACGATTATCGTGACCAAAATGGTCGCGGTTATCGTATTATCACGGTATTCGTGAAAAATTGCTGAAAATGTTCAAAAAGTACTGAGAGACTCACTGAAATCATTTGACAACGTTTTATATTGAAAACTCAGATCCAAAAAGGATTGATACACTCACTGAAATCATTTCTCCAAGGCTGCACGTTTGCATCTGGGAGACTGTTGCCAACTTTAGTTGATGATGGACAGTATTTACCATGTTTTTCAACGCACTGTAATCACAGTACCACGGTAATCACGGTACCACGGTTTTAATGATGATGAAAATTTGAAATGGTACGGTTATCGTAAGGAATTTTATCACGGTTATCATTAAAACCGGTTATCGTTACATCCCTAATTCAGACAGACATTTATTGATGTATTTGATAGTCTGAAGTATGTCAAGCAGCAATATCAGGCTCTCTCGGCTCAGTTGTTGAGTGTCTATGGGATCAAATAACATAATCATGATCCCATAGGCATCCAGGAATTGAGCGAGGGGGGCTCCTTTTTCCAAGCTTTGTCTGGGGGGGGGGGGGCACAGTCTCACACTTTGAAAAGCCCTGGTTTAAGGGATGGTTACTTCAGATGCTTGGTAAGCTGCACTAGATGACTTCACATGCTGGCACACATGAAGCAAAAAGGAAATTGTTTAATTAGAGAGGAGAGAAGCAACACATCTAACAGCTTTCTCTACTACCACCCTTTGTAATTCAGTCTTTTTCAGATTCTTCTCCCATTTTATTTTCTCCCCAATTCTACTTTGCCAATTCTGCCTGCTGTCCCGGTCGTTCCTCCACCCCAGCTGCCGATCTGGGGAGAGTTGTAGACTAGCGTATACTTCCTCTGATACATGTACCCAATGCAGCATAGAAACCCTGACCCAATGCAGCATAGAAACCCTGACCCAATGCAGCATAGAAACCCTGACCCAATGCAGCATAGAAACCCTGACCCAATGCAGCATAGAAACCCTGACCCAATGCAACATAGAAGCCCTGACCCAATGCAGCATAGAAACCCTGACCCAATGCAGCATAGAAACCCTGACCCAATGCAGCATAGAAACCCTGACCCAATGCAACATAGAAACCCTGACCCAATGCAGCATAGAAACCCTGACCCAATGCAGCATAGAAACCCTGACCCAATGCAACATAGAAGCCCTGACCCAATGCAGCATAGAAACCCTGACCCAATGCAGCATAGAAACCCTGACCCAATGCAGCATATAAACACTGACCCAATGCAGCATAGAAACCCTGACCCAATGCAACATAGAAACCCTGACCCAATGCAGCATAGAAACCGTGACCCAATGCAACATAGAAGCCCTGACCCAATGCAACATAGAAGCCCTGACCCAATGCAACATAGAAACCTTGACCCAATGCAGCATAGAAACCCTGACCCAATGCAGCATAGAAACCTTGACCCAATGCAACATAGAAACCCTGACCCAATGCAGCATAGAAACCTTGACCCAATGCAGCATAGCAACACTGACCCAATGCAGCATAGAAACCCTGACCCAATGCAGCATAGAAACCTTGACCCAATGCAGCATAGAAACCCTGACCCAATGCAGCATAGAAACCCTGACCCAATGCAGCATAGAAGCCCTGACCCAATGCAGCATAGAAACCCTGACCCAATGCAGCATAGAAACCCTGACCCAATGCAACATAGAAGCCCTGACCCAATGCAGCATAGAAACCCTGACCCAATGCAGCATAGAAACCCTGACCCAATGCAACATAGAAACCCTGACCCAATGCAGCATAGAAACCGTGACCCAATGCAGCATAGAAACCCTGACCCAATGCAACATAGAAACCCTGACCCAATGCAGCATAGAAACCGTGACCCAATGCA
>NC_139643.1:49285029-49295029 GCF_964638095.1 Poromitra crassiceps | reverse complement strand
TAACAGAGCTCCTCCTTAACTCCACCAGGACAGGGGAGTATTTTGAGAAGGAGATGATTGGGACTGGAGAAGGAGCCGGTCCTGTGGCTTTCCTTGTTCTGCAGGATGAAAGAGGAGAAGCAGCAAGTATGTGAAGCATTGAAAGCATGCGGTCAGCCGCGCGGCGAGGCCAGCGGAGCCGGGCCGCATGCTCAGATGCTCAGCTGGGCCCTGCCAGGTCCAGCCGAAGGTCAGGCGGGTCATTTTGGCGTGGGAGTGACGCCTCGCCTCGCTACACCTGGAGCCACCCGGCGACCATGAGACCGGAGCCCGCAGACAAAGGCAGACTTGAGCCAACGATGCGGGACACACTGCAAATACTAGGGCGACAGACGCCCAGACATGGCCGGCACACATTGCCATAATTTCTGTAGGCATAATCAGATAATGTTGAAGTGACTTTTTTTATCATAGTTTCACTGTTATCCCTCTATACCTAGTGATGGAATTCTGGACTAAATCATATCTTCTCAGATTTGTCATGTCATCAGATGGGGTCTGTGGTCATAATGTGACTAAATTAGGAGTCCTTGATATGAAAAAGGTTTTAGAAGAACCACTCCTCTAACGGAGCTGCATGGTGGCACCAGCTGTGGTTGCTGGGAGACTTGTGACGTATAACTGCAAAGCCTCCACCGACACTCCTGACATGTTTTGGCTCTGCAGTGAAGATCTCGATGGGCTTGAGAAGATGAAACTAATAAAAGTTAACCAGCACAGATGAAGTCACGCTCTTCACACGGACTCGTCCGGCCAAATGGAGAGAAACCCTCCGAAGCTCTTCCAGAGAGCAGCACGGCCTCAGCACAGCGCCCGGTGGAAGAGGGATCTCCTCGCCTCCTCGGCTGGCCGGGGTCAACCAGGAATGCACCAGGGGAGAGGGAGGGAATGTACCACCGGGGTGTTGAGGAAGGGGGTGGGGAGGAAACGCAAGGGGGGGGGGAACAGAGGGGTCTTTTGTGAGACAGGAAGCTGCTGAGACCTGCAGGGCCCTCTCTCTCTCTCTCTCTCTCTCTCTCTCTCTCTGGGTACAGTAGAGGAGCAGAGGGAAACCTGGAAGGTGAGAAAGATGGAGGGAGAGAGAGAGAGAGAGAGACGGATGTGACTGCGTGAACGAAGATGACGGACTGGGCTGAAGACGGCTGAGAGTTTAGTGAGAGGAGGAGATGAACGAGTGAGGAGATGGAGAAACCAGGGAAGAGGTGGACAGAGATGTGAGACACGGGATGAAACAAGTTGTACATGAGAACAGGAAGGGCCAGAAAAGATGTGACTACTGAAGAAGAAGAAGAAGCAGAAGAAGAAGAAGAAGAAGAAGAAGAAGAAGAAGAAGAAGAAGAAGAAGAAGAAGAAGAAGAAGAAGAAGAAGAAACTAGCTCAGAGGAATTTTTGTTGTTCCCATGTTCCCAGAGTCAGAACAAATAAATACCTTCAGTTCAAACAGTCTGAAGTGTGTCAAACAGCAATATAGGCTATATTGGCACAACTGTTGTGTGTCTAAGGCATAGGTTCTCAAATGTTTTTCAGTCAGGGACCCCTTACAAGATAGAAAATATACCGGGGACCCCCTCATTCTAATTTTGGGCTAAGCTTAATTGTTTCCACGGTAACGTGCTTGACTTTTAAATTGATAGGTTTGTTAGATTAAAATGTAATCCATGAACCATTTTAGATTTAAAGCATACAATATTTTCATTGAACTATGAAGCTTTTGCAACAAAAAAAAGTATTTATTTTTATTTTCCTGAAAACCTTTCGCGGACCCCCTGGCAAAGTCCCACGGACCCCTGGGGGTCCCCGGACCCCCATTTGAGAACCACTGGTCTAAGGGATGAAATAACATAATCATGATCCCATGGGCATCCAGGAATTGAGTGAGGGGGGCTCCTTTTTCCAAGCTTGGTCTGGGGGGGAGGCCCCACAGTCCCAGACTTTGAAAACGACCCACCACAACACAGAGTCCAACAGAAAAGTCCACCTAACTGGGCGTTCACACCAAGGCCATTTTCACACATTTGTGCGACCAGATTACATCAATGCAAACAGCCCGAATGAGGTGAATGATGCGAAATCTCGTGTCACGAATGGCACGATATTCGTCTCGTTGCTCGTTCGCTCGAGTTGACATTTTTCAACTTTGGCGAATAATCCAAAGCTTTTTTCACCTTGGTGTGAACGCACGGTAAACACAACAAGAAAGTGAAGCCCCATGTGGTCAAACAGTTTCCTCCCCACCGTCAGAGGCAGGAAACTATTGTCAACAACACTCTTAGCGTGTCGCTTGTTGTGGGTTTTGTTTAGCTTGTAGCTAACCATGAAACTGTGTCTGCAGAAGAGCCACTGTGTTGTCACCACAATAAACTAAAAATGACTGTGACAAATATATTGTGATATTGTGGTTTTAGTTGGCTAATGTTAGATCATGTTAGCTCGCTTGCCAACGTGGACGAATTGCTATTTAGCCAACGTCACTGTCTCGGCCGCTGCTTGGTCACGCTGACGTACGAGTACGAGGGCGAACAACAGGCTGCTGACTGCAGTGACCCTAATGGCCACCGGTGTCAGTAATGCTTATGGATTTCTGAGTCTTACACATATAGGGCCTTTAAGAAGGGGAAGTGAATTGTAGGGCTTATAGTAAAAAGAAAGAAAGCTGGTAGGTGAAGGAGAGGAGATGTGACTGAAGGAATGAAGATGCAGGAAGGAGTAGGGAGTGGAGGAGATGAAAGAGTGAGGAGCAATTTGGTAAGAGTGAGGGAAAGAGAGGGATGATGTGGCTGATTGAGAAGGTGCAGAGGGAAGAACGGAGGAGAGCAGGATATGATCAGAAACACAAAACGCAGGGAAAACTAGATATTGATCTATTTTATTCATGTGAAACTGTGTCACCCCCAAAACCTGAGCAGAACTCCCTGGAAGAAGAAAGAGATCCTGGAGAAAGCAAGGACAACTACAAATATGTTTTTCTATTTGTTTATAAAAAATGAGTTACTGTCTTAAATCTACTACAGTAACTAGTATCCTAACCCTAACACAAGAGACTGAACACTGTGACCTTCAGTACCCTAACCCTAAAGGCTGGCTCACACTACAGGATTTTCGGGCCGATTTATGCCCGATTCACCCCTCCCGAGAATCGGAGGAGAAATCTGGCCTGGCAGCTTGCCAAGCTTGGTCGGGCCCGACTTTCGGCACCGATTATCTTGTAGTGTGAGCTGTTTGCAGATCCAATCTTAACCCTCCCGATCTGCTCAAAGCCTCATCGGGCCGTCCCGATCATATCAAACATGTTTGATATTTAGGACTGAAAATCTGCGCGAATACATCATTCTGCTGCTGCGGGAGACTCCCGTCATTATCGTTAATTGACGTGGCTCGTTTGATGCGCTGCACTGCAGGTATCAGATAGGCTACCAAATACCAACAGCACAGAACCATGAGTATTTGGGGGAAAATGTCACTAATTTATATCACAATGAATGACCAATGAATAAAAAGTTGTTATATCGTAGTTTTGAGCCCCTGCCAGTCAGAGGCTGTAATCTCCTACCTGTCTTATCAGGCAGTGTGGGGAAAAAAGGCTTTGCTGCTGCGGGAAGCAATCCAGTCTATCCAAACGTTTGCCGATCTCATGACATGCAGCAGGGAAATATATTTTGGTAGCGCATGTGTTTGTGTTCTCACTTGTACAGACAATAGACTCGCGTTGTTTACACGCATGCTAACTACCGTGAGATTCATTTGTTTGGCGAGACGGGCATGAAAATGAGAAAAGAGAGAGAGGTGAGGTGGGGGCGGAGCGCTTTGGTCACTGCTGGAACCCCAAAAAACGAAACAGGTTCGGAGTATGGCCGGGCATCAATGTGATTATCCTGCCGATAACCTTAATACTATCCTGTAGTGCGTGGTGCTCCACATTTACAAATCTTGTAGTGTGTGCATGTTGAGATTCTAGGGAAGATAATCGGGGAAGATTCTCCTGTAGTGCGTGTCACAGCCAGATTTCAAAATCGGTTAGGATTGTCAGAATCCTGTAGTCTGAGCCCAGCTTAACACAAGAGACTGAACACTGCTTCAGTACCCTAACACAAGAGACTGAACACTGCTTCAGTACCCTAACACAAGAGACTGAACACTCGGACCTTCAGTACCCTAACACAAGAGACTGAACACTGTGACCTTCAGTACCCTAAGGCTAACACAAGAGACTGACCACTGTGACCTTCAGTACCCTAACCCTAACACAAGAGACTGAACACTGCTTCAGTACCCTAAGGCTAACACAAGAGACTGAACACTGCTTCAGTACCCTAAGCCTAACACAAGAGACTGAACAGTGGGCCCTTCAGTACCCTAAGGCTAACACAAGAGACTGAACACTGTGACCTTCAGTACCCTAACCCTAACACAAGAGACTGAACACTGCTTCAGTACCCTAAGCCTAACACAAGAGACTGAACACTGGGACCTTCAGTACCCTAACCCTACCACTAGAGACTGAACACTGGGACCTTCAGTACCCTAAGCCTAACACAAGAGACTGAACACTGGGCCCTTCAGTACCCTAACCCTAACACAAGAGGCTGAACACTTCAGTACCCTAACCCTAACACTAGAGACTGAACATTGCAGCCTTCAGTACCCTAAGCCTAACACAAGAGACTGAACACTGGGACCTTCAGTACCCTAAGCCTAACACAAGAGACTGAACACTGGGACCTTCAGTACCCTAACCCTAACACTAGAGACTGAACACTGGGGCCTTCAGTACCCTAACCCTAACACAAGAGACTGAACACTGGGACCTTCAGTACCCTAACCCTAACACAAGAGGCTGAACACTGTGACCTTCAGTACCCTAACCCTATCACAAGAGACTGAACACTGGGGCCTTCAGTACCCTAACCCTAACACAAGAGACTGAACACTGGGACCTTCAGTACCCTAACCCTAACACAAGAGACTGAACACTGGGGCTTTCAGTACCCTAACCCTATCACAAGAGGCTGAACACTGCTTCAGTACCCTAACCCTAACACAAGAGACTGAACACTGCTTCAGTACCCTAACCCTAACACAAGAGGCTGAACACTGCTTCAGTACCCTAACCCTAACACAAGAGGCTGAACACTGGGGCCTTCAGTACCCTAACCCTAACACAAGAGGCTGAACACTGGGGCTTTCAGTACCCTAACCCTAACACAAGAGACTGAACACTGGGACCTTCAGTACCCTAAGCCTAACACAAGAGGCTGAACACTGGGACCTTCAGTACCCTAACCCTAACACAAGAGGCTGAACACTGGGACCTTCAGTACCCTAAGCCTAACACAAGAGGCTGAACACTGGGACCTTCAGTACCCTAACCCTAACACAAGAGGCTGAACACTGGGACCTTCAGTACCCTAACCCTAACACAAGAGACTGAACACTGGGACCTTCAGTACCCTAAGCCTAACACAAGAGGCTGAACACTGGGACCTTCAGTACCCTAACCCTAACACAAGAGACTGAACACTGGGCCCTTCAGTACCCTAACCGTAACACAAGAGGCTGAACACTTCAGTACCCTAACCCTAACACAAGAGGCTGAACACTGGGCCCTTCAGTACCCTAACCGTAACACAAGAGGCTGAACACTTCAGTACCCTAACCCTAACACTAGAGACTGAACATTGCAGCCTTCAGTACCCTAAGCCTAACACAAGAGACTGAACACTGGGCCCTTCAGTACCCTAACCCTAACACAAGAGGCTGAACACTTCAGTACCCTAACCCTAACACTAGAGACTGAACATTGCAGCCTTCAGTACCCTAAGCCTAACACAAGAGACTGAACACTGGGACCTTCAGTACCCTAACCCTAACACAAGAGGCTGAACACTGGGACCTTCAGTACCCTAACCCTAACACAAGAGACTGAACACTGGGACCTTCAGTACCCTAACCCTAACACAAGAGGCTGAACACTGGGACCTTCAGTACCCTAACCCTAACACAAGAGACTGAACACTGGGACCTTCAGTACCCTAACCCTAACACAAGAGGCTGAACACTTCAGTACCCTAACCCTAACACAAGAGGCTGAACACTGGGACCTTCAGTACCCTAACCCTAACACAAGAGGCTGAACACTGGGACCTTCAGTACCCTAACCCTAACACAAGAGACTGAACACTGGGACCTTCAGTAGCCTAACCCTAACACAAGAGGCTGAACACTGGGACCTTCAGTACCCTAACCCTAACACAAGAGACTGAACACTGGGACCTTCAGTACCCTAACCCTAACACAAGAGGCTGAACATTCCGGCCTTCAGTCTGTGTACAGAGACACAGGAGCCAGGCTAATGAGGTCAGGGGAAAAGCAGCAATCAAAACAAACACACACAGTTTGTTATGAGCTCATTCTCCTCTGTTTGTCTGCCATCAAAGAGCTTCTCATCTCTGTCGCGTTTTGATTTCAGCTCGCTCCCATCCGGGCCTGACCCAACAGCACGCACAGAACCGGGCAGGGGGACAAATAACTGGCATGCTGCAGAATAACAATATCACCCCTCCCTCCCTCCATCTCTCCATCTCTCCCTCTCTCTCTCCCTCCCTCCCTCCCTCTCTCTCTCTCTCCCTCCCTCCCTCTCTCCCTCTCTCTCTCTCTCTCCCTCCCTCCCTGTCCCTCTCTCTCCCTCTCTCCCCGGCCGGTGGAGACAGTTCCGTGGTCTCACGTTCAGCTCTGGCACAGAGTCAAGCGCTGGCTAACTCTCCCACACACAGATAGCCCAGTTCCTCCTATGATGACAGTGCACTGAGGAGGGGCTCCTGGCTCTTTCAAGGGAACCAGGCACCATATTCAAAACTCTTTTGCATGTCTTGATTGAATGTGGATATACAGTCAGACTTGGTGGGTTTGAATCTGGCTCATGAACTGTACATCACATGACTGCAACATGACCTTTACAACATGCAGGGATGGGATATTTCAGTTGGAACACAACAACTCTCACTTATTTCTAAGTGCAGTTTGTAATTGTCCTGCTATTTGCTGCTGTCGGTCACATCCCTGGACATGACTGGCACCAACCTTCTGAACCATCGACAATAAGCCTCTCTGTCACATATATATATATACGTATAGATGTATAAATGTCTGCCATATTGTCTCTTGATTATAAAGATCAACTGCCTTCAGATGTAGAATTATATACTTCTCAGTTTCACTGACAGGGTGGAGTCAGAGCGAGGCGCTGTCTCTCCTAAATGCACCCTGGGCCAGATATGGCCTGTGCATCTGTGCCTGGGCCAGATAACCATAGCCTAGCATCATCTGTGCCTGGGCCAGATAACCATAGCCTAGATTATGATTACAGCTTGAAGAACATGTGGAGAGCGGATGAGCAGGAGTTTGGCTTTGCTAAATGTTGTCACTATTCCTTCCAAGGTTTTTTGTTTTTTTTAGTCCTTCTTACATATAAAGACAATAAGCTGTAAAATATAAGAGGCATTCCTGCATTTTATGACAAGAACGAACAAGCCACCTAAACAGCAGAGTTATGAACGCTCATAAAGTTGACAAAAAGTTGACAAAACACACACTTCCTGTCCACGGTTTATTATCCCAAATACTGAAGAGACAGAGCCAAAACGCTGATTAAAGGATAAGTTCACCCAAAAAAAAATTAATTCAGTCATTATCTACTCACCCCCATGCTGATGGAAGGACGGGTGGAGGTTCACAGCGTTGCAGAATTCTCCTAAATGATTGAAGTGGATGGTGACCAACTTTCAAATGTCAAAAGAAGAATATAAACAAAAGAAGAAGAAAAAGATGCTTCCATGCTCCTCACCTGGCATAATCCAAGTCTCCAGAAGCCCCGAGATGCCAAGTTGACTTGAAAAGATGTCATTTACCCTCTGTTTTTAGCTGAAATCTTCACTGCCATCAGGTGCTCCAGAAGGTGGTGGTGATGGTGGGATACTGTAGCCTGCACATTGTCCATGTCTGTAATCAGCAAATGTGTTACTCTAAAATCACAACACAATGAAACAGAGGTACGTGGACTATGTCAAAATATTCACAATATAAAGGATCTGATGTAATTACCCTTTGTGCTGTTCAACTTAAAGGTAGAGTACCTATAGAGAAACCTGGCTCAGATGTTAGATGTTAGGGTGTAGAAACTGCTAGTGGTGTTAGTTAAAGGTGTAGCCTCAGCAAGTGGGGCATCGGTGAGAATGAGGAGGACCAGAGGAACATATGCCAAGGGTTTTATTTAGAGATTCCTTGGTGGGTGATGGAATATCATCAGACAGGTGTAGATTGATGTTAACATGCAGATGATACAGATGATTTAACCGGCAATAATGCATCTGCGCATGGCAACACCAAGGGACGAACAAACAGCCTCCTCCACTGCTGTCTGGAGCACACTGAGCCTCACCCAATCAGCTGTCCTTTATTGAGCCCAGGTGCGGCCCAATCAGGGCCCCAGGTGTGGCTGATTAGGTGAGGCTGAGCTGGTGGGGGGATTTTGTACACAGGGTTTTCCCTATGCTGAATGGATGTCAACTCAATGTTGGTCCCCAGTGGACTACTTTAGCAAGTTTTGTCTTTCAGATTTTGGGGTGTTGGTTATTGATTATTTGCTCTGACTTTTCCAAACGTTTGTACACAGATATGGTAATAATGATGTTCCAAAATGATGTGAGATGATGTCCTTCCAAAAAGCCAGGGGGAAAAACTGCTCCTGACAAATGAATTGCAGCCGTGCCGGCCAGACTCTTGAAAGCTGAGCTCAAAGCTGATCCAGATAAGAAGAAAGACTCAGAATGGAAACACGAAAGAGACTCAAGTTATTCATGTGAAAATGTGCATGAAATTAGAGCTGGAAGTTCACAATCCTGCCTGGGATTGAGTTGAAACCTTCCGATAAAGCTTTCGCGTTATGAAGCTATTTGCTATGCATTTGACATTGGGGTGTGAGACTACGTAGATGGTTTCTTGTGCATGTTTTTATCTGGTTTTGAGGAAAGCTTCAGGCAGAACTCTATAGTATCTACAAAAAAAAAATCATTTTTTGGCATTTCCATAAATTAGAAACTCTCCCCTATATAGCATATTAAATGACTGAGATAGCTCTCAGACCAAAAGTTATGAGTAGTTTAGAGTATTTTACCCGCCCCCTTTTTTTCTTTTCTTTTCCTTTCTTTATGTAATTCCCTTGTTTGTGTGTTGTTGTTTTTGATTGGGTTAGGGTTATGTTTTAGCTCCATGTGTTGTGTTGAGATGTACATGTGTCTTATCTGTAAACCTGGAAAAAACATAAATAAATCATAAAAAAAAGTGAATGGGTATTTTAATCGGTTATGTGTCTAAAAGTAAAACCTGAGAAAAATGGCTTTAAACATTCCACAATGTTGTATTTCCTACAGTGGCATTGCAGCAAAACCACCAAAATAAACACTTTCCCCTTTGTTTTATATGAAAAGTAATTATTCACCATGATGTACTACGGAGATAAAAGTAACCAGATCACTCAAAATCTCAAAATACCTGCAAAACTCATTTCCAACCTCCTTTTGCTCATGGCCAACAACGTGCAGCAGTGATGTGAAGGAAGGCTTTCTGCAGGTCACCACACATTTCGTGTGCATGATGGGTCAGAACAGAACTTATTGTGCATGATGGGTCAGAACAGAACTTATTGTGCATGACGGGTCAGAACAGAACTTATTGTGCATGATGGGTCAGAACAGAACTTATTGTGCATGATGGGTCAGAACAGAACTTATTGTGCATGATGGGTCAGAACAGAACTTATTGTGCATGACGGGTCAGAACAGAACTTATTGTGCATGACGGGTCAGAACAGAACTTATTGTGCATGATGGGTCAGAACAGAACTTATTGTGCATGACGGGTCAGAACAGAACTTATTGTGCATGGCGGGTCAGAACAGAACTTATTG
>NC_139643.1:49242529-49282529 GCF_964638095.1 Poromitra crassiceps | reverse complement strand
CACTGAACTATATGACTGGACTTTGAAGAGGAAGATGTAGAGAAGGAAAACCACCTCCACATGTCTGATATCTGTTTCTATTAGGGGGGTCCTAATAGAAACAACTAAGCCAAATGTATTGTTTAATCGCTGCATCGCGATGCCGACGTGTGAATCCAATCGAATCGTTGACAGATAATCGTTGAATCGTTTATGTTTAAATTTATGTTGACATTCAGATTTTAAAGCACTTTCTAAGTAAAAAAAGGAGATGATATTTATCTGACTACTTGTATAAAGTGATGAAAAAGTAGCCATGTGCAGTAATAATATAGAAAATTGAGGATGTGATACTGGGAGCTGCAATACTTTGAGCTGTATCAAGATGCATCGTGATGCATCGTGGAATCCAATCGAATCGTTGACAGATGAATCATAATCAAATCGAATCGTGAGGCCAGTGAAGTAGATACAGTCAGTATGGGACAATAAGGGAGGAAGCATACAGGATTAAGCTGTGACTTCTATGTGGTAATCCTTAAAAGTTAATTCTTGATTTTCACAAATAAAGAATTAGAAGGGAGAGAGATAGAGAGAGGGAGGGAGAGAGGAGGGTGAAGTAGGAGAGAGAGGGTGAGAAAGGGTTTGTGGTGAGGATGGATGGATGAGAGGGGCAAAAGAACGATAGAAAGGGAGAGCGTGAAAAAGAGTGAGAGAAAGAGAGGATAAAGGATGGTTTGAACGGAGAGATGTTAAGGGCCTGAGAAAGGTTAAAAAGCCAGACAGAGTTCAGAGACGCTGCTCCTGGTCACACAGTCGTGCAAACCGACCACGGGATTTAAAAAATATATATATATATATATACTATAATTGACTGTTTTCATTCAAAAACACCACATATTGTGTCCGGATTTGCTCAGTATTTCATATATTACATATATTTTTATATATTGTACTATTTTGCAAGCTAAAAAGGAATAACACTAACAGTGTTTATCAGTGGAAATCACATTTTTGTGATTCAGATCTGCAGTTGCTGAAATGACCATAAAGAACCACATCACGTTCTCTGATCTCCTTCATAAAGAACCACATCATGTTCTCTGATCTCCTTCATAAAGAACCACATCATGTTCTCTGATCTCCTTCATAAAGAACCACATCACGTTCTCTGATCTCCTTCATAAAGAACCACATCATGTTCTCTGATCTCCTTCATGAAGAACCACATCATGTTCTCTGATCTCCTTCATAAAGAACCACATCATGTTCTCTGATCTCCTTCATAAAGAACCACATCATGTTCTCTGATCTCCTTCATAAAGAACCACATCATGTTCTCTGATCTCCTTCATAAAGAACCACATCATGTTCTCTGATCTCCTTCATAAAGAACCACATCATGTTCTCTGATCTCCTTCATAAAGAACCACATCATGTTCTCTGATCTCCTTCATGAAGAACCACATCATGTTCTCTGATCTCCTTCATAAAGAACCACATCATGTTCTCTGATCTCCTTCATAAAGAACCACAT
The DNA here is from genome assembly GCF_964638095.1 of Poromitra crassiceps. Classification (NCBI taxonomy): domain Eukaryota; kingdom Metazoa; phylum Chordata; class Actinopteri; order Beryciformes; family Melamphaidae; genus Poromitra; species Poromitra crassiceps. The sequence continues at coordinate 49,281,013 of NC_139643.1, read as the reverse complement.
CGTGTTCTCTGATCTCCTTCATAAAGAACCACATCATGTTCTCTGATCTCCTTCATAAAGAACATCATGTTCTCTGATCTCCTTCATGAAGAACCACATCATGTTCTCTGATCTCCTTCATAAAGAACCACATCATGTTCTCTGATCTCCTTCATAAAGAACCACATCGTGTTCTCTGATCTCCTTCATAAAGAACCACATCATGTTCTCTGATCTCCTTCATAAAGAACCACATCATGTTCTCTGATCTCCTTCATAAAGAACCACATCATGTTCTCTGATCTCCTTCATAAAGAACCACATCATGTTCTCTGATCTCCTTCATGAAGAACCACATCATGTTCTCTGATCTCCTTCATAAAGAACCACATCATGTTCTCTGATCTCCTTCATAAAGAACCACATCATGTTCTCTGATCTCCTTCATGAAGAACCACATCATGTTCTCTGATCTCCTTCATAAAGAACCACATCATGTTCTCTGATCTCCTTCATGAAGAACCACATCATGTTCTGTTCTCCTTCATAAAGAACATCATGTTCTCTGATCTCCTTCATAAAGAACATCATGTTCTCTGATCTCCTTCATGAAGAACCACATCATGTTCTCTGATCTCCTTCATAAAGAACATCATGTTCTCTGATCTCCTTCATAAAGAACCACATCATGTTCTCTGATCTCCTTCATGAAGAACCACATCATGTTCTCTGATCTCCTTCATAAAGAACCACATCATGTTCTCTGATCTCCTTCATAAAGAACCACATTATGTTCTCTGATCTCCTTCATGAAGAACCACATCATGTTCTCTGATCTCCTTCATAAAGAACCACATCATGTTCTCTAATCTCCTTCATAAAGAACCACATCATGTTCTCTGATCTCCTTCATAAAGAACCACATCGTGTTCTCTGATCTCCTTCATAAAGAACCACATCGTGTTCTCTAATCTCCTTCATAAAGAACCACATCATGTTCTCTGATCTCCTTCATAAAGAACCACATCATGTTCTCTGATCTCCTTCATAAAGAACCACATCATGTTCTCTGATCTCCTTCATGAAGAACCACATCATGTTATCTGATCTCCTTCATAAAGAACCACATCATGTTATCTGATCTCCTTCATAAAGAACCACATCATGTTATCTGATCTCCTTCATAAAGAACCACATCATGTTATCTGATCTCCTTCATAAAGAACCACATCATGTTCTCTGATCTCCTTCATAAAGAACCACATCATGTTCTCTGATCTCCTTCATAAAGAACCACATCATGTTCTCTGATCTCCTTCATGAAGAACCACATCATGTTCTCTGATCTCCTTCATAAAGAACCACATCATGTTCTCTGATCTCCTTCATGAAGAACCACATCATGTTCTCTGATCTCCTTCATAAAGAACCACATCATGTTCTCTGATCTCCTTCATGAAGAACCACATCATGTTCTCTGATCTCCTTCATGAAGAACCACATCATGTTCTCTGATCTCCTTCATAAAGAACCACATCATGTTCTCTGATCTCCTTCATAAAGAACCACATCGTGTTCTCTGATCTCCTTCATAAAGAACCACATCGTGTTCTCTAATCTCCTTCATAAAGAACCACATCGTGTTCTCTGATCTCCTTCATAAAGAACCACATCGTGTTCTCTCATCTCCTTCATAAAGAACCACATCGTGTTCTCTGATCTCCTTCATAAAGAACCACATCGTGTTCTCTAATCTCCTTCATAAAGAACCACATCATGTTCTCTGATCTCCTTCATAAAGAACCACATCATGTTCTCTAATCTCCTTCATAAAGAACCACATCATGTTCTCTGATCTCCTTCATAAAGAACCACAACATGTTCTCTGATCTCCTTCATAAAGAACCACATCATGTTCTCTGATCTCCTTTATAAAGAACCACATCATGTTCTCTGATCTCCTTCATAAAGAACCACATCATGTTATCTGATCTCCTTCATAAAGAACCACATCATGTTCTCTGATCTCCTTCATAAAGAACCACATCATGTTCTCTGATCTCCTTCATAAAGAACCACATCATGTTCTCTGATCTCCTTCATGAAGAACCACATCATGTTCTCTGATCTCCTTCATAAAGAACATCATGTTCTCTGATCTCCTTCATAAAGAACCACAACATGTTCTCTGATCTCCTTCATAAAGAACCACATCATGTTCTCTGATCTCCTTCATAAAGAACATCATGTTCTCTGATCTCCTTCATAAAGAACCACATCATGTTCTCTGATCTCCTTCATAAAGAACCACATCGTGTTCTCTGATCTCCTCCACTACAGTGTGCAGCCGCCCGAGCAGAGAGGTTACAGGGTCTTATTGGTCTTATCTAAATCCAGTGCTGCTGACATGGCTGCAGATAGCCTCAAGCTGAGGGAACAGAGAGATCATTGTGCTTGCACCCTCTACTGGCAGCAGCCGGCATTACAGGGACACCTTCCACATTGGCACACTTGGCACCGAACAGCTACGCATCAGGAAAAGTGATGCTTAGCCTTCATCTCATCTGGCTAAATCCAAATTATTTGTTGCCTTGCAATGGAGTTATGGAAATGTAGGAAAGAATCCTTAAGTACTCCTAAAGTAGTTTTCAAACCTTTTCTGTCTTACTTTAGATGTGGCCTCACTCCCAACATCCAGGATTACTAACACTAGGAAGGCCAGTGGATGCAGGTCGAAGAGAAGGTCAACACGTTGTCAGATGAAGGGGGGAAATAGAATTATAACAACTATATTATTGCATGATGTTGAAAGTCGTACAACTCTGGTTTGTGCAGAAATTGGGTCGAGGAAAGATCATAAGGAACATTTAGAAAACCGATATAAATGATTTCAATTCAAAAATAAATTCATCCCAGCAGAAGCAGAGAGACAACCCATTTTGTGTCTGTACCTATGGGTGAAGAAATGCTGTTTCAGAATAAAGAAAGTATATTTATAACCATGGGTGTGAATTTCTCCGCATTAACGAGAGTAAAATAACACATGAAAGAAACATGGATCTCTATAATGTTCCATAATATGTACTTTAAATATTCTGGCTCAGCAGAATCATAAAAAAAACCTGGCATGGCAGCTTCTAAATATAACCTAAAATAAACGTTGGTCTACAGAGTATAGACTATCATTTTAAGTTTTTTTTCCGTGTCCCATTCAAGGCACCAATTAGCGAGCGAGAAGTTCTGCATGTCCTTGTAACGGGCCAAGAAGAGCTGTGCTACTGTGAGAACTGAAATGGACAGTCAGTTAGAAACGAGGGAGGAGAGAGAGGAAGAGAGGAGAGGTAGAGAGAGGGAGAGAGACAGAGAGGAGAGGTAGAGAGAGAGAGAGAGGGGGAGAGAGACACTGCCCCTTACTACACAGAGCCCAGATATAGAGGAACACACACACTCCAGCCATTCCCGGATAGGCATTTAAAGCAGAGAACATAGAGGCAGTTTGGGGTCGTGGTGAAGTTACCTATAAATGTGGTCTGTTGTCAGCTCTGCCATCCCCCTATTGGCTACGGTCAGGGAAGTGGGCGGGGAAGCAAGGAGCAACCTCACCCCCTGTCGAGCGATGGTTGTTGAACCGTTGACGTGGAGGACGAGAGGTCAGTGCTCCCTCTAGAGGCTGGAAGGTGGAAGTGCGGTGCTGCCGGTCACTCGGGGCCCTGGGGTCCTGCTGGACTGAGGAGTGTACCATCCTTTCTCCTGGCAAAGGGGGCGGGGCGTGGGAGGGGAGCCGGAGCGGGACGTCCCATTTCACTGACAGGGAGTAGGTGTTTAATACAGGGTTCCAGTGTCAATTCCACTTTCACCACTAGTGTTCAGTATGAGCCTACCCCCCCCCCCCTATATGAGCCTACTCTCCCAGCCTATATGAGCCTACTCTTTACAGCAAAACATATCAGAATATGGGTAGGACTAGATAAGCATCTGCTTCCCCTACTCCTTTTCGGAGAAGACAATTTTATTATTGAGTTATTTTGTCTGTTATATTATTTTTTTATTATATGTATGTGTATATATACATGTATATTTCTTTTTTTTTTACGTTCAAAATAAAATTTTCATTCATTCATTCAGAATACACTGCCAGTCAAAAGTATTGGCACGCCTGATTGAATGTTGTATATTCATTCTCTTATCTAAAGGTTCTGCTTAAATACTTGACATGTATTTCCTAGACTAATATAGTGAAGTTGATCCTACTGTGTGTATGAATTTCTTTCCAAAGGCCTTTAAATAATCTAGAATATTAGTTTTTATTTAACTTTTTTGATCAATGCATAATTCCATGTGTTATTTCATAGTTTTGATGTCTTTACTATTGTTCTAAAATATAGAAAATTGTAAAAATAAAGACAAATTTGTGTCAAACCCTTTGACTGGTAGTGTAGTGAGATGAGGGTCTCTAAAGCCACAGAACATGTGTAGTTGTATGTATCTATGTGAGGGCAGAACATTTTCCCATAATTTTCCAAACTTAATATCTGTAAATGACTAATATGTTTTCCAGACCTGTAGGAACCTTGTTAATATGGGGCCTAACGACCACAGTGATAATTTTCATCTTACAGAATGTGTGTTATAATAATTTAGTATAACTAAGTATAATTACAGCAGAGGATTTTATTTTTATTTCCTAGATTATCTGACCTAAGATGACTTGAAAATATTTACTTCAGTATTTGAAAACTCATATATTTGATAACATATTTCATAACTGTGGTACCGTTGTCCTCGTTGAAGTTGCAGTGTTTCAACCGTGACATTTTCTTTTTTAAATAACGAGTAAAAACCAGTTATGTTACAGTATTAAAACCTTTACTCAGACATGATACAACAAACAGAAACAAGATTCAGAATTAATGACTGAAAAAAATCATTATTCATATTTGTTTTTTTTTCTTCTTTCATTCCCCGAAGCACACAAAATAGTCAATCAGCTCCACATGTACAGGTATGATGGAGTAGGATACAAACAGGACAAAGAACAGACAGGAGAGAAAGAGAGAAAAGTAAGAACCAAATCAAACAAAAAAAGGAGAGTGACAGATCCCATTCTGATATTACAGTTCTCTTGCATTTGTTTAATACTTGGTAATAAACAAAAGATGGATAGCATAGTAGTCGGAGGAGGAGAGGGAGACGTAAAGAAACACAAGACAAAGAAACCTTTAGGTGACGAGTAAACGATGACGGAAGAGTCTAGATCTACTGGAAAATAGCTTGTTTTCGGTTTTCGATCGACAAATGAACACGTGATCTCTGAAGTCCCTACGCTGCCTCCTTCTGCTCCTCCTCCTCCTCTCCCTCTATCTCTCAACCCCTGGAAACTCCTCCCACTAGGGATGCACGATACGAAACGTGAAGCCATGACAAAAATGGGAGACACACTGTTTGTGGTACAAAGTAACAATTTTAATGAATCAAAGGTAACAAAGATACAAAAATGTACTATGAGGTGTGTAAGTCAGTGAAATCAGTGCGTCAGCTGTTGGATGAGTGTGGAATGGTGAGTAGAGTGTTGTAAGGTGTAGGAACTAAATTCACAAACAAAAAGTCATGGTGCTGCTGGCATGGAGAGGGAGAGAGAGAGAAGGTGGTCTTACAGAAATACAAGCTGGATTTGATCAGAGATGGGAAGATGACTGCTGACAGGTCTGAGGAGCTGGAGAGTTCCAGAATATTTGAACTTAAGATTGTTGTGTTAAAAAAAATGCACATTTGAATTTAGGTTTGTTTAAAAAAAAATCTGTTTAATATATTTTTTATTTTGAAGTTTGTTATATAAATGGCTTCTGGTTCCGGGGTTTGGGACCCCGCTTCTATGGGGGAGGGTGTGACGGCCCTCTGCTTTGCAGGGCCTGCTTTGTGTTTGTGTATGTGCATATGCTCTGCAGCTTGGTGTGCTTGTGTGTGTGTGGTTTCCCCTTCTCCAATTGCCCGCAGGTCCAGTATAGGTGGAGTTAATCAGAGCAACCTGGAGCACCTGATCAGTCTCCAGGAGGCTTTAAATCTGGCTGGCAGACCTCAGTCTGTCTCTCTTCCTCTCCATGCCAGCACCATGATTTTGTTCAGTTTACACTAGTCCTTTGTTGTGAATTTAGTTTTTACACCTTACAACACTCCACACTCACCCAACAGCTGACGCACTGATTTCACTGACTTACACACCTCATAGTACATTTTTGTATCTTTGTTTACATTTGATTCATTAAAATTGTTATGATTTACCACTCTAAACAGTGTGTCTCCCATTTTTGTCATGGCTTCACGAGCCAGGCCATGACACAATCTTACGCCCAATAACAATTCAGCTCTCTTAACATATTGTGTGAATATGCGTAGCGTCAGAGTGCGTATGACGTCATGACGTATAAGAATGTATATACATCCTGGTTGCTGAATAAACGCCAGTTGTTGTCTAAGCGGTGTCCGAGTCACGTCAATATATATAACATGGTGTCAGAATAAACTGGAAAAGAAAAGAAAGAGCACTGTAAGATGTCTCAGTTGCAGCCGTCGAGTTTGAGCCTGCAGGGTAATCTCGCCGAGAACTGGAAAATATGGATCCAGAGGTTTGAGCTGTTTTGCATCGCAAGCGGCGTGGCCGAGAAAACTGAGAAAGTGCGGTGTGCTACATTTCTGCACGTGGTGGGGGAAGAAGCAATAAAGGTTTGCAACACGTTTGTCTTCCGAGACGGAGAGAAGGATAAAATTGCAGTGTTGAAGAAAAAGTTTCAAGACTACTGCGAACCAAGAAACAACCTGCTGTACATCCGTCATATGTTCTTCACGAGGGCTCAAGGACCAACAGAGACCATAGATGCCTACGTGACAGACTTGAAAAACAAGGCCAAGGACTGAGTTCGGACAACTGCATGAATGGTTAATACGTGACAGGATTGTATGCGGCATAAGGGACGATCAAGTGAGAGGCAGCTATTGAGAGAGGCGGATCTTACATTAGAAAAGGCAATTGATGTCTGCCGTGCCAGTGAGATCACGTCGAGTCAGGTTAAAGTGCTAAATGAAGAAATTGAAGTGCACAAAATAAAAACGGTAAAGACTGCCTATGCCAAGAGAGACAGAGGCGACAGGAGCAAAACAAAGCCACCTCCACAAGATGATCAAAAGGAAGTTAACTGCAACAGATGTGGTTACAAGCACCAATACAGAAAATGCCCAGCCTTTGGTCAGACATGCAAGTTATGTCAGAAAAGCAATAATTTTGCAAAGATGTGCAAATCACAAGTCCAAGCAAGGAAAATGCATGCTGTGGAACAGAGTGAGGGCAACAGTGACATGGTCATTGGCACACTTGAAGTGGAACAGGAGGTGTGCATCAAAAATATTGAAAATGCAGAGATGGAGGATGAAGATGAATGGACTCAAGATCTGATAATAAACAGGAGGAATGTCTAGAGTTGCGCATGTGTTATCTGATGTAACTGAAATTTGTATTCCTATGCTACCTAATGTTTTACTTTTAAATTACGACTCTTTAATTAATCCTTCTAAGTCTCAGAGAACACTTTTACTTTTAGGGCTGACAGCTGCCAAAAAGATATTAATACTAAGGTGGAAGCCTCCTCACAAACTTCAGATTTCACATTGGATTCTTTCCTTATTAGATATTATTTCTTTGGAACTCTCTATAGCACGAACAAACGGTGCGAAGGGAAGCACTACAGACATTTTGTCAAAAGCACTAGAAAAAGTAAAATCTTCATATATAACTCAAAGATTATAAAATTTCATCTTTTGTGATTGTATACTGATGTACACTCAAGTTTTATGATTAGGTCCATTTATTTTTCTTGTAGTAAGGAAAAAGAAAAAAAAGGAGAGGGGGAAAAAAAAAAAAAAAAAAAAGTGTATTTCTTTATTTTTTGTATGGTTAAGTGTATGTGCTTGTGTGTATGTACAGCATGTGTGTGTGTGTGCATGCGCTCATTCACATAAATGTACCCGTTTTGTTTTTATAGTGTTTTCTTTGTGTGTGTGTATGTATGTCATGTACTGTACCATCCGGGGTAGGGAGGAGGGGAACCTTTGGGACTGGTGGACTGGACAGGACCGCCTTGGTTGGGCAGGAGAAGGAGTGTTGCATTCTTTGTATGCTTGTGTTGAAATGACTCATGCTCCTGTGGTGGATGATGCATAATGGATGTAACAACTGGTGATCTTGTCTTGTCTAACTGAATGTGTCCTAGTATGGAAATAAAATAAAAATTTGATCAAAAAATAAAAAATAAACAGGAGGAATGTGACATTTAAGCTTGACACTGGTGCTATGAGCAATGTGATGTCAGCAGAAACATTCAACTCACTGGACATCAGAGGAAATCTAAAGAAATCCACCTGCAAGCTTGTTGCATATTTCGGCCACAAGTCGGCGCCATTGGGCAGAACATCACTCACCTGTGTGCACAAAGGACAGAAACGCAAAATAGAGTTTGAAATAGTGCAGCAACGTGTTCCAGCAATACTGGGCAAAGCAACATGCACAAAGCTAGGCTTGGTGAAGAGAATATATGCTGTGGAAAAACAAAATGACATTCTGACAGGATTTAAAGACTTGTTTTCTGGATTAGGATGTTTACCAGGAAAACACCATATCCAGATGAATCCAGATATTACACCAGTAGTGCATGCTCCGAGGAAAGTCCCAGTAGCGATCAGGGAGCAAGTAGTGGAGGAGCTACACAGGATGGAACAGATGAGAGTAATAACAAGACAAATAGAACCCACTGACTGGGTGAATAACATGGTGACAGTGGTCACACCAAAAAAGATGAGAATATGTCTGGATCCACAAGATCTCAACCTAGCCATCAAACGGGAGCATTATCCGCTGCTCACTGTTGAAGAGGTTGTCTCTCACATGCCTGATGCAAAGTACTTCTCAGTACTAGATGCCAATCAAGGTTTCTGGCAGATCAAATTGGATGAGGAAAGCTCAAAATTATGTACTTTCAACACGCCTATAGGGAGATATCGTTTCCTGCGACTACCCTTTGGCATTTCCTCTGCATCCGAAGTGTTCCAGAGGTCTGTTGCTCAAATGGTTGAAGACCTGGACGGGGTAGTCAACATAATTGATGATCTGCTGGTATGGGGCGACACAGTCGAGGAACATGATCAAAGACTGAGGAAGCTCCTGGAGAGAGCAAGAGAGTGCAACCTAAAGCTGAACAAAAGCAAATGCAAGATCAGAACGACAGAGATCAAGTACATAGGACATGTACTCAGCACTGATGGGCTAAAGCCAGACGAGGAGAAGGTGAGAGCTGTGGTACAGCTGCCACCACCACAAGACAAGCAGGAACTATTAAGGTTCATGGGCATGATACAATATCTTGCCAAATTCATTCCCAACCTGTCTGAGGTCAGCGCTCCATTTCGAAAGCAACACTGAATGGCATTGGGAAGAAGAACAAAAGAAAAGTTTTGAGACCTTGAAGCAGTTGGTTACCAAAGCACCAACTCTCAAATACTATGATGTCAATAAATCAGTAACGATGTCTGTGGATGCCAGTTCCGAAGGAATAGGAGCTGTTATACTGCAGGATGAGAGGCCTGTGGCATATGGATCACGAGCACTTACGGACTGTCAACGCCGATATGCTCAAATCGAGAAGGAATTACTCACCATAGTTTACGGTTGTGAGAAGTTCCACCAATATGTATATGGCAGAGAAATCCATGTTGAGAGTGATCACAAGCCACTTGAGAGCATCTTCAAAAAGCCGCTCCACCAGGCTCCCATGAGGCTGCAAAGGATGCTTCTCAGGCTACAGAGGTACTCTCTCACACAGTCACCTACAAGCCAGGAAAAGAGCTGTACATCGCTGATGCTTTGAGTCGTGCATATCTCAAAGAGCAAAAAGAGGAGTTGCTGGGAGAAGAGCTAGAGGTTAACTGGGTCACACCTCAGCTACCCATCTGCGAAGAGAAGTTGAACATGTTCAGGAAAGCGACAGCAGATGATCCTGAAATGCAAATGCTAAGAGACATGACAATGAATGGATGGCCGACAGAAAGGAAGGATGTTCCAAAGGAAATGCAGAAATATTGGACATTTAAAGAAGAAATAAGCTATGCGTCAGGGCTAATGTTCAAAACTGCTAAACTCATCGTGCCAAACCAAATGAGACAAGAAATGCTAAACAAGATTCATGAATCACACCTGGGGATCGTGAAATGTAAAGAAAGAGCAAAGGGACATTCTTTACTGGCCAGGCATGTCAACTCAGATAGAGGACATTGTGTCTCAGTGTGCTGTCTGCAACGAAGACAAACATAGCAATCCAAGAGAGCCTCTACTTCCACACACACTACCAGAAAGACCATGGGAGAAGATTGGCACAGATCTCTTTCACTACAATGATGCTGAATATCTGCTATGTGTCGACTATTATTCGAAATATCCAGAGATCACCAAGTTGAGTGACACGAGCAGTCGAGGTGTCATTACCGCACTGAAGTCGACATTCGCAAGGCATGGTATTCCAGATATTGTCATTAGTGACAATGGTCCACAATATGCCAGTGGTGAATTCAAAGCGTTTTTGGAAAGCTGGGAATTTCAACATGTCACTTCCAGTCCAGGACGTGCTCAGTCCAATGGACAAGCTGAGAGAACAGTGCAGACCGTCAAGAACATGGTGAAAAAGGCACAGAGCAGCAGCACTGACCCTTACATTGCTCTGCTTGAATATCGCAACACACCGATTGAGAGTGTGGGGTTCTCTCCTGCACAGCTGTTGATGTGGCGTCGTCTGAAGTCCAAACTGCCAACATCCACGACTCTGCTGACTCCTGAAGGTCAAGTTCAAGTGCATGACAAGCAAAAATACAAGCAAATGAAGCAAAAAAGCTACTATGACAGAGAAACAAGACCGTTGCCAGATCTGCAGACAGGTGACAATGTCAGAATACAGAGAGGAGACACATGGCAGCCAGCTGTGGTTGTCAACAGACATCAGCAACTAAGATCCTTCATCGTTCGCACGCCGGATGGAAGAGTCTACAGGAGGAACAGGAAGCATCTTTTGAAGACAGGAGAGAGAGAGTTTCCACCTACAAATGCACAGGACGTTTCCAAATATGCAGACATTGAGATGAAAGACACTAGTGACATGGAACGCAGAGACACAGAGTGCGTTTACATGCAGACAATAAACGGATAACTGTGAATAATCAGTTTATGGCAATAATCTGATTTCTGCGTTTACATGCACTTTAATAATCCGACAATAGGAGAAACCCGGGTTTACATGATTCAGTCAATTAGTCGGATTTCTCTCCAGAAAGGCACCATTAATTCCGGAATAAAACAACAGAATATAGCTGCAAAATGCAAAATCACATTTTCCTAATTTATTTGTCCAGCGCAGAGGATGGTTTAGGTGAAAATTAGGTTGTGTATCTCATCTACTTTACTAAAATTGGAATAGGCGTCGCTTTGGAAGTGCATCTGTCAATAATGTAGCGTGGGGAAAGGTGGAGTAGTATGGGATAGCTAAGTAGGGTGTATGTCTAACTGTATCTGTCTGTTATGTTGTTCTGTGCATGTGGGGTTTGGGGTTTTGGAGTGGCAAGTGAAGGGAGCATAGGGCCAGTGGGTGGAGACTAGGGGAGGAAGTGGGAATGGTCGGGAGAGCTGTGTGAAGCTGGAAGAGAGCAGACGTGCTGGGGAGAGCTAGGCTAGGAGAAGCTAGCGAGGTGTTGGCGTGCCTGCCTTCATGTGTGTCTGTCCGTTCGCTAAATAAAGAGTTTGATAAGCCAAGAATCTGCCTCGGTGTGCGCCTCATTCCGCCACAATAATATTTCCAACTTTACCGAGCACACAGCACAGAGGCAGGCAGGTCAAATGTTAATGACCCACAACGTGTGTTGAATTGAAATGCTGTAGCCTACCTGTCAGAAAACGGACAGAATTTGTCACGGATTTTAACGTTATGTGTGTGTTGTGTTTTGAACGACTCTGTTGTCTGTAGGCTGCGTCATTCTATTTGCAATCCGAGACAAATATTCGTTCGTCCCCTCCTGTAGAATACCCACATTTCAACATAGTGCAGTGCAGCAGCGGTGCCGTTACAGGGACACCGGCTCTGTGCGGGAAGAGAGAGCAGAGCTCCCCGCTCCGCTCAGCCAGGGGCTCCGTGCTCACCGTCATCTCGCCAAGCCGGCTGTGGTGCGCTGTGGCCGGGAGAGAGACCGGGCATGCCGGTGAGAGAACCGGGAGGAGAGCCGAGGGGCCAGTGAGTGCAGCGCGTCTCTCCCTCAGTGCCTCTCTCCTGCAAGTCGTACATGCGCAGATATATAAACCCGAAAGAAACCCGGTTATGCTGGATACATGCAGAGAGAAAACCGATTATTGCCCAGAAACCTAGGTGTGTTTATCGGTTTATTCATAACCCGATAATGGCCATAAACGGATAAAGATAATCGGTTTATGCTGTTTACATGACCATTTGAATAATCAGGTAACTCAGAAATCCGCTAATAAACAGTTTATTGGTGTGCATGTAAACGCACTCACAGAGGTCACTGACACTGACGAGGGACAAGGACAGTCACAGTTGTGTCACACAAGGTCCGGGAGACAAGTCAAGCTTCCAGCCAGATACAAAGACTAGGTGTACAATCTCATATAGTCTATCATAAGGTCACATGTTAGAGGTTCAAAGGTGAAATAAAATAATTGATTGTTCAATGGAAAAAAAAAAAAAAAAAAAAAAGTTTGAATGCAAGAAAAAAAATACTGTTAATATGGAAGATTTAAAGTAGAATACAGTACAAGAATTTAAGATTTTGTTGTTTATTGCATTGTTATTGCACTGAAAGAAGGGCATGACTAGAGACATTATTTGGTAAATTACTGTGGGGGGGAAAAAAAGATCTTAAGGAGGGGGATGTAACATATTGTGTGAATATGCATAGCGTCAGAGTGCGTATGACGTCATGACGTATAAGAATGTATATACATCCTGGTTGCTGAATAAACGTCAGTTGTTGTCTAAGCGGTGTCCGAGTCACGTCAATATATATAACACTCTCATTCACTCCACTTTCCTCTAACATCCAAAGCAGGTTTATTTTGGCTGTTAAACTGTTTAAATAGCATTAGGGATAGTGATATGAATCTCGTCTACCTGTGTCGTAGCCTTTCTCCAGGTGGCTGATGAAGTCGTGGGCGTTGGCTTTGCGCGCTGCTTCCTGGATCTCATCCAATGAGCAGTCAGCAAGGCCATAGCCTATGTTTTCTCTGATGGAGCCAGAGAAGAGCACAGAATCCTGGTTCACCACAGCTATCTGTTAATCACAAAGATAATAAATAAGGAAAAATAGGCAAAAAGCACTGAAGATTGACATTTCCGCTCGGAGCCGACATTACCTTCCTGTGGAGGAAGCGGTGCTCATAGGATTTCAGCAGCTGAGCGTCCAATAGGATTTGTCCGTTCTGCTGCTGGTAGAATCGCTGGACGGACCCACCAGCACCGTCATCTGACCGGGCTTCAGCTCCACAGACAAGTCCTGACACAAGGAAGAGACACTGATCATCACACTGATCAGCTTCTGGATTTATAAATCACTGTAAGAATTTTGATTAAATATATTTTTATAAACCTGAGTAAATTGTGATGAAAGTGCGAATGTTTCCTTTTCCTTGTCCCTATTTTCATCCTGTCTAAAACAAATAACTAGTCAGTATACCCAGGGATGCATGCACCACAACTCTGCGCAACTCTGCCAAAAATGCTCATAAACAGGCAGCTTAAATGAGGGAAAAAGGAAAAATCATCTTCATCATCATCTTCATCAGTCCCTGCCTATGGCAATGCAATGCACATGTGCAGTGGCAAATAGATTGACCAACCCATTAAGGAGACAAATGGATGCAAACAGATGGACAGACACACAGACGACAGACAGACAGACACACAGACGACAGACAGACAGGGTTTTACTTTGTTTCAAACTCAAGCTCTCACATATTGCCATATCGCTGCCAGAGCAGCGCCACTGGATGAACACTCATTTTACTCCAAATATGACCTTTTTTATAAAACTAACCATCCACCAGCAGGTGGCATGGTATGCATGAGAAAGGCGCGGCACCCAGCAATCGCTGTGATTGTGTCACGTCCGCCCGCCATCATGCAAATCACTTCGTTCATCCAGCTCACTGCTTGGACTCTTCTAGCCCCTAGCTTCAGCTGCAGTTATGCACGCTTCCCTGTGTGTTACTCAGGGTAGAGGCTCGCTTCACAGGTGTGTTAGCTTGTCTCTCAGTTCATTATACTAGCCTCAGCTGGAAAGTGGCTAGTCATGCTTGCTTTCCTTTAGGTTAAGACAGGCTGTGTTAGCTTGCCTTCCCGCTTGGGTAGGCATTATAGCCGATTACACTCCAGCGCGTGCACGTGCACGTGCGCTAGCATATGGGGTTTGCTTGTAGCTATTAACGGATTAGCTAGTAAGCTCCTCTCACGCTAGCGGTAGCTAGACAATAGGCTCGGTTCTTCGCCCTGTTCTCAGGGCACGGCTTGGAGGTTGCTTTAGCTCACTTCAGAGGTGCTAAGCTTCCTTATTTACCTTCTCCCCTCTTGCCTAGCTAGGGAGCCGTTCCTCTAAGCTAAGAGTCTTCACCTTATTATGTGTTAGCACATACTGCTTGTGTAGCTATTACTGGCTTCGTCCCCGGACTGGAGGAGCGCTCTGAGATATTTAGCTGAGCGAATACGCTAGCTAGGTAAGCTCGCTTCACACGAGTGTGTTAGCCGCTTCTCTCAGTACTTACGCTAGCTTAGCCAGCTTTGCTTGTCTGCTAAGTGTTGCTTTGCCGCTGTGCAAATAGCATCTACTAGATTGTAACCTCCTCTGAGGAGTTTCTTCTGAGATTGACTAGCTTCGCGAGCCGCTGGCTTTCAGCTTGCGGTCACGCTCGCTTCCCCGTGTTACTCAGGGTAGAGGCTCGCTGCACGGGCTTGTGCGCAGGCTTGTGGTAGCTCACGCTTGTCTATCAGTGCTTGTGCTAGCTTAGCTAGTGGCTTGTTCACGCTTGTTCTCTCGGGTTAACACGTTGTGGGTGTTGTTGCCTTCCCTCCCCTTACGTTACCGTTGCACGCGCACGTTCGCTAGCCTGCGGGTTGGTTAAACGGTACTCCCGCTAACAGGGTGAGGCCTGCGGGAGCTTGCTATTTTAGCGATTAGCTTCCTGCTTTCTCTTGTGCTACTAAGCAGGGAAAGTCAGCGAGGGGGTGGGCCTTGTGTAAGGCTACATTGGCCGAGTATGAACCGGCACGATAGGTGCGTGTTCTGCCTTGGGCATGAGCACGCTGCACAGGCGCTTTTCAACCCTCGCTCTTGCAGCTGCTGTGCTATCTTCAAGATAGAACTGGATAGGGGACGAGCCACGCCCACCCATGCATTCGGACGGAGGCTGCTCACTGGCGCATAGGTTGAGGCCACGTCTCGTCATAGACGCTGGTTTAGCTGGCTCAGCCTGGCTGGAGGCGTGGTCAGGGTGGGGTAAAAACCCCCGTTCTATCCATTCAGCAAAGTTAGAATTTAGCTGATAGCCCAGCCCAGGCAGACACGATCGGGGATTTAACCACCGCAGTAAACGCACCTCTGAGCAGACGTCTTGTGTTCTGCTCTAGAACCCCCAAACATGTAGTTTAGAGCCGCAGCACCGTCTTGTAGTGAGTCAGCCCATGAGATACAGTATATGGGCGGTTTTACCCTACTCGCACGCCAGCCGTTTAACATTTTGTGGGCGCTCCCAGACATGCAGAATTCTCTATGAAGCCATCATGGGGGGTTTTTCTTCCTGGTTTTACTTCCTGACCATGCGGCCCAAGGCGAAGTGTGCATGTGTGCCATGACGTATTCCATGACGTCTCCCACCCCTCCCACCCATGGATGTGGATGTAGATGAAGAAAATACACCCGTATACGGCTCTTAGTGGCTTCTGAAGAAAAAATGCGCCATACCTTTTTTTGATAATTAAAAGAGTCGTTTTATACTTTGAGTGACACCCGGAAAAAATTCCCCTGCAGCTGCCGGGGTCCCCATGCAAGTGGATGCGAATTTTCCTTTCTGGGCTGCATGGCGTCACGTGACTTGCAATACAGAGCTTCGCCACCATGTTCAAATGGCTTCACAGCCCAGCGCTATTCCTGGGGGCTTGCTTTGTATCCATTCAACCAGCTTAAGCTATGAATGCTGGGAGTTCGAGTCATAGGGGTTTTGGTGAGGAGGATATCTGAAAACGAAAGTAGACGATACCCAGTTCTCTTTGGTGAAATTTAAAGAACACACTGGCCCAAAAGGTAACATTTAAACATTTCCTGATACAAAAACAGATGTAACGATATATCGACTCGAGTGAATAACTTCAGGTTGTTTATAGGTCATAATAATTTAACGCGGGATCATGTCGTAGGACATCAGCAGGTGAAGATACAGTGACCTTGATGTACTCACTCCTGTGCTGACTCCTTTTATTTGCGAGTGCGTGCAGTGTCGCTCCATTTTCACTCCAAAGCGAAAGAGACAGAGAGGAGAGAGGTGACGCTTCACAGGCGCACCGAGGCACAGCAGTCTGTCTGAGCGCAGCACAGTCACATCCACTAATGGCGCTATCAAGTGTCCTCGAAAGCACAACAGCGGGGTTTAATTTCGACAACGCAGCAAGGTAAGCTTACAGTTTCTTTATGTGTCCATCAATAACACAGACTATAGCAACAATCAACGAATATAAATGAAACTATTCTCCTTTTACAGTAAGCTTTTTTATTTTATTTTAATTTTTTTACCTTTATTTAACCAGGTGAATTGTTTGAGAACCAGTTCTCATTTGCGAACATGAGTCAAAGTTTAGTAACAAAAAGACAAAAAAATATATAAACATATAGACAAGTAACAGCATTATGTAGAAATATAGACAGAGTGTACAAATAAACATATAAACATATAGACAAGTAACAGCATATAAACAAATATACACAGAATATACAGATATACACAGAATTGAAGTGCTACACTACTACTAAACTGAAAGGAGGGGTTTTGTGTGTGTGTGTGTGTGTGTGTGTGTGTGTGTGTGTGTGTGTGTGTGTGTGTGTGTGTGTGTGTGTGTGCGTGTGCGTGTGTGAGAGAGTGAGATCCGGAGCTAATCAGCAGGTACAGCGGTCAACAAAGAGTTGATTGAGTCTCTGTTTGAAGATGGAAAGTGATGTCAGGGGTGTGAGTGTGAGGGTGCTTTGGAGTGCGTTCCCCATCGTTTGCTGCTGCAAAGCGGGAGGAGGTGCGGCTGAAATCAGATCTGTATCTGACTAAGCTGGGGATGGTGAGCTTGATGTGCTCACTTGACCTAGTGTTGTAAGCATTGCAGGCTATATGGAGGAGAGAGGTGACGTAGTGTGGTGTCTTGTCTACTATTGTCTTGTATATAAAGTGATGCCACGATTTCAGACGGCAGCCCGTCTTTATTGTCACACGAACACACTACAACACATGCATGCAGCCACAACACACACTCATGCTGACGGTGGCCGGTGAAATATGTCCTCTGCATTTGACCCATCCAGGCTTGTCCTTTCCTCCAGGGGGCAGGCCAGGAGCAGTGGTCGCTTTTTCTTTCCAGCGCCCGGGGGACCATCATTGGACCAACTTCAGATGTTGTCGTCACTGGTCGGATGACGATCTTCTGCATGTTTTTAGTGGGGGGTTATGTACGGAGGAACCCCCTGGGGGGTACGGGGAGAACATGCAAACTCCACACAGAAAGGCCCTTTCGACGAGATAGCCCACCTGGGCAGTAGGCACTGAAGATATGGGGGGGTCACAACTCCAGCGCCCACAGCGTCCCAGGTGGGAATGGAACCCAGGACCTTCGAGCTGTGAGGCGACAGCGCTTACCACTGCACCACCGTACCCAGTGGCCCCAGTGCCAGTGGAGGGATCGCCAGGTTTTGAGGGAGGGCCAGTCTACCAGATCATAAAGTTTACAGTGGTGAGTGTCCAGTTTCTTGAGGGCTGTTTCTGAAGCCGTTCTATAGATGACATCACCATAGTCAAGAATTGGGAGTTCTGTCATCTTCACAAGGGTGTGTTTGGCAGCGTGAGTAAAAGAGCTTTATTGCGAAAGAGGAAGGCTATTCTGTAGTATAAAAAGCTCACCAACACCAGATATAAGACGTATGCGTTTGGCTATATAGGTAAGTATGAACAGGCTATGAGAGCTGACTCTATGGCTGAAAAGCTGCTGGGTAACGATGTCACGGCCTTCTGGAAGGAGGTAAGGGCTCTGAACAGGGCCGGGGCATTGTTACCCTGAGTCTCTGGTGCTGCTAATATAGCTGAACTGTGGAGGCAACATTACTCTGTTCTCTACAATTGTGTCAATAGTCCTTATAATGTGGGCACCATTGCGAATGGAGATGTAGTATCTGCCTGCGCTAATGTCTTTCAGTGTGTTTTACCATACGCCCGAGCTAACGTGTTTCAGTGTGTTTTACCATACGCCCGAGCTAACATCTTTCAGTGTGTTTTACCATACGCCCAAGCTAACATCTTTCAGTGTGTTTTACCATACGCCCGAGCTAACATCTTTCAGTGTGTTTTACCATACGCCCAAGCTAACATATTTCAGTGTGTTTTACCATACGCCCGAGCTAACATCTTTCAGTGTGTTTTACCATACGCCCAAGCTAACATCTTTCAGTGTGTTTTACCATACGCCCGAGCTAACATATTTCAGTGTGTTTTACCATACGCCCGAGCTAACATCTTTCAGTGTGTTTTACCATACGCCCGAGCTAACATCTTTCAGTGTGTTTTACCATACGCCCGAGCTAACGTGTTTCAGTGTGTTTTACCATACGCCCGAGCTAACATCTTTCAGTGTGTTTTACC
Organism: Poromitra crassiceps; assembly: GCF_964638095.1. NCBI lineage: Eukaryota > Metazoa > Chordata > Actinopteri > Beryciformes > Melamphaidae > Poromitra > Poromitra crassiceps. The sequence continues at coordinate 49,262,058 of NC_139643.1, read as the reverse complement.
ATACGCCCGAGCTAACATCTTTCAGTGTGTTTTACCATACGCCCGAGCTAACGTGTTTCAGTGTGTTTTACCATACGCCCGAGCTAACATCTTTCAGTGTTTTACTATACACCCGAGCTAACGTGTTTCAGTGTGTTTTACCATACGCCCAAGCTAACATCTTTCAGTGTGTTTTACCATACGCCCGAGCTAACATCTTTCAGTGTGTTTTACCATACGCCCGAGCTAACATCTTTCAGTGTGTTTTACCATACGCCCGAGCTAACGTGTTTCAGTGTGTTTTACCATACGCCCGAGCTAACTTCTTTCAGTGTGTTTTACCATACGCCCGAGCTAACATCTTTCAGTGTGTTTTACCATACGCCCGAGCTAACATCTTTCAGTGTGTTTTACCATACGCCCGAGCTAACATCTTTCAGTGTGTTTTACCATATGCCCGAGCTAACATCTTTCAGTGTGTTTTACCATATGCCCGAGCTAACATCTTTCAGTGTGTTTTACCATACGCCCGAGCTAACATCTTTCAGTGTGTTTTACCATACGCCCGAGCTAACATCTTTCAGTGTGTTTTACCATATGCCCGAGCTAACATCTTTCAGTGTGTTTTACCATATGCCCGAGCTGTCATGATGATGATTGAAGGAAGACGCAGTTCTTACTTTATGTTGGTTTATTCACTGGCATGAGACAGGTATTCACGTGCTGTTCAGGTAACATACAGTCGCTTAACTGACGTCACTTGTGTGCGTCTACTAAAGTACTACACAACTACGGTAGCCTGTGACAGTCAATAAGATCACATCACAACATCTCCCTCTTTTAAGAGATATGAAAACTGTAGCACAACATAAATTCAATAACATTTCTTTTTCAAAATACCGTCTCGCTATTATTATTTCAAACATCAGAAGTGTTCCATGTAACCAATTAACCATTATGCTTTGCATTCTTATTATTATTCATAACAGTTATATATTTTTTTCTTTTCCCATCCTTCTCTCCCCTTATGCAATTTTCAATTTTTTTTTCCTTTTTTTTTTTCTACTTAGCAAAACTCAAATTAGACCCTAGGACATCGGGGTGGACTACCCTCCGTCCTCAGCAACATGAGGATTATTCTGCCTCGTGGACAGTTGCTGTTCCTATCAAATAGCAATTATAGTGTCTTTATCTTCTTCAGTCCACGCCTCTCGACACCTGCTAGTCCATGTATCTGGGCGGCAGCTTGACCTCACGGCCCCGCGAGGTCAGACGCACTGCTCCCTGGGGAGCTGGAGGCCGAAGAGGAGACCCCGGGTGGGGATCAGAAGGCGGCTGGCCCGGCGGCGACTCCGGCGGTCTGGACCCCCTGTTGGACACAGGAGTGCAGGCCTGCTGAGATGGCGCTGGGTCGAGCCTTCGCTGCTCCACCGGGACGACTGCCTCTGGGACAGCCTGCAGATGTCTCCTGTTGCGTCGGGTCACTGTGCCGTTGTCCATACGAACTATGTAGGACCTCGGTTCTGGAGACTTGCCGATGACTCTGGCCGGCATCTCCCAGCCTTTATCTCCGTCGAGCTTCACTCTCACATCCTGACCAGGTTGTAGCTCAGGGAGTGGACGAGCTGAATGTCGGCGGTTGTAGAAGAACTTGTAATCCTCTTTAGCTTTAGTGTCTCGCTGTTTCACGCGATTGTAGTCGACCGGGCGAGACTGTAGCTTTTCTGCCAGCACAGGGACGGTGGTGCGAATGTGTCGTCCCGTCATGAGCTGTGCTGGGCTTGCCCCGGTTGCTGCAATCGGCGTTGCGCGGTAACCCATTAAGGCTAGGCAGGGGTCTGGCTGTTTGAGGATGCGCTTGGCTGTTTGGACAGCTCTCTCCGCGGCCCCGTTAGCCTGTGGGTAGTGGGGGCTGGAGGTTATGTGTGTGAAACCATACCTCTGTTTAAAGTCCTGGAACTCGGCTGATGTGAACTGTGTAGCGTTGTCACTAACCAGCTCGAGTGGAATCCCCCATCTCACAAACATTTGTTTGAGTCGGTTTATGACCTGCTGGCTGGTTGTAGTGGACAGGTAGGCAATTTCAATGTCTCTTGAAAAGTAATCCACTACAATGAGATACTTCTTGCTCTCCAGCTCGCACAGATCAGCTGCAATTCTTTGCCATGGACTGCTAGGCAGGGGAGTTGTCACTAGCGGTTCACGCCTCTGTGTCGGTTTGTTCTCAGCGCAAAACTCACAGGACGTCACCACCTTGATGATTTCAGCTCCGACACCGGGCCACCAGACTGTTGTCTTTGCTCACTCGCGACACTTTGTCAGCCCGAGGTGCCCTTCGTGTATCTGCTGTAGAACATCAGGTCTGAGTGATGTGGGAATCACTATGCGGTCTTGATACAGCACAAGTCCATCCAACTCGGAAAGGTGAGCTCTGGCTGAGTAAAATCCATTCAAGGAAGATTTGGACATGTTGTGTGGCCACCCTTTTCTTATGGCAGCGATTACCTTCTGGAGGTTAGCGTCGCTCTGTGTGGCTCTGCGGATGTCCTCGAGCTTGTGTGGCGTGATTGGTCTGCCCGCCATCACAGCGTCGACATACGCTTTGACGTGCTCGTCTATATCCGACACATCCTCCCCGCTCAGGGGGCGCCTTGAGAGCGTATCGGCCACCACCAGCTGCTTACCCGGAACATGCTCGGCGATGACGTTGAACCTCATAAGGCGCATGAGGAGCCTTTGACACCTCACGGGTGCTTTGTCGATGTCATAAGTGTTGATTAGCGGTACCAGGGGCTTGTGGTCCGTCTGAAGGCGGAAGCAACCCATGCCCTGGACGTAGCGTTGGAAGCGCTCGCAGGCCCACACCCCCGCTAAACACTCTTTTTCGATTTGCGAATATCGCTTTTCAGTGTCTGTTAGAGTCCTTGAACAGAAGGCGACGGGCCGCAGCTCGCCGTCGTGGACCTGTAGGAGGGCAGCACCCAGGCCGTAGGAGCTTGCGTCGGCGCTGACCACTGTCTCTCTGTCCACATCGTAGTAGCTGAGTGCGGGCGCTGTCACCAACATCTCTTTCACTTTGAGGAACGCCTGCTCCTGGGGCTCCCCCCAGATCCAGCTACTCTCCTCTTTGAGTAGGTCGGTGAGTGGGTGCAGCATGGTGGACATGTCGGGTATGAACTTGCCCAGGTAGTTGATGAGTCCCAGCTCCTGGCGCAGTTCCTCGACGTTAGTGGGGCTCGGCATGCGAGAGACAGCCTCCACTTTGCTCTTATCTGGTTTCACACCATCAGCACCGATAATGTGACCGAAATACTGCAGTTCTGATTTGCCTATGTGGCACTTGGCTCGGTTGAGCTTCAGTCCGGACGCCCTGATGATCTGTATGACCGTGTCCAGGCGGCGGTCGTGCTCCGCTTTGGATGCTCCATAAACTAGAATGTCGTCCATCACGACCACAGTCCCTTCTAAGTCTTTGAGCAGTGTACTCATCAGTCTTTGAAAGATCTCAGGAGCTGATGTAATACCGAATGGTAACCGTCTAAAACAGAACCTGCCCATCGGGGTTATGAATGTGGTCAGATTTTGACAGCTGGGGTCTAATGGGACCTGCCAAAAACCGCTTGAAGCGTCTAAGGTTGAAAAGACTTTAACCCCGGCCAATTTGGGAGTTATGTCATCTAAATTGGGCAGAATGTATTTCTCCCGTTTTACTGCTTTGTTTAGCCGTTTCAGATCGACACAAATTCTGACCTGCTCTTTGTTCCGTTTTGCGGCTGGCACCATCGGTGAGCACCAGTCTGTGGGTTCTGTGACTTCTTCTATAATCCCCAGACTCAGCATGCGCTTCAGCTCTGCCTCCACCTTGGGGAGGAGGGGAAAGGGCACTCGCCTTGGAGATGTCACGCTGTAGGGCTCTGCGTTGTCTCTGAGCTCTATTTTCACGGGTTCGCAGTCCAGCAGCCCTATGTCTCCGAACACGTCCCCGAGTGAGTCGCTGCTCACTTCATTGACTCTTACGACCAGCCCCATGCGCTTTGCTACACTCCTGCCCAGCAAGTTGCTAGCAAATGGCCCTTTTATGACTGTAATCGAGTATTTATATTTCTGTCCCTTGTATGGGCTAGCAGCTAGAAATCTGCCCACACATGTCACTTTACCTCCTGGGCTGGACACGTCTGGCCTGGCATTAGTCAGCCTCGGTGGGTGCAGCAAGCCACTGAATGTCTCTTGTGACATCACTGTGATGTCCGCTCCAGTGTCAATTTTAAATTCAACTGGGCTGCCATTCACTTGAAGCTCTACATCCCAATCAGTGTCCTTGTCAGGCTGCTCTATTATGCTTCCAAGGAAAAAGGAATCATCTTCACCACTGGCATTTGCCCCTGCTCTCACTGATTTTATCATTTTTGTTTTGCACACTACTTCAAAGTGGCCCACTTTATTACATTTTCTGCATCGTTTATTTTGGGCAGGGCAATCCTCTCTTGTGCCATGGCTACGGTTGCAGCGTGGGCAAGCACTCTGTTGCTTAAACTCACTGTGTTTATGTCCTCCCATGGACTGGCGCTGTCTGTCGTAGCTTCTCCTTGGATTAGCATTAGCATTAGCATACTGTCTCCGCTTCACTTCGTTCACCTCACAGTCCTTGCGCATGTCCGCGTTCTGCTGTTTGATCTGCTCGTTTTGGCGTGCAAGCTGGATGGCTCTCTCCAGCGTCAAGTCGGACTCCAGCTGTAGCTTTTGTGAAACGTCACCGTCAGTTATTCCTATGACGATCCGATCTCTTATTTGCTCATCTTTTGTGATGCCGAACTCGCAGTGCTGTGCTAGCTCGTACAGGCTGCGGACAAAAGCTTCGACCGTCTCACCGGCCCTTTGAACCCGCTTGTGAAAACACGCCCGCTCGTGTATTACGTTCCTCTTGGGGATGAAGTGGTCGTCGAACCTGTTGACCACCAACTCGTAGTCAAACTCAGGACGGGCATCCTCTTCTCCCTCGTCATACACAAATGAACTGTAGATGGCTTCCGAGTCTCTTCCCATCGCGTACAGGAGAGAGTTGACCTGTACCTCGCCGCTCTCTCGGTCGAGTTTGGACGCTACTCGGAAGCGAGCAAACCTTTGCCTCCACACCGGCCACTCCGCTGGTCGTGTGAAATCGAACGGTTCTGGCGGACCAAACTTTGCCATTCTGCTCTCGTTCACTGTCGCTTTTATTTCTGACACCATGTCATGATGATGATTGAAGGAAGACGCAGTTCTTACTTTATGTTGGTTTATTCACTGGCATGAGACAGGTATTCACGTGCTGTTCAGGTAACATACAGTTGCTTAACTGACGTCACTTGTGTGCGTCTACTAAAGTACTACACAACTACGGTAGCCTGTGACAGTCAATAAGATCACATCACAACACGAGCTAACATCTTTCAGTGTGTTTTACCATACGCCCGAGCTAACATCTTTCAGTGTGTTTTACCATACGCCCGAGCTAACGTGTTTCAGTTTGTTTTACCATACGCCCGAGCTAACATCTTTCAGTGTGTTTTTACCATACGCCCGAGCTAACATCTTTCAGTGTGTTTTACCATACGCCCGAGCTAACGTGTTTCAGTGTGTTTTACCATACGCCCGAGCTAACATCTTTCAGTGTGTTTTACCATACGCCCGAGCTAACGTGTTTCAGTGTGTTTTACCATACGCCCGAGCTAACATCTTTCAGTGTGTTTTTACCATACGCCCGAGCTAACATCTTTCAGTGTGTTTTACCATACGCCCGAGCTAACGTGTTTCAGTGTGTTTTACCATACGCCCGAGCTAACATCTTTCAGTGTGTTTTACCATACGCCCGAGCTAACGTGTTTCAGTGTGTTTTACCATACGCCCGAGCTAACGTGTTTCAGTGTGTTTTACCATACGCCCGAGCTAACATCTTTCAGTGTGTTTTACCATACGCCCAAGCTAACATCTTTCAGTGTGTTTTACCATCAGTGTTGGGCAAGTTACTCTGGAAAAGTAATTAGTTACTGATTACTGATTACTCGTTAAAAAAGTAATACAAGTTACTGTACTGATTACTTTTTCAAAAAGTAACTAATTACGTTACTAGTTACGTTATAGTTACTTTAAGTAAACTTTTTTACCCCAAAATACCTTACACTTAAGTTGTTACATGTCTAGCATGTCACCGTATTAATTATTTTCGCTTTGGTATTATGTTAAAAGAAACGCCAAAGGCGTTTTACTTTGAAATTCGGTTAGAAAGAACAGGAAGTAGTGTGTTAAGAGTGGCTAGCTTCACACGGGGAAAATACGTGAAATGATAGTCAGAGATACAGTCTATGATAACGTAAGTGTAAAGAAACATGCTGTTACTGTGGTAATGAAACAACACAGCCTCAATGCAAACGTTTCAAGCTTCGTTGCTGTAAGAAAAGTGATGATAGTCAGAAGGCTTTGACCAGAAGGTGAAAGTATACAAAGTGTAGAAGAACACTTACCCAAAGTGGATCTGTTAATCCAGTGAACACCCAAGTCTACCTCACCCAGCGTCGCCTTCAATTTAGCCTCCATCCACGCATATTTTCTCTCGAGGTAGCCAGCAAACGTCTTTCTCTGTGGCAGCTTGACATTATTCTTCGTGGCTATTTTCTCTAGGCTATCATGCATCGACATGAGGGCGAGTCAACAGTGCAAATAGGTAGCATCTGCCAAGCTGCTCGCACATAGTTTACTTTACAAAGGACAATAATGTTCTTTGCCTCTTTGACCAAGACAAACTCAAAATTAATGGCATGAATACCTCCAGCTTTTGAACGTGTATTTCTCTTCTCCTGGCTTCAGCCTCCATCATGCTGCTTCAGTTTGTTTTGAAGTAACCACCTGTCGCGCCGATACGTCATGACGTATGTGTGCGATACGTCATGACGTATGTGCGGCGCGACAGGTCTACCTGAGTCCGTGAGGATTACTTTTTCTTTTCTTCTCTTTTTACATAGAAAACACTGCATTCTGGCGGACAATGATCTAACGCAGCGTTACTTGGATTAGTAACTGTAATCTAATTACTGTTTTGGAAATTGTAACGCCTTATATTACTTAGTTACTGAAGAAGTAACTAATTACAGTAACGCGTTAGCTCGGGCGTTACTAAGTAACGCGTTACTGCCCAACACTGTTTACCATAAGCCCGAGCTAACATCTTTCAGTGTGTGTGTGTGTGTGTGTGTGTGTGTGTGTGTGTGTGTGTGTGTGTGTGTGTGTGTGTGTGTGTGTGTGTGTACCACATGCAGGAGGATGGCTGGATAAAGGTGTGTAAGGAGGACGTCTCCGAGCTGGACCACTGCTACAGGAAGGGCATGTTCTGATCTGACCTCAGATCAGATCAACCAAGGCACTCTGAATAACGTCCATTAATTAAGGAGTTCCTTCCAAAATGATATATATGTATGTGTATACACAGCATTTTTGAATTTAAGTCGTAAAAAGTATTCCTGTATTTGGAGAAAAGAATGGAGAATTCACTTCTTCAGGTCCACTGGGAAATCCCTATAGCTGAGGACATCCAGTATGGCCGCTAGAGGAATTATGTCACCTGAAATGTTGTTCAGTTTGTGACTGATTGACCTGAGAAACATCGCCCTCTCTGGTGTGCTGTAGCCAGCACCACTCACTGACTGTTGTTTTAAAATACAGGCTAAACATCTTGAGACATAAAGGTCAAGTGTACAGTAGCCTACCTATAGGTCATTGTACCAGTTGTCAAATATGTCAAATATATCCCACCTGTCCAGGGTCCTACTTTTCAAGATCTTACACTTAACACTATGAGACGTGAGAGTTGGTGAAAGGCTCAAATGTGACAATATTGTCCCAATATTGTCTCAACCCGTCAGATGAAAGGAGGGTCAAGACTGGTTAATGATGTTTAGACAACTGGACTTTCATTAAATGAGCCTTCTTTGCTTATACTTGTGTTATCCATACTAATTTAAACAATACAGTTATTTAGTTCTGCAGTTAAGACAAACATGGTTCATTGTACAGTAGCATTGTGCAAAGTGTAACAGAATACAACACACATCTCCAAATAAAGAGAGTTTTCAACTCGCTGCTCTGTCCTGTAATGATTAATTTATACTTATATTGCTTTATGATATCAAGTGTCAGGTACAACATTCATAAGAGTGAGGTGACACATGGGGAGAAAGCAAAGCATTGCAGCCACTGAGAGAAATATGTTAAAGTTTGAAATGGAATATGTCAAATTTAAACTGAATAGTTACAGTGTTTCAGGTCCTTATCCCTGCTTACTATTAGGAGGAGCATGATTTAGAATAAGAATGTTAAACTTCATGTTGGTAAGTGTTGTGATAAAAGTAATGTTTTAGGTGTGTCACCTGATTGTTGTAACCTTTGGTTTATTAATATGGCTGCTGGTGACATGTGATCACAAAGTAACACTAACAGGAAGTACCAAACCTTATCCAACAATCTGCTCCGCCCCAAACTAACAACCGTCAAAAATGTTTCCCAAACCTGTTTGTGTTTGGGGTCATTGCCATAGCTACCAAATTCCTATAAATTACCTCACTCATACTGAGCATTAAGTTCACCGGAATCCTCAAGAAACTGGGTTTTAATATTCTTATATTGTGGTTCCAAAGTGTGGTTCAGGGGCCCCCAAGAGGTTTTTCAGGGGGGTTCCACGGTGTCCACATCATGCAAAATGAGGAAGTGACAACATGTTATATGGACTGTTCTGATCAGAGGTTTCACTCTCCACTCAAATAACAAACAAATGTTGTAGCACTTCTTGGGGGAGGGGGGGGACTTTTCACTGAACTTCTGCTGAAGTTACTTAATTGCCTCAATTAAAAGTAGACAGAACTACAATAAACAGTTGAGTTTTCTTTCAGTTGTTAATCCCCAAAAGCTGTCTAAAGACGTGTGTGTGTGTGTGTGTGGGGGGGGGGGGGTTACTACAACCACGAGGATTTTAAAGTAGGGGAACATAGTGAAAAATAGTATTAATAGTATTTAACTTACAGCACATTATACATTATTGTTAAATATAAATCTAGTCATCATAAAGGACCTGGTGGAGTGAGGGAATTTGAGAAATTACCTGAGAGGCATCATCTTAAACACTAAACTAGCGCAACATCTGACATAGTGATGTCATCGGTTGCCAGGTAGGATTCAGTGAGACAGGTTCTTCTAAAAAAAAAAACAGACCTGGGCCTGATGTCAGCTGATCTGAGACCTGCCGAGTCTGTCAGGTCTGTAAATCTGATGTGCTATAGTTATTGGTCCTGGGTCAGAACTGTTGGACTAACTTGTGATACCCTACTTGTGCAAATTCAAGACTGTATTTTCCTGACTCAAATGTGATTACACCAAGACACACATCATAATATGTCGATAAAAGACATTTAAATGAAAAGGTTGCAGGTTACAGTAAATGACCAGTGATATTAGGATATGGGGTGGACAGTTAATCTGTTAAACAGGTAAATATAAATGATGTGGATTTGATTTAGTTTGTGGTTGCACCCTGAAGATTTCCCTTCAACTGGGCTGGTCTATGATCATCTCAATTTTGTGTAGGACCCTCTAATCTGCTGTCATTCAAGTAGAACTAAGAGAATTTTAAGTTAAAAAATGAATCAATCGTGTGACAGTTTACCATTTGTTGTCATTCAGTCTTTACAGTCAAACACTGACATGTCAGAAGCACATTCATGACATGTAAGTCTCAGTAGCAACAGTGGGTTCTCCTGCTGCAACATTCACATTATAGCCACACATATATAACGAAAAGGATACTTGGGATAAACAAACAAACAAACAAACTAGACTTTTGGTCTATTGGGACTTTATTGAAAAGCCAAACAGCAGTACAAAAGGAATGCATCAGCAGTGCAATTTAATTGGACATTAATTTCAGTAATCCAAACCAGAACATGTTCTGAGCGTCCTGAATCATCCTCTACATGTTCACAAACTCTACAAAGAGCTAAATGACCACACCCCTAAATTCATCTAAATTAATCTAGCCTGTAAGTAATCCAAAATCAGAACATAACTTAAGCTTTTTAGGATGTTTAGAAACTTACAGTAAAGAGGAAAAACCCCCGCATCACATCCTACTTTAAATTAAGGCACGTCAAAGTGTTTAAATGACAGATCAAAACAGACAGAAATTAAGCAATAGATTCTCCCTTAGTTACTGTAATTCAGCAAAACATCAAATATACAAATGAATTGTTTTTTTTGTGTGGGAGAATGCAATTCAACAAGAGCTGTAGATTTGACCACACTTTGCATAAAAAAGATATACCAGCAAAATATTTACATAACTGGAAAAATAAATCTCAGACTGACATCTTTTTGGCCAAATAAGTAGTTCCCCAGGGAAAACCTTTCCAATAAAATCACACTGTGTTTATAACTACAACAATAACTATAGTTTTGTGTCAAATGAATATTCAAATTTAGAAAGGAAAACCCAATCAACCCATGTGTCTCACATTCCTTCCATTAAATTCTTTCTAAAAGCAGATTTTCCATCAGCAAAAAGTTGCTCTTTAGTGATCAGAGGTGTTAAAAACCTCAATAGCCGCCCTAGCGTATTTTACCATCATGTGAGCTGACATTTTATTACAGCAACTAAATGGTTGAAATCTCATTTTACAGCAAAAAGTTATGTAAGTTGTAAATCAGGGGCGTCAAACTCAATTTAGTTCACGGGCCACATGTGACCCAATTTAGTCACAAGTGGGCCAAACAAAGAAAAGAAATGCATAAAAACCTAAAGATAATAAATCCCCTTTCTTTTAGTATAAACAATTACAGGCACATTTTAAGAACATGTTTTACCATACCATTTAAAAGCATTTAGTGATGAATACAGAAAGCATGAATAGATCTTTAAGTTGCTCCTGAAACCTGGTATCTCTTAGCCTTCACAAGTGCATCACATTGGATTGAAGGACTTCTCAGTGCAATTTTCACAATTTGCAAAGTCACCCTGTGGACCAGATTGGACCCTCTGGTGGACCGGTTCTGGCCCCCAGGCCGCATGTTTGACACCCCTGTTATAAATGTTTTAGGAGTCCCGCGAGACTTTCCTGCCGCTGGCCTGTGGACTGACTTGACGAGAGTTGGTCTCACTGACCCGACAGGAGGAAATGGGATGCCTGTAACTACCGCTGTAAAGAGCCCGGGGGAGAATAGCAGTCTGATGGTTCTTTAGGGATCAGATTATGATGATATGGGTCGAAAACGGCAATAAAACTGTCTATTTACATGGATGAAAAGCACGCTGCCACGTGGCCCCCACGGAGCTCCGTTCTAGGACTGGCTTGCACACTATTGATCTCAAAACAACGCCTAAGACGGACAAAAACGCTGCAGAGAACACTGGGTGAGTCGTCAGATAATGATTAATGTGAGGAGAGGGCTCCAGGTTAAAAAAAAACGAAATTCTCCTTTAAAACAAAACCTAGTAATCAGCTATTTAAATACGTATGATGCTCCTATTGTTTGTCTGTATGTGCACTGGATTACTGAACTTTTGTGTCATCTGAAACTTCCCAATGATTCATGAATGATTAATAAGCCACTTATTCCCAGTTTAAAGATGGAAGGGTGAAAGTGACAGCGCCTCTTCTGGCTCCAGTGCGCAATTGATCCCTAAAGAGACAGAAATAACAATGAGATCATGTATAAAATACTTCAGCAACACATAACCTACATCAAATCATTACCTGAAGTTCATCAGTCAGATATGATCAAATATTGTGGATTTGTAAACCAGTGATGACTTAATTTACCTACTATGCTTTAAAGATTACCATCATTTGTTTTGATTTTATTATCAAATATTTTATAAATGTAGATGTTTGTACGTATCCCAAAGCATCTGTGCCTAAGTTGGTTTGTTTTTTCTCTAGCTATCTTCACTCATCTTCCCATAGAGACACTGCATGAAATAGGCCACGCCCATCATGGGGGAAAGCTCACCATTCACTTCCATACACCAGCGTGGATAAACAGTTATAAAACAGTTGACGAGTTGCGTTGGTTGTTCATGTGTGATGGGTCTCAGGATATTTGGCTCTGTATTGACTGCCAGTAGGCTACGTATGGATACAAAAGTAATGTGAAATCTCACTGACTTGTTATCGTCTAATGATATGATACTTAACTTCACATCAATCTACTTTAACAGCAATGTCACGTCAGGCAGTCAACCTAGGCTGAAAAGCTGTAGCCTGTTTGTAGCTGTATTTCAGGTGTTTAAATATGAAGTGAAATGAGTAAATATCAATATATCTCTCGTAACGGACAAGCCCGTCTTTTATTGTCACACGAACACCACGACACATGCAGCCACAACACACTCATGCTGACGGTGGCCGGTGAAAAGTGTCCTCTGTATTTAACCCATCCAGGCATGTCCTTTCCTCCGGGGGGCAGGCCAGGAGCAGTGGTCGCTTTCTCGTACAGCGCCCGGGGACCAACTTCGGATGTTGTCGTCACTGGTCGGATGACGATGACGATCTGATCTTCTGCATGTTTTTAGTGGGGGGGTTATATACGGAGGAACCCCCTGGGGGAGCACGGGGAGAACATGCAAACTCCACAGAGAGAGAAAGGCCCTTACGACAGATAACCCCCCTGGGCAGTAGGCACTGAAGATATGGGGGGGAACACAACCACAGCGCCCACAGTGTCCCAGGCGAGAATCGAACTCAGGACCTTCTAACAGTGAGGCGACAGCGCTACCGACTGCGCCACCGTAGGATATGATCTTTCAGATGTGAATAGTGCACATATCAGCATTTTGTCTGCCCATATGAAAGTAACTTACTGTGTGTAACTTCATCCGTTTGAGGCGTCTTGATTGAGTTTCTCTGAGAGCTCTGAGATGTTTCCAGAAGCTGTAAGGTCAGAAACACACTGTTAGTAAACTGAACCTGCACCAAGCTGCTATCATCACTTTTTATAAACACACAATGCTGGAGGAAGAAGCCCTGAAAAGTTCATTTGCTCAATATATACAAAGCTTTCTCAACTGTAGCTATGAAATGCAGCGAGGTAGCCAAGCTATCACCAGGGCCGGTTCCAGAACAAGATGACTAGGGATGCATCCTAAAGGGGCAAATTTTTTGGGGCCGACCCGGGCAGCCACCCGGGTCGGCCCCAAAAAATTTGACATGTTATTTTACTAAAAATAATGCATTTTACCATAATTTCAAGTAGAATGATACCACCCAAGCAAGAATATTTCAAGTGTTTCAAGTGCTTTACTGAAATATTTGGACCATATAATGATAATACAATTATCTCAACCTTAAAAGGTTACATATAGGTGCCAAAAAGCCATAAATTCACATGAAAGAACAAAGAAAAACAACAATTATAATTCAAGTTTAAAAAGTAAGTGTGCAGCTGCAGCATTTATTTAAAAAAAAAAATCAACTGAGCATGCAGACAATTAAAATAAGGGTGCAATGCATGCTTTTGCACCCCCGTAGAACCGGGCCTGGCTATCACTGATATATAAGAAGAGTACAAGTCACATCATGAACATCAAGTCAAAACACATTCTACTTACAAGATGGAGGCTCTTTGGCTGAAATAAAGAGACAAGACAAAATGACTCAAGTTGTCACAGTTGTAAATGACAGATCCCCCCCATGTTTACCTCGTTTTCTCCCCAATTATAGAGAGCCAAAGTGAACGTCACTTCCTGCCTTTCTCTGTGCACCAGCATCTGAAAAAATATGAATGGTGGTGAACGGAGAGAGACGTTTTTTTTATCCCGTTTGAATTGTGCCACAGGAGAACACATGTCATGTTTGTCAATGTAAAAGAGAACTTTGCAAGTCAAGAAAGTCAGTTTGTGGTCAAACTGTGGCACTACAAGTTATAAATCAGAAAGACTACGCACAACCAGTCACATGAGTGATGTCTCTCCCGTCACTCCATGTTGTTGATGGTGTGACGTGTTGTGCGACACGAGAGATGTAGTCGATTGACAAAACTAAACCTTACGTTTCAGTTTCAGGACAAACTGACACTTTCTTGACAAGCAGAGTTCTCTTTTAAATTGACACATTTGACATGTGTACCCCGTGACACAATTCAAACGAGATAAAAAAAAAAGTAACGTCTCTCTCTGTTAGCCACCATTCATATTTTTTCAGGTGCACAGAGAAAGGCAGGAAGTGACGTTAACTTTGGCTCTCTATACTTATACCAGTGTACAGTAAGCCACTCTGTATAACACTCAGTGTACAGTAAGCCACTCTGTATAACACTCAGTGTACAGTAAGCCACTCTGTATAACACTCAGTGTACAGTAAGCCACTCTGTATAACACTCAGTGTACAGTAAGTCACTCTGTATAACACTCAGTGTACAGTAAGTCACTCTGTATAACACTCAGTGTACAGTAAGTCACTCTGTATAACACTCAGTGTACAGTAAGCCACTCTGTATAACACTCAGTGTACAGTAAGTCACTCTGTATAACACTCAGTGTACAGTAAGCCACTCTGTATAACACTCAGTGTACAGTAAGCCACTCTGTATAACACTCAGTGTACAGTAAGTCACTCTGTATAACACTCAGTGTACAGTAAGACACTCTGTGTAACACTCAGTGTACAGTAAGTCACTCTGTATAACACTCAGTGTACAGTAAGTCACTCTGTATAACACTCAGTGTACAGTAAGCCACTCTGTATAACACTCAGTGTACAGTAAGCCACTCTGTATAACACGCAGTGTACAGTAAGCCACTCTGTATAACACTCAGTGTACAGTAAGCCACTCTGTATAACACTCAGTGTACAGTAAGCCACTCTGTGTAACACTCAGTGTACAGTAAGCCACTCTGTATAACACTCAGTGTACAGTAAGCCACTCTGTATAACACTCAGTGTACAGTAAGTCACTCTGTATAACACTCAGTGTACAGTAAGTCACTCTGTATAACACTCAGTGTACAGTAAGCCACTCTGTATAACACTCAGTGTACAGTAAGCCACTCTGTATAACACTCAGTGTACAGTAAGTCACTCTGTATAACACTCAGTGTACAGTAAGACACTCTGTATAACACTCAGTGTACAGTAAGTCACTCTGTATAACACTCAGTGTACAGTAAGTCACTCTGTATAACACTCAGTGTACAGTAAGACACTCTGTATAACACTCAGTGTACAGTAAGACACTCTGTATAACACTCAGTGTACAGTAAGTCACTCTGTGTAACACTCAGTGTACAGTAAGCCACTCTGTATAACACTCAGTGTACAGTAAGCCACTCTGTGTAACACTCAGTGTACAGTAAGCCACTCTGTATAACACTCAGTGTACAGTAAGCCACTCTGTATAACACTCAGTGTACAGTAAGCCACTCTGTATAACACTCAGTGTACAGTAAGCCACTCTGTATAACACTCAGTGTACAGTAAGCCACTCTGTATAACACTCAGTGTACAGTAAGCCACTCTGTGTAACACTCAGTGTACAGTAAGCCACTCTGTGTAACACTCAGTCTATAGTAAGCCACTCTGTATAACACTCAGTGTACAGTAAGCCACTCTCAGTGTACAGTAAGCCACTCTGTATAACACTCAGTGTACAGTAAGCCACTCTGTATAACACTCAGTGTACAGTAAGCCACTCTGTGTAACACTCAGTGTACAGTAAGCCACTCTGTATAACACTCAGTGTACAGTAAGCCACTCTGTATAACACTCAGTGTACAGTAAGTCACTCTGTATAACACTCAGTGTACAGTAAGTCACTCTGTATAACACTCAGTGTACAGTAAGTCACTCTGTATAACACTCAGTGTACAGTAACTAAGCCACTCTGTATAACACTCAGTGTACAGTAAGCCACTCTGTATAACACTCAGTGTACAGTAAGTCACTCTGTGTAACACTCAGTGTACAGTAAGTCACTCTGTATAGCACTCAGTGTACAGTAAGCCACTCTGTATAACACTCAGTGTACAGTAAGCCACTCTGTGTAACACTCAGTGTACAGTAAGCCACTCTGTATAACACTCAGTGTACAGTAAGCCACTCTGTATAACACTCAGTGTACAGTAAGTCACTCTGTATAACACTCAGTGTACAGTAAGTCACTCTGTATAACACTCAGTGTACAGTAAGTCACTCTGTATAACACTCAGTGTACAGTAACTAAGCCACTCTGTATAACACTCAGTGTACAGTAAGCCACTCTGTATAACACTCAGTGTACAGTAAGTCACTCTGTGTAACACTCAGTGTACAGTAAGTCACTCTGTATAGCACTCAGTGTACAGTAAGCCACTCTGTATAACACTCAGTGTACAGTAAGACACTCTGTATAACACTCAGTGTACAGTAAGCCACTCTGTATAACACTCAGTGTACAGTAAGTCACTCTGTATAACACTCAGTGTACAGTAAGACACTCTGTATAACACTCAGTGTACAGTAAGCCACTCTGTATAACACTCAGTGTACAGTAAGCCACTCTGTGTAACACTCAGTGTACAGTAAGTCACTCTGTGTAACACTCAGTGTACAGTAAGACACTCTGTATAACACTCAGTGTACAGTAAGCCACTCTGTATAACACTCAGTGTACAGTAAGCCACTCTGTATAACACTCAGTGTACAGTAAGCCACTCTGTATAACACTCAGTGTACAGTAAGCCACTCTGTGTAACACTCAGTGTACAGTAAGCCACTCTGTGTAACACTCAGGCTATAGTAAGCCACTCTGTATAACACTCAGTGTACAGTAAGCCACTCTCAGTGTACAGTAAGCCACTCTGTATAACACTCAGTGTACAGTAAGCCACTCTCAGTGTACAGTAAGCCACTCTGTATAACACTCAGTGTACAGTAAGCCACTCTGTATAACACTCAGTGTACAGTAAGCCACTCTGTATAACACTCAGTGTACAGTAAGTCACTCTGTGTAACACTCAGTGTACAGTAAGTCACTCTGTATAACACTCAGTGTACAGTAAGCCACTCTGTATAACACTCAGTGTACAGTAAGACACTCTGTATAACACTCAGTGTACAGTAAGCCACTCTGTATAACACTCAGTGTACAGTAAGTCACTCTGTATAACACTCAGTGTACAGTAAGACACTCTGTATAACACTCAGTGTACAGTAAGCCACTCTGTATAACACTCAGTGTACAGTAAGCCACTCTGTGTAACACTCAGTGTACAGTAAGCCACTCCGTATAACACTCAGTGTACAGTAAGCCACTCTGTGTAACACTCAGTGTACAGTAAGCCACTCTGTATAACACTCAGTGTACAGTAAGCCACTCTGTATAACACTCAGTGTACAGTAAGTCACTCTGTATAACACTCAGTGTACAGTAAGTCACTCTGTATAACACTCAGTGTACAGTAAGTCACTCTGTATAACACTCAGTGTACAGTAAGTCACTCTGTGTAACACTCAGTGTACAGTAAGTCACTCTGTATAACACTCAGTGTACAGTAAGCCACTCTGTATAACACTCAGTGTACAGTAAGACACTCTGTATAACACTCAGTGTACAGTAAGCCACTCTGTATAACACTCAGTGTACAGTAAGTCACTCTGTATAACACTCAGTGTACAGTAAGACACTCTGTATAACACTCAGTGTACAGTAAGCCACTCTGTATAACACTCAGTGTACAGTAAGCCACTCTGTGTAACACTCAGTGTACAGTAAGCCACTCCGTATAACACTCAGTGTACAGTAAGCCACTCTGTGTAACACTCAGTGTACAGTAAGCCACTCTGTATAACACTCAGTGTACAGTAAGCCACTCTGTATAACACTCAGTGTACAGTAAGTCACTCTGTATAACACTCAGTGTACAGTAAGTCACTTTGTACAACACTCAGTGTACAGTAAGTCACTCTGTATAACACTCAGTGTACAGTAAGCCACTCTGTATAACACTCAGTGTACAGTCAGCCACTCTGTATAACAGCATCAACTTAACACCTAAAATGTAAATGTCAAAACATCCTTTAGAGTTCCTCACCTTTCTTCTTTTTGTAAAGTGTGAATCCAATGGCAGCAATGATGATGACAGCAAGAACAGCCAGCGCAATAATGATGGGGGTCGTCACATCAGCAGGGACTGTTGAGAAGATAAATAAATAAATAAATAAATACAATCAAAGCTGATGAAGCTGATGTTAGTTTTCTGCTGTCTATGAAGATGAACCTGAGCTACAGCTGAGTTACTGTATTACAGTATCATGTCATCTGTATTAGTTTAGCTGTTATGATTATGAAGCTATCTGCAGGTTACTGTATTACAGTATCATCTTATCTGTATTAGTTTAGCTGTTATGATTATGAAGGTATCTGCAGGTTTCAGAAGACATGTTTAATGCTGAGTGAATTTTAGACCAATTTAAAAATCAAAATAGAGAAACAAAGTTGTCAAAACAACCTTCTTCTAACTGCACATAAAGACAATTCTGAAGCTATAAAGGGACAGTGTAAGGAAAAGGACAACAGGAAATTAAATGTTATCAAAGTTTATAAGCAAAGTTAGTAAAGTAGACAGAATGAATAAAAAAAACATATAATACTATTAGCCTTATTCTGTATCAGTGTAACGGTGGACAGTCACTGCATGGTGAAAAAACATACTGCATTTAGGACATTTGAAACTTTCTAAGACTTTAAGTTTAAATCATTTATTTTGTAGAGTTTTTCAGGCTTTTAAAGCATCTGCAGATACCCTGTCAGCAGGGTCACATGATCTGAACAATGATCCTGGGAGGAGTTTAAATCTGATCTAAGCCTAACTTGTCTTAATATCTTAACATGTTTAATCTGAAATTCACAGCATATTTTTCTATGCAAGTCAGACTTAGTTTAGCCATAGAGACAGTCCGCATGTCTGGGAACGCCCACAAAATGTTAAACGGCTGGCGCGCGAGTGGGGTAAAACCGCCGATATCTCATGTGGCTCTAAACTACAGGTTTGGGGGTTCTAGAGCAGAACACAAGACGTCTGCTCAGATGTGTGTTTACTGCGGTGGTTAAATCCCCGATCGTGTCTGCCTGGGCTGGGCTATCAGCTAAATTCTAACTTTGCTGAATGGATAGAACGGGAGGATTTACCCCACCCTGACCCCGCCCCCAGCCAGGCTAAGCCAGCTAACCCAGCATCTATTGTGGGCGTCCCTAGAGCCTGTATGGGCGTTCCCAGACATGCCGACTGTCTCTAAGCCGTTTTCCCACATGCGCTTTGTACCGCTAAATGACCGGAACGTGGTCTAATGCCTGCATGTGGGAAAGTCGTTGTGCCGGTATAAGCGCGACCCCGTCGTCGCCGACATTTCACCAGTTTCGAGCCAGTCAGAAGAGCGGTATGCTCTTAAGGGCACACAAGTGGGAAACGGGTCCAGTCATTTTCCACGACAGCGGTCCTTCAATCATGGGCGAGGTGTAGCCTACACACGTTGCTTAATGTTCCAGTGGGCATAATCTAA
>NC_139643.1:49162529-49237529 GCF_964638095.1 Poromitra crassiceps | reverse complement strand
GTGTGTGTGTGTGTGTGTGTGTGTGTGTGTGTGTGCGTGCGTGCGTGCGTGCGTCTCAGTGTCACACTCAGTGTCAGACAAGACACACTGACACTGTCATATTTATACAAACTGATTGATTAATTTACTTTATTATGAACATTTGATCTAATTTTACTTTATTTGCTTATTTGATTGATTTATATTTGTTGACATCTATTGTATATCTAAGTTTGATCAGTATTAGTTGAATTTATTGATCTTTCTGGAGCAATACTTTTGTATTGTATGCCAATAAAGCACCCTTGGATTGAATTGAGTGAAAAAAAAAGCTTTAAGTCTATATGACCTGCTCCTTATGAAGGAAAGGAGACTATTTGGTGAACAGATTGCATGTATTATTTTCAGAGATTATAAAGTGTTATGTGGCTTTTTCATCAAAACAAAACTTAACTTTTGACATGAACAGAAAATCACAATGGATCCTTATTGTAGAAGGATTTAGAGAGTCAGAAGCACAGCACATATTCTCTGATGAAACCCACCAATGACCATGGAGGAGCCAAACCCCACTGTCTATCTCCCCTCAGTGATACTGATGTCATACTGTAGGTACACACACACACACACACACACACACACACACACACACACACACACACACACACACACACACACACACACACACACACACACACACACACACACACACACACCTGGAGGCTGACCAGTAACCACAGTCTGATCTGTTGGCCACTGATCAGCTCCACTGGAGCGGTTGGGGTTAAGGGCCTTGCTCAAGGGGCACCTCAGTGGTGGTAATGATGGAGGGGCAAGCGCTGCCTTTTCACTTTCCCCACCCAGATTTATCCTGCCCCGGGGATTGAACCGATGACCTTCCGGTCACAAGCTCACTTCTCTAACCATTGAGTCCCATCTCATGTTCCAGTTTGTGTTGACAGACTTCATTAATGGAACAGTTCACCCAAAAATGAACATTGTGTCACCATCTCCTCCCCGGAGTAGAGAGAAAGAGCCAGCAGCGTTGTTAACGCTGACGAAGGCTTCTTGCTGAAACGCGTACGTTGTACTGGTTGAAACGGAATAAAACTTCAAAGGACATTTTTCAGTGCTGGCTCTTTCTCTCTCTACTCCAGTGAAACTCCTGTGCCTTGCACCTACAACTTTTTATCTGGTGTGTGTGTGCGAGCTGATAGCTTTCGATAGCTTTCGATTCAGTGAACCATTCCATCCTCTTACAGAGGCTCTCCAGCATTGGCCTCTCACCAAAATCATGTAAATGGTTTGCCAGCTACCTTGCTAACCGTGCTCAGCAGGTGAAGTCAGAAAACATCTTGTCCGACCCTCTTACCATCTCTAAAGGGGTGCCTCAAGGCTCCATCTTGGGCCCACTGCTGTTCTCCATCTACATCAATGATGTAGCCAAGGCTGCTGGAGATTCATTGATCCACCTATATGCCGACGACACCATCCTATATTCAACGGGCCCTTCTCTCCACTCTGCGGCATCCACCCTTCAACTCAGTCTCACCAATATTGAGCAGTCATTTCACAACCTCCATCTGCTTCTTAATTCTAAGAAGACGAAATGCATTCTTTTCGACAGAAAACACGACACCACCAGCGCCCCCAAGATCACCTGTGCCGATGGCTCCGAGCTGGAATTTGTCACATCATACAAATACCTTGGCCTCTGGCTGGACCCATCCCTCTCTTTCAACACTCACATAAAACACCTACAGTCTAAAATCAAAGCTCGCCTGAGCTTCTTGTACCGCAATAAAGCTTCTTTCACCCGTTCTGCCAAACACACGCTTGTCAAGATGACCATCCTGCCCATCTTCGATTACGGCGACACCATCTACAGAATGGCATCCCAGAGCGCCCTCAAAAAACTGGACACGCTTCATCATTCTGCCATCCGTTTTGCCACTGGCGCACCATTCACTACTCATCACTGTGACCTTTACAACCTGGTCGACTGGACATCCCTTCACACCAGACGGCTTCTTCACTGGCTCCAGCTCATCTACAAATCCATTCTAGGCAAAACTCCTCTCTACCTCTCCTCCCTTCTACACTTCTCCAGTTCCGACTACAATCTCAGATCCAGTAACTTCATCCGACTCTCCGTTCCGAAAGTCCGCACCGTTTTTGGCCGCAGTGCCTTCCGCTTTGCGTCAGCTTATGACTGGAACACTCTACAAAACACCCTCAAACTCACGGTCCTCTCATCCCTCACTGCTTTTAAGCAAAACCTGCAACAGATTGTAATCGACTGTTGTACCTGTTGACCTCCTCCCAACCACACACATACCCCCAGTCCCTCCTCTTCTCCCTTCCCTGCCCCTTCACCCCCTCCCCCCTCCTCTCTCTCTCTCTCTCTCTCTCTCTCTCTCTCTCTCTCTCTCTCTCTCTCTCTCTCTCTCTCATATATTGTTATTGTAGCCTGTGTTTGTATATAGTATGCTCCTATTATTACTGTAAGTTTTTACTTGTATTTATATAACCTTGTTTTTATTTCAGCCTCCCACCCCCTTCCCCCAAAAGGCCCTTGCTTTTTGTCAGGCTGCTTTTGTATATAAGAAATTGTTCTTACTTGCTTGCCTGGGTAAATAAAGGTTAAAAAAAAAAAAAAAAAAAAAAAAAAATAGCTCCCCAGCTCGTCTGCTTTGAACATCATCTCCTCCCCCTCATGCCAGTTGAAACACAGCTGCTTTAACTGAAACTACACGTGCGCGAGCAGGAACTGCACAGAGCTCTGCCATTGGCTCTGAAATTTGCCCGCCCCACAAAAGTTCATCCTATCCAAATGTGGAGTGGGCGGATTCAAAAGCCTGAAATCTCCCCGCCCTTTTTTGAAAAACTGACAAAATCTGTTTGGCTCAAAATCAGTCTGGCTCAACTGTTGAGTATCTCTTTAAAACCATTTAGTGATTCGACCATCACTAAATGGTTTTAAATGGTATTATGGTCAACTATTTTCAGTACCCTTGGCGTTGAATATAGAGAATTGCAGACACGGTCGAATCTCTTACCTTAAAACTGTGGGGTACGGTGGCGCAGTCGGTAGCGCTGTCGCCTCACAGTTAGAAGGTCCTGAGTTCGATTCTCGCCTGGGACACTGTGGGCGCTGTGGTTGTGTTACCCCCATATGTTCAGTGCCTACTGCCCAGGTGGGTTATCTCGTCGTAAGGGCCTTTCTCTCTGTGTGGAGTTTGCATGTTCTCCCCGTGCTCCCCCAGGGGGTTCCTCCGTATATAACCCCCCCACTAAAAACATGCAGAAGATCAGATCGCCATCGTCATCCGACCAGTGACGACAACATCCGAAGTTGGTCCCCGGGCGCTGGAAAGAAAAAGCGACCACTGCTCCTGGCCTGCCCCTCGGAGGAAAGGATGCCTGGATGGGTTAAATGCAGAGGACACTTTTCACCGGCCACCGTCAGCATGAGTGTGTTGTGGCCGCATGCATGTATTGTGGTGTTCGTGTGACAATAAAAGACGGGCTTGTCCGTTACGAGTTTTTTTTATTTTTTATTATTGCGGGGCGCAAAATCTGTTTTATTTCAATCTATGCACCAAATTATTTTGAACCAGATTTCTATAAGAAAGTCACAGAACTTTTATCAGATATGCAAAATTTTGCTCTTATCATAGGCGCAGATATGAACGCTACTTTGAACCCAGTGCTCGATCGTTCTCATGGGGACCAGCATTCTCATAATTTCGCAACAGCTGCTTTTCAAGGTCTCATATCAGATTTCAGTTTTTATTGAGCTTTTTTGATCAATGAATAATTCCATGTGTTATTTCATAGTTTTGACATCTTTACTATTGTTCTAAAATATAGAAAATTGTAAAAATAAAGACAAATTTGTGTCAAAACTTTTGACTGGTAGTGTGGTGAGATGAGGGTCTCTAAAGCCACAGAAAATGTGTAGTTGTATGTATCTATGAGGGCAGAACATTTTCCCATAATTTTCAAAAACGTATCAATATCTGTAAATTACTAATGTTTTCCAGACCTGTAGGAACCTTGTTAATATAAGGCCTAATGGAAATGACCACACTGTGATAATTTTCATCCTACAGAATGTGTTATAATAATTTAGTATAACTAAGTGTAATGACAGCAGAGGATTTTAATTTTATTTCCTAGAATATCTGACCTAAGATGACTTGAAAATATTTACTTCAGTATTTGAAAACTCATATATTTGATAACATATTTCATAACTGTGGTACCGTTGTCCTCGTTGAAGTTGCAGTGTTTCAACCGTGACATTTTCTTTTTTAAATAACGAGTAAAAACCAGTTATGTTACAGTATTAAAACCTTTACTCAGACATGATACAACAAACAGAAACAAGATTCAGAATTAATGACTGAAAAAAATCATTATTCATATTTGTTTTTTTTTCTTCTTTCATTCCCCGAAGCACACAAAATAGTCAATCAGCTCCACATGTACAGGTATGATGGAGTAGGATACAAACAGGACAAAGAACAGACAGGAGAGAAAGAGAGAAAAGTAAGAACCAAATCAAACAAAAAAGGAGAGTGACAGATCCCATTCTGATATTACAGTTCTCTTGCATTTGTTTAATACTTGGTAATAAACAAAAGATGGATAGCATAGTAGTCGGAGGAGGAGAGGGAGACGTAAAGAAACACAAGACAAAGAAACCTTTAGGTGACGAGTAAACGATGACGGAAGAGTCTAGATCTACTGGAAAATAGCTTGTTTTCGGTTTTCGATCGACAAATGAACACGTGATCTTTGAAGTCCCTACGCTGCCAACCTCCTTCTTCTCCTCCTCCTCCTCTCCCTCTGAAGTCCCTACGCTGCCCTCCTTCTTCTCCTCCTCCTCCTCTCCCTCTATCTCTCAACCCCTGGAAACTCCTCCCACTCGGGATGCACCAAGCCCCCAGGAATAGCGCTGGGCTTTGAAGCCAATTGAACATGCTGGCGAAGCTCTGTATTGCAAGTCACGTGACGCCATGCAGCCCAGAAAGGAACATTCCCATCCACTTGCATGGGGACGCCGGCAGCTGTTAAACCCAGGGGAAATTTTTCCGGGTGTCACTCAAAGTATAAAACGACTCTTTTAATTATCAAATATTTTTTTATGCGGCATTTTTTCTTCAGAAGCCACTAAAAGCCGCATACGGGTGTATTTTCTGGGGCTTCATGAACGCGCATTTCATGAATGCGCATTTGGCCACGGGAACGCGGATCATCAGAGCGAAGCGTCATCACTTCCTTGTTGTGAGGTGAGCTCGAGCTCCAGTCGTCATATGGTCATATCCAGTCCGATTTTGCCTTTTATTAAGATAATAAAGTAGTTATTTTACACGAGTAGCCCGCCGGAACATGTGTACAGATAACTACTGTTAACCGAAAACGTAGGTTTGGGATTATGTGTGTTTTCTGTGCTCTTTATGACATGGACAGCAAGCTAACACTGCCTTGGTTAATGTAAGGAGGTATCGTTACGTTAGCCTACCCCGTTATAAATGTTCTGTTGTGATTCTCTATTGTCTAATAAATGATTTTTAAATGGCTTGCCCTGTGCATGATTCCAATTCAGTTCCGTTGACAGTATTGTAGCGTCCAAGGTGTCGAGCTGTATTAGTGTATAGATTATAATTTTCATTTAGACAAGACCATGACTCAGTACTCATATCAGTACTTGCCAGTGATAACTGATTGCTGTTATAATAACAGTGAGTATGATATGACGTCTTGACAAAGTCAAAGTGCTGTACATTTTTTTTACTAACAAGGTCCTTGTCAGGCAGTCATTCAATTATTGCTTTTATAATATTGGTTGTGATCAAGTCAAGAGAACTGGCATCCATGTTCGGAAGTAGGCTACTCGGAAGTAGGCTAAATACATTTTTCCATAAACCTTGATGTACATCTATTCACCTTTTTCATCTCAAGGACCCCTCACTTTTATGGCACCAACAACATCAAAGCAAACCAGTCAGTTGAACTATGCTGCACTGTATCTAATCAGAATCAGAAAGACTTTAATGATCCCCTGGGGGAAATTGGGACAAGTTACAGCTGCTCGCACTCAGAACACACATAGCACAACACAGTATCACACAGTATCTCCCTAAACGTAAACAGCCAATACAATAAACTAAAATAAAGTAGAGTAAGTAGAATAAAGTATAATGTACAGTACGTGTCAAATTGCAGTTATTGCACACTGGAATTATATTAATCTGTTAGTTCTGCCTCCATTGGCTGTTAAACATATCAGTTTAATTATAGGACCGATATGGATTGATTTGATTTGATTAATTCATGCTTGCAGTGGTACCAAAAGGCTCACTGAAAAACTGCAGAATTTTCTTTTTTTTTTAGTAAGTTATCTGGTCAAAGTTTAAACTGTCTCATTGTACAGCCTAACTGCAGTGTGTAAGTTCCTCAGCCTGTTGGTTCTGGCCTTCATTTCACCCAGCTTGCTGAGTGTCCTGGCAGTACAAGTGCCTCGTGTTGATGGTAACAGGTCATGCAGAGGATGTTGTGCTTTCTGCATGTCCCTTATCAAGTTCACAGCAGCCTCCTCCCTCCTGATCTGGAGTGGGGGTAGAGCTTGTGAGATGTTGATGTAGGAGACTCTTGAAATCACTATATTTCAGTTTAACTCAAAGATAATACTAATATTTAGTTACATTTAATTAATAAAACAATAGTCACATAATGCCAAAGATTGAGGTGCCAAATCCAAAAAAACTCATGGATATGTATTGGAATGAGTCTATAAGACTCATTCTAAACATGTCAGGACTGAAAATTACATCACAAATTCATAGATTATATTCATAGATTTGGGGGAAAAGAAATGTCAAAATGATCTTTTGAGTCACTACATGACAGATAGAAAATATTAATCAGACAGTAGCAGGTAAGGCATATAGAGTATTGTAGGGATTCCTGTCCAGCAAAGTCACGGCATGAAGTCACACCAGTTATCTCACAACTTCAATACTAGGCTAGTTAATTATATTATCACTGATTGGTGGCTGTGCAACAGTTGCATGCTACTTTCTGTGGTTAACACACACACCGTTTGTATTTTAACTGTAAGATGCTGCCAATAGGTGTTATTGTAAGTTTTGATAACACTAGCCCTCTGGTGACAGAACTAAACAAGTCAACTTGATACAGTGTGACACTGCACATTTTTAGACTCATTTATTTAGCGAATGCAAGGTCCTTGAGCCAATTGCCTCCTGATCTGCTGTAGGCCTATGGAGGGTGAATATTCCTCCTTCAAGTCTTTGTAGAGGGCAAGCTTCGATGATGTGTTGCATTGTCTGCTGCTCTCCACAAGCACACAGTGGGCTTGGGCTGCTGCCCCACTTGTGAAGGCTGGCCAAGCAGGGGCCATGTCCAGTCCTGAATCTATTGAGGGTTGACCACTTGTTGACCAGTGGGGTCTGACACCAGGTGTTTGTTTGGGACGTCCTTGGACTATCATTGACATTGCATCAATCTCAATCACAATAAAACTGGCATCTAACGATTAAAAAGCACTGGGTAAAAACAATTAGCACATTATCAAGTTTTAGTCAGCTCACTAGATCCCAGTATCCTAGTATATAATGTGATGTCAACAACTCAATCAATCTATATTTATATAGCACCAAATCATAATGACCACTCAACAGGTAGACGCTACTATGGACTCAAATAATATATCGGCTGTTTTACCACACAGGTCATGTGTCAATTAAACAATTTTGAGATTAGAGAAAAGACAACATGAGAGCGATGGTGATGAGACACAGATTTGAAAGCTATATCTTTCAAGTTTATTTATGACAATAAACAACAAAATCCTCCGATCAATCCTGACCCATAGGCTGTGGCCGTCTACTCACATTAACGTAAACGAGCTCATTGTAGCCTATTATGCTAACGTTAAATTTCCATGCAGACCTGTTAGCCGTTTGACATACAATTCCAACGATGTGTTCATTATGCATATAAACCCCTAATACTGTCAAATTAAAATCTGCAACCGCACGGCTAACCACCTCTAAGCTGCTCTAAAGTTGTCCGAAGTGAATTTCAACAATGGCTCCTCTTTCAACTTGGCTGTCTCTCTGGCTGTCACATGAACGCGCATCTTCGGTGGGAGACGTCATGGAAAACGTCATGGCACACATGCGCACTTCGCCTTGGGCTGCACAGTCAGGAAGTAAATCCCGGAAGAAAAAACCCCCATGTTGGCATCATGCGCCAATGAGTAACCTCCGTCCGAATGCATGGGTGGGCGTGGCACGTCCCTTATCCAGTTATTATAATACATCCATGGGATGCACGATAAAGACTTTCAGATGAAATATCGCCAAAGGTTCTGCATCGGCCTGAAAGTGAAACCAACATATATGCCGATATGACAGCCCGATAACACCTTTAAGACCGTGAACCGTGTGACGCGGTTCGCGGTCTTAAAGGGATACACACACAAATGAGGGATATACACGCAAATGCTGTATCAGGTATCAATGGGTTAATTCCACTACAGGAGATAATTGATGTTCTTTGAAATTAGGTGTGGAAAAACGTGCACATATATCTGTATCGGCATCAGCACAAAGAGATGGAAAATATCAAATATCGGCAAAAAAAATCCAGAATCGTGCATCCCTATTCCCTACCTCCAACCTTCAACACAAGCACCTCCACTCGGCCATAAAGGGAGGAGCTTCTACCATGCCTAGTTGGCACCTCCCATCAAGTGCACTCCTTGTAAGCAGGTTCTGCTCAGAGGTTTGGCATCTCACTCAAACCTGTGGAGTCTAGCGGCCTTTGCACTGTATGTCTCTAACATTATTAACCTGACTCGGCCAGATGAGGGCGGTATTGAGTCAGGTTATAACATTATAGCATCAGGTTTTCCCTCATTCTCTAACATGCATGATTTCTTCTTCTTTTTGCTGGCAGTGTCCAGCTACAGCCACACACACACGACTCTCTAACAAAGTAAACACACAAACACTTTGCAACGGACCAGGAGCGCGGAAAAAACCCCCAACCAATTACAACGGAAAGAAGAGCAGTTCCAGGGCTAGGATAGCCCAATCACATCGTTCCTTATCTGAAATTCACGCGGTCACTTCCTCGTCTCTTGGGAAACCAAAGCAGAAGTTCTGGGCCCCGGGGGACCCTATAAAAAGCACCAATGCACAGCTTAAGCCCCCAAGAGGGGGGGGGGGGGGGGGGAGCACCCACCGGTGACCGAAGTTGGTCCCCGGGCGCTGGAAAGAAAAAGCGACCACTGCTCCTGGCCTGCCCCTCGGAGGAAAGGACATGCCTGGATGGGTTAAATGCAGAGGACACTTTTCACCGGCCACCGTCAGCATGAGTGTGTTGTGGCCGCATGCATGTGTTGTGGTGTTCGTGTGACAATAAAAGACGGGCTTGTCCGTTACGAGAGTTTTTTTTTTATTTATTTTTTTATTGCGGGACGCAAAATCTGTTTTATTTCAATCTATGCACCAAATTATTTTGAACCAGATTTCTATAAGAAAGTCACAGAACTTTTATCAGATATGCAAAACTTTGCTCTTATCATAGGCGCAGATATGAACGCTACTTTGAACCCAGTGCTCGATCGTTCTCATGGGGACCAGCATTCTCATAATTTCGCAACAGCTGCTTTTCAAGGTCTCATATCAGATTTCAGTTTTTATTGAGCTTTTTTGATCAATGAATAATTCCATGTGTTATTTCATAGTTTTGACGTCTTTACTATTGTTCTAAAATATAGAAATAGTGTAGTGAGATGAGGGTCTCTAAAGCCACAGAAAATGTGTAGTTGTATGTATCTATGAGGGCAGAAGATTTTCCCATAATTTTCAAAAACGTATCAATATCTGTAAATTACTAATGTTTTCCAGACCTGTAGGAACATTGTTAATATGGGGCCTAATGGAAATGACGACACAGAATGTGTTATAATAATTTAGTATAAGTAAGTGTAATGACAGCAGAGGATTTTAATTTTATTTCCTAGAATATCTGACCTAAGATGACTTGAAAATATTTACTTCAGTATTTGAAAACTCATATATTTGATAACATATTTCACAACTGTGGTACCGTTGTCCTCGTTGAAGTTGCAGTGTTTCAACCGTGACATTTTCTTTTTTAAATAACGAGTAAAAACCAGTTATGTTACAGTATTAAAACCTTTACTCAGACATGATACAACAAACAGAAACAAGATTCAGAATTAATGACTGAAAAAAAATCATTATTCATATTTGTTTTTTTTTCTTCTTTCATTCCCCGAAGCACACAAAATAGTCAATCAGCTCCACATGTACAGGTATGATGGAGTAGGATACAAACAGGACAAAGAACAGACAGGAGAGAAAGAGAGAAAAGTAAGAACCAAATCAAACAAAAAAAGGAGAGTGACAGATCCCATTCTGATATTACAGTTCTCTTGCATTTGTTTAATACTTGGTAATAAACAAAAGATGGATAGCATAGTAGTCGGAGGAGGAGAGGGAGACGTAAAGAAACACAAGACAAAAAAACTGTGAGAAGAAACCTTTAGGTGACGAATAAACGATGACGGAAGAGTCTAGATCTACTGGAAAATAGCTTGTTTTCGGTTTTCGATCGACAAATGAACACGTGATCTTTGAAGTCCCTACGCTGCCAACCTCCTTCTTCTCCTCCTCCTCCTCCTCTCCCTCTGAAGTCCCTACGCTGCCCTCCTTCTTCTCCTCCTCCTCCTCTCCCTCTATCTCTCAACCCCTGGAAACTCCTCCCACTAGGGATGCACGATAAAGACTTTCAGATGAAATATCGCCAAAGGTTCTGCATCGGCCTGAAAGTGAAACCAACATGGCCGCCCGATAACATGACGCTTTACTTACGCCCAAACGTTCGATGCTTGACTAAATGTTCGCCGCCATGTTGTCCTTCTAGTAAATAAAAATATGTCAAGTTTTACAATAACCTAAGTTGAAGTACCGTAGTTTTCTTATGTTTCCCAATCAATGTGTACATTGTGAAAAGCATTGCATTTATGCCTGCATCTGCCAGTGGGCCATCACCTTAAGCATTTGTGTGTGTATCCCTTTAAGACCGTGAACCGCGTCACGCGGTATTAAAGGGATACACACACAAATGAGGGATATACACGCAAATGCTGCATCAGGTATCAATGGGTTAATTCCACTACAGGAGACTTAATGTTGTTTGAAATTAGGTGTGGAAAAACGTGCACATATATCGTTATCGGTATCAGCACAAAGAGATGGAAAATATCGAATAACTGCAACAAAAAAAAAAAAAATCGTGCATCCCTATTCCCTATTTCCAACCTTCAACACAAGCCCCTCCCCTTGGCCATAAAGGGAGGAGCTTCTACCATGCCTAGCTGGCACCTCTCCCATCAAGTGCACTCCTTGTAAGCAGGTTCTGCTCAGAGGTTTGGCATCTCACTCAAACCTGTGGAGTCTAGCGGCCTTTGCACTGTATGTCTGTAACATTATTAACCTGACTCGGCCAGATGAGGGTGGTATTGAGTCAGGTTATAACATTATAGCCTCAGTTTTTCCCTCCTTATCTAACATGCATGATTTCTTCTTCTTCTTCTTCTTCTTTTTGCTGGCAGTGTCCAGCTACAGCCACACACACACGACTCTCTAACAAAGTAAACACACAAACACTTTGCAACGGACCCGAAGCGCGGAAAAAACCCCCAACCAATTACAACGGAAAGGAGAGCAGTTCCTGGGCTAGGATAGCCCAATCACATCGTTCCTTATCTGAAATTCACGCGGTCACTTCCTCGTCTCTTGGGAAACCAAAGCAGAAGTTCTGGGCCCCGGGGGACCCTATAAAAAGCACCAATGCACAGCTTAAGCCCCCAAGAGGGGGGGGGGGGGGGGAGCACCCACCGGTCCACCTCTCTCTCTCTCTCTCTCCACCAGCTGTCATTCCATTCCTATCAAGGACCCTGGTTAGTATGCACGACGCAGGCCGAGGTGACTCACCGCACACTGCTTAGTGTGCAGCACATATATGAGCAATCAGCCCTGGGGTCTCGTGATGATGAGCGCCACTGCATTTGACAGTTTGGCAGTGATACAAAGTAACTAGTAAGGTGGTGGTTTGCAGGCTGCATAGCAGGAGCTTTCCTCCAGGGGGCGGCAAAAATGTCACCCTGTCATCAATCCATCAACCCACACAATGATCATTGCATCAGTCACAGCCTTCGATCCATTAAAAAAAAAAAAAAAAAAAACATAAATTTCTTGATTTACAAAAAGCGAGTGATTTCAAAAAGTAACGTAGGTGGCGACGGCGATATACTGCCACGCAGCCAAAAGAAGGTCACAGCATGCGTCTGCCTCGAGTGCACGCGGTCGCAACGACGACACGCATCTTTGGGCGCCGATCCGCCGCTCTCCCGCGGCGATCGAGATCACGTGACCGAGATCACGGCCGCTCTGCTGCCATCAAGTCAAGTTAAGCCGAGAGCGACGCAGCCTCAAAGCTCTCCAACCCCCTCTCCCAGGAACCACCTCACATCCTGTTCAAACGGTGTGAGAACCAGAGGTTTAGTACACCAGCACAAGCTCAACTGAATGCAACGCCCGACGTGGGCGAGCGAATAGGTGTTCGCTGAGTTCACCGTAAAGCTAGTGGAGAGTTAGGAAAGGAGGCGCGGTCAAGAGGAGGTCAAGAGGAGGCATCGGCTCAACAAGCCAGTTTAGAAGCCTTTAGCCCTCTGTGCCTCTGTCACTGCTCTCAGCACATCACAGCCAGGCAGGATCTGACAGAGACACAATCCCCACACACACACACGTGCATATAAGTACAAATGGACGCAAAAACTCGAAATGCTGAGTAAAACTGAACTAGTCAACCATATCCCCCTGCTGGCCAGCACAAGCATGAAACACCAAGCAGAAGCTTAGCCAGGCTGAGCACAGCACACACCACCTGCCCCGTCACTAAGTGTTTTCATGTATTGTCTTTACGGTGTGGCTTTATCGTGCGCGGCTAAATGACTTCAGCTCATAGCTCAGCATGGCAAAAAGAAAACCTTACTGTGGGATGGGAATTCAGAATAATTTCACTGCCAATATTAATCTCCAGTTGTGTAACAGCCTTTTCTCAAAAACAAAGATGCTAAAAACACAATTAACTTACAACCATTTAAATTGTGTAACCGCTATAGAGCACAACCCATTTAACCGACAGATGATTTGATTTTTTCCCCCCAATAAATATGTAAGTTGAGATTCATGAATCGTTGAAAATGTAGCACTTGGTCTGAGTATGTAGGTTAACTGACTAAAATGTCAACTAGTGTATCACCCAGTAATTAGCTGCTAAGTTAGCTGCATAATAATAATAATTCCCATCCCGATCTATAAACATGACGCAGGCTTTCACATTGAGACAGGAGGTCTTCCAATGATAAAAACTTGCAGAAAAAGATGCAAAGCGGTCAACCAAAAACAAGGTTAGACACAAGGGGGCAGCACACGCGTCCATCAGCCAGCCTACTCTATGAGGGACTACAAAACTGTACAGTGACCTTGTGAGTTCCACTCCAGAGCCGTGTATTCGTTCAGAAGAGTGGAACTCTATTCTAGATGTGCTGTAACAAAAGACGCTGTAACAAAATGACGAACAGAGCGGATTGGGAAGGTCGCGTTACGACCTTTTCTCCGTGCTCCTGTCCCCTAGCTGGTCTGAACTAGCTGGAGCCGTGACAGTGTCGCAGCCATAGGCAAGACATATAGCGATAGCTAGCAGGTGATGGGGCCGCTGGTTTGTGTTCTCGCCCAAAAGTTAAACCTCTGCTCAAGCTAGCTTAGCTAGTTAAACCTCTGCTCAAGCTAGCTTAGCTAGTTTGCTGAGTTGGTGTTGTGTACAAAAAGGACGCACCTGTTTTACAGGTCATCTAACTACCAGCCTCCAAGTCCACATCACATGTTGGGGTGGAGGCCAAGGATCCTCTCTGAGAAGAAACACATGGACTATCTGCAGGGCAGGAAGCTCACGTTCTCAAAGTAGCTGGTGGACCCCAACATTCTACAGCCTCTTTTCAGTGTTCCACCAGCCAAATCACCCTTTTGGCTGGATTCGATTTTCCATCTAGACAGTTTGTGAGGAAAGTTATGATAGAGATCAAAGATAAATGACCAAAGGGAAAAAAAAAGGCTAAGAGGAAAACGTGTCTTAAGCAGACGTCAGTTTGAAAGACTGGAGAGAACGGCTGTGTCTGCGTACTTGCATACTCTCGGCTATATGTTTTGCATTGGCGTGAACGTGCAAAGTCCTTAACTAAAAAAAACGACCACATTCGTTACTTTAGCACCTGGTAGGGGACAGCTTTACCCCTTTACCCATAGAATTATGATACTGCAAAATGTATAATGTTTCTAATATCCGTTAAAAGTGGTGATTAATACAAAGTCTAAATATACCTCCGAACGTGCACACTCCTTTAAATACGCTTCTGTTCTGACAACCACAGAAATGGGTCTGTCTTAAAATGTGTAGCCCAGTACTGCTCACCCTCAGCATGGCTTTTTATTCATAGTTTGCGTTCAACATCCTGGTCACGGCGTAGCTGCTGCATTCGAGCGTTTCCAACCGCGACGCCCAGGAGTCAGAGCACACCGTCCAATCACAGTAAACGACAAGTGCCATTGTCATCGAATCAAGACGATCAGTTACCGAGAGATAACAGGAAGTAAAAAGAAAAAGGAGGCGAGGTGTGGTTTAGGCCCCCGGGCTCAACGGCTCAACTCCACCACGTCGTTATGGGAGAGAAACCACACTCATGTCGCGTTAACAACAATAGGGAGTTTAAATTGTGTGTCTATTCCACACTGTGAGCATGTTTCTGATGTGCTCCCTGATACCGTTGCATAACATAACTGATATACAGTATTATGATTGTGAGAACAGGCCATTTCCAGACTGCTCTCATCGCTAATCGTGTTAACCTGCTGGTTCCGCAGGACTCGCTGAACATGTGTTCTGTATTTACATTGATCCAAAACATTCACTGTACAGAGGCTGCAAAGCACTGGAGCTGACACACACACTGAAGGTTAGTAGGCTGCAGGCAGTACGTGTAGGGCGCCCGTTAATAACTTACTGACCCATTTCATCACTGTATGTATGTATGGCACACTACAGGTGCTCAGTTTGTTCCAGCCACAAATCAGTGGTAAAGGTGATGCATCATGATGGCAGCAAAGGTTTAGTCATACGAATACTAAAAACAAACAAAAAAATTATAATCATTCTAGTATAATAAAAAATATTATTATTATTAATAATCATCATCATAATCATAATAATGTGATCATCCATTATTGTTGGGCTGCAAAATTACAGTCTGACTGATAATCCGATTTGATATTGTGGTCTCAATTATTAATCATGATTATTAGTTCCGATGATTTGAGAAGCAAAATCACTTTTGGCATCTTATATCAACATTTAGACTATTCAAACCTCGTGTTTGCATGATGCTCCATCTGACCACTAGGCCATCAAATGGATACAGGCTGACCCACAATCCTCTGGATTTGTCCCAAAAGCTCAGCAGGACAGTTCCCCACCTCTCACAGAGACTTGTAGGTGCCAAAATCCATCACCAACATTTGACCAGCCAAATGGATTTATGGAACGGAGCGGAGCCTGTGAACCACAACAGACAAACCTACCTGCCACCGGGCAAAACCTGGCACATTTTGCCTGGTGGGGAACGTTAATTCCCCACCCTGCTTACCGGTCCGTACAGGTAATAAGCCAATTATTTTAACGAGCGCTGCAATTAAGTCATCACCTCTTGACTGGACAGTGATGCATTAACGAGATAACCCTACACGTAGTACCTTCAATGTCATTCTAGTTGTCTAATAAGAACGGATGATCACTTCTAAGAAACAGGAAGATTTACACAGTTACAACTCACAAAAGTGCATAAATGACCACGGGCAAAGTGAGGGGGTGGGGCTTAGTAAAACAAAGTGAGGGGGCGGGGATTAGTAAAACAGGAACGAATACTATGTTGTCCCGCATGAAGCTGTACTTCATGGGAGCCTCAAGAAGGAAGTCCAGAATGGCAGCCATTTTGGACTGGGTAGGCCAACGACCGAAAATAGAGAAAAGAACAAAAGAGAAAAGAGAGAAAACATTACAATTCAAGTCATTCCTCTTCTTTACAAAGCCCGCTGTGCGCATCAGGGTGGGGCGGGGGGCGGGGCGGGGGGCGGGGGGGGGCCCACAACCCCCTTTTTCCTGGATTTCAATGCCTTGGGAAAAAAAGCTCTCATTTCATGAGTACAGTACTTCAAAGTAGAAACTCAGTCAAGTTTCAGCACGAATATTCAAAAAAGCATCAAATGTTCAAAGGTTTCGACGGGATTGGACAAGCTCACTGGGAGGGGGCGTATCCCTGCCTGTCCTTTGCAGGGACGCCTGCGGACCAATTATAAGTGTGAAGTCGTTTTGACGGTTTGACAGTTGATTGAAATGCTACGCACCTGATTTTCAACTAGACCCATACATGAACAACTACCCGGCTGGTGATTGGCTATAATATACAGAGATGTAGCTAGCTAGCGGCGTGACCATGGAACCCAAGTAAACACACGGGAGCTATATAGCAGTTATCACAGAGGGAAATAAAAACACTGGGAGATGAAGGCTAACTTAGCATCAAATTAAGACATTGACTGTATATGTGTGATAAAGAGGGGATATAATTTCAATGAGTCTGAACCCCTATGGTGGAAAACTAAGTATGGGAAAAGATTGTGTGTGTGTGTGTGTGTGTGTGTGTGTGTGTGTGTGTGTGTGTGTGTGTGTGTGTGAGAGTGTGTCAATTTGTGTGGGTTAGACAGCATACGGTCTTTGAGAGCCGTATCATCTCAGCTTATGTTTCGTTGTGTGTGCGTGTCTGTGTCTGTGTCTGTGTGTGTGTGCGTGTCTGTGTGTGTCTGTGTCTGTGTGTGTGTGTGTGTGTGTCTGTGTGTGTGTGTGCGAGACAGGATCTGTGTCTTATAGTCTGTGCATGTGTGTAGGGGATTAAAATGTCACTGTGTGTGTGTGTGTGTGTGTGTGTGTGTGTGTGTGTGTGTGTGTGTGTGTGTGTGTATGTGTGTGTATGTGTGTGGGCCGGTACATTAGGACCAGCAGGTGCTGCAGTGAGTGAGGCCCCTAGGAGACGAGCCTGCGACGCAACGTGGCGCGTTGGAGATCCCGGTGTGAATCGGATCCTGACCGGAGTGGAGCGGAGCGGAGCGCACCTGGCTCCTCTAGGTCAGCTGGTGGGGCGCCTCCAGCATCTCCATCAGGAAGGTGTCGATGGGCGTGTCACCAATCAGCTTGAAGAAGAACAGGTGCTCCAAGCACTTTAGACCAATGGAGCGCAGCGCTGGGAGCCGGAGGAGGAGCTTGGCAAACCTGGATAGTGGAGGGACGGATGAGAGGGGAACGAGTTCATACCCACAGATGTGTAATATTGACTATGAAAAACTATGAAAAATAAACATGAACGTTTGTTTTTATCACGTTCTACATCCCCCCCCCCCCTCCCCCGTTGATACATGTGCAGTCGCCAACCGCATCTTTTCACCTGACAGCGAGGATCAGGCTTCTACATTCTCTCATTGTGTTCACTTCCTGTAAATTAAATGATGGTGTTTTCATCATCATCCTTCTAGTGCCCTGGAGATCTGAGACACACCTGTTGCCACTGGATTCTGTTGCTCATTGCCCCTCCAAGTTCATTCACAGTATGTCCTGTATCCTGACATGTGAAGGTCTGCTTCCTCTTGATGGCCAGGGAAGTCTCCAGAGCAGAACATCTTGAGATGATCTGCTCTTTTGCTCTGGAGCGGACTGTCTTCTGTATTGCTGTCTGTCTTTCTTTGAGTTCCTGTCATGGTTTTGTGTGTGGTAACACCTGGACTGAGTATGTTTTTACAGGTGTGCTGACATATTCTGTAAATCAGGTAGCTTTTCAGCTGTGTTGTGGGTACTGTTCCAGGTGAGTGAGTGAGTGTGTGTGTGTGTGTGTGTGTGTGTGTGTGTGTGTGTGTGTGTGTGTGTGTGTGTGTGTGTGTGTGTCGTGGCATACCTGCCCTGCTGGTCGGGGTATCTCTGTTTGCAGTAAGACTCCAGAGAGGCGTAGACTCTCTCTCTCAGCAGCTCCACCTCACTCGGGCTGGACAAGCCTTTAGCATCTGAGGACACAAGCAAAGGACATTCACACCATCTCTGCACGGGATTACTACACATTTTACATTTACTTTTTTGGAGTGACTGTTTTATTGAACATTTGATTAAATGGAAAAATATAAGACATATAGTCAACTGACCAAAATATAAACAGGAAGTCAATAAACGAATACAAAAAAGACAAAAGACAGGAGAATTGATGTCTAACATAAAATCGAGTGAGGGAATAGGTCCTCAGTTCGACTGGAGGTTATGGAAGTATTCCAGGAAGTATTCCAGGAACGGGCCCCACACCTTCTGAGCCATTTTAACTCAAATCTGTGTTGATTATTGAGGGTTTTGCCACGGATATGACAAATATAGAGTTACAGATATGAGGAATAGAAAAAGGATCTTAAAATGTTTTGTACAGTTACAGCTAAAACACAGATTTCACAGAGCTTAAGGGCATGAAACCCCCATAAGGTGCCTGTCTCCAGAACCGCTGGTGTGTGTGTGTGTGCGTGTGTGTGTGCGTGCGCGTGTGTGTGTGCGTGTGTGTGTGCGTGTTTTTGTGTGTGCGTGTTTATGTGTGTGTGTGCATGCGCGTTCATGTGTATGTGCGCGTGCGTGTGTGTGTTTGTGTGTGTGCGTGCGCGTGCGCTTGTGTGTGTGCGTGCGTGTGTGTGTGTGTGTGTGTGTGTGTGTGCGGGTGCGTGCGTGTGTGTGTATGCATGCGTGTGTGTGTACCTGGGTTAAAAAGGATGATGGCTCGAAGGCATCCTAGCTCCGTCTTGTCCATCTGCATGTCTCTCATCTTGCTGACCAGCTCTGTCAGAACCCTGCAGAAGAAGCAGAGGCAAGGAAAGGAGGAGAGAGTAAGTGGACCAGTGAGTGAAGGATGGATGAAGGAGACGAAAAAGGCAAGGAGGGAGAGAGAGAGTCAGAGAGAGGGAGGCAAGCAGAGCAGCAAGAGGACGAGACGTGCGGAAGAGGAGGAAAGAGAGAGAGACATGTAGCGGACTCAATAATCACATATGGTTGCTTATTGTATTAAGGACTTTTTATCCAAACATGTTCGGGTCCCAGCTTCTGGTGGTATGAATTTAGTGACTTGTTTTGTTTTTACTGTAACCAACCGGTTATGGTTTGTCATTTTATTTTTCAAACTCTAATCACTTTGGCAGGTAAGCAATCATCAAATGGAAGAGCTGAGAATTTATTAAAATGGTGAATTTTGAAATCTACCAAATACTGTGGAGTGAAAAGGTTAATTCCCTCCACGTCTTCATGTCATATCATCCACTATATATCTCCCTGTCCTCCCAGGAGGGTCAGACACCCACAGGGCAAAGCACACCTCAGCTGCCACTCGGGGACTTCAACTCTCCCAAGTCCAAACACACCTTCAGATGTTGGTCCACCCAGAGAATGAGGTGCAATGGTAAATTCCCACATCAGTGGTTCTCAGTGGTGGTGCTCAGGACTCAAGACTGAGCCTGCTGGTTTTCACTCTAGCCATCTAACCAGGAAGTGATTCACACCTGAGATCCCAGGTGAATGCAGCTAACTAGCTGGCTGGATAGAAAACCAGGAGTCCTCCGAGGATCAGAACTGAGAAGCGACAGCAAACGGTTCAAGGTGTTCAGAGCAACAGACCCAAGCATTGCACAAACAATACAGCAAATATTAGAAAGTGCCTGGTTCTGAATAATGCATTCCCTGACTTCAATATATAACCATCGACACAATTTCAATCCACTCCCGTTGTCCTGCCTCATGAAATACGCACTGAAACATGAGATACATGTGAACAAATACACACAGCTCTCCTCACCTACAACTTTGTCAGAATATGATTGGTTTTCATTCAGGACAAACCTTTCAAAATCCAAGACAAATAACCAAACCAGGCAACATACACAGCAGTGTATCAATAGACAGTATCTGATGCAACTATCGCTTAAGCTATTAGGCTACATACAGGATATCTACAGGTTTCAGCGAGCCCAATTTAAGGCTTCATGGCCTTTTTTTAATGTAGCTAGAATTCAATTTGAGACCCATATAAGAGCCAAACAAAAAACAAAGATGGCAAAACCTTTCGAGACCGCTGGATTCACGTGAGATCATGAGATCATGATCTCACGACAAACGCATTTTGCCACGCTCCAATCTATTGGATTGAATCCAAACCACCAGTGGTTCCCACCAATCAGTGTCCTCCTATGAGGCAGCTACGGGTGGGTCCCAGCGAGAGAGGGGGCCCGTGATAGACAGACGCTTCATCCAATCACCTGCCAGGTATTTTTTTGAAAGTGCCTGCCCTTTGAAACGGTGAAAAAATAAGACCTAATAATATAACAAATGTGTAAGACACGTTTATACTTTTTAGAATTGATTTTACTTTGGACCAACGGATACCCTGGGCCTGTACGTAGAAACCTAGCTTCGGAAGTGAGAGGAGGGGAGTTGGGGGTGGGTGGGTGGATTGAGAGTGGGAGTGTCCCAAAGCCTTTTCACTCCTCCTTTCCTCCCCTCCTTCACTACCACTAAGCACTTCCCTGGGGAGGGAACAGCTGTCCAACATCCATTTCCCCAGGTCACAGAGAAGAGGAGGAGCTAGTGGAGGAAAGGAGTGGTTTCTGGAGGTTTGGGACACGCCCAGCCTGTGGGTAACTGGTGTCGGCACCTCCCATCATCACAGATACAGTGACTTGGGCAGACGACGCCTCCAGAAGGCTCAACGGCGAATCAGAGCATTTCAAAACCACAACAGTCACATCACCAGCATACAGTCACATCCTGCTGCTAACATCACTTCCCCAGCAAAGCCACAGCCCTTTGAGTGTCTCTGTGTTTGTTGGTGTGTTGATGTTGATTCAAGAGGAGGGGTGAGTGTTTGTGTTGTGGCGTCATTACCTGTCAAATATGGCCCCAACCTCGGCATTGTGCGCCCTGTGTATTCAATCACAACGTGTTATTACAATGTCATTACACAGTCACATTGTTGTTCATTAATTACAGTGTCCTGTCTTGTTTTTCTGAGCCCTTCAGCTGTACAGATTAAAGTTAGACCATGTTCAAATAGTTTCTGGAATATTTAAAAACAGTTAGAAACAAAAACTTTACATGGGATTTATTCTTGATATTTTTCACCCCAGGGCCCAAAATGTTCTCTGGTAGCCAAATAATGATACTGTACTAGAAATACAAATGATAAAATGTGGACCAATAAGGACCAGGTGTGTGACTCTTTCTGAGTGACATACCAAGAAGTGCTGCTGGCCTTATGGGAAGTTTACTGAATTCATGGGCATAATTTATGGAAAGATAAATAAATATAGACTCAGAGACAAATGTAGTAAAGCTTAGAAAAATAACTTCATGGAACTGTTCTCCTCATCCTTGTTTAGATGATGAAAGCAACTGGCATGGCTCCTTCCTTAATATTTGTATTTATTTATTTATTTATTTATTTATTTATTTATTTATTTATTCAGACTTTCCCCCCATTTGTACTTCGACCAATTCCCCCTGCTGCCCCACCCCCT
Organism: Poromitra crassiceps; assembly: GCF_964638095.1. Classification (NCBI taxonomy): domain Eukaryota; kingdom Metazoa; phylum Chordata; class Actinopteri; order Beryciformes; family Melamphaidae; genus Poromitra; species Poromitra crassiceps. The sequence continues at coordinate 49,215,729 of NC_139643.1, read as the reverse complement.
CTGCCGATCTGGGGAGAGCCGTAGACACACACATGCTTCCTCCGATACATGTGCAGTTGCCAGCCACTTCTTTTCATCTGACAGCGGGGAGCTTCACCGGCAGGACGTAGCACGTGGGAGGATCACACTATTTCCACCAGTTCCCTTGCAGCGACCAGGACACATACCCTCATTCCGGCTTCCCACCCGCAGACACAGCCAATCGTGCCTGTATGGACACCCGACCAAGCCGGAGGTAACACGGGGGCACGAACCTGCGACCCTCGTGTTGGTAGGCAGGGGATCTACTGCTACACTACCCGGATGCCCACAATAATACCAATATTAATAATATGTATATTTCACTTTTCTTAACATATTTACAAAGTACTGCACTTGATCTAAGATAATGTACTCCAGTTTTCCAAGGACTACAAAGGCTTTACCGTATTAAAATCAGCAGAAAGGGCGTTATGTTAAATTGCTTGAGCCAATTCCATGACAGCAGAAAAGCATAAGTACATAGTAACACAAGAAAATATTCATCTCTAAAAAAAACAATTAAGCTTATGATTAGAGAAAAGCTGTTAGACTAAATGTTAATGTGGGATATAATTGTCTTAAACCCCAATTGAAAATTAATAAATAGAGCTAAAAGCAATTTCTGGGATGGAAAATACGAGGGAATCAAACCGAATTAAAAAAGTTACGGAAACTTGTTTAGCTAGACAGCTGCAATTAATCTCGTGCGAAACGTCTACTTCAAGTACTGCGTTCCACAAAGAAGTCACATTTTTGATATTTCAAAATTGCAATTCATTCTGTGATGAATATGGTCGGATTGCTGCCAAGCTGAAACAGAAGCCTGCTGCTAGGAGAGAGCAGAGCCATGAGGAGATGAGGAAAACTCAGAGGGAAATTAACCCATTGATACCTGATGCAGCATTTGCGTGTATATCCCTCATTTGTGTGTGTATCCCTTTAAGACTTGAAGTCTTAAAGGGATACACACACAAATGCTGCATCAGGTATCAATGGGTTAAGGAGCCATTTGCTGCGAGCCCAGTTAGCTTTGCTTTAACCCTGATGGTATTTCTAGGAGAAATGATGGCTTTGTAACAATGTATTTACTGTGTAATTAACAGTGGAGTGACACCTTGTGATGGAGTTGGGGGGTTTGTGGAAAGAAACCGGATTTGCAGTTTTGTCTGCATGGATTTACTCGAGATGGGTGTAGCAACGGATAATGCAAGAAAAAAGAGAAAGGAGAAATGTTGGATAATGTAATAATCATTTGTGAAAATCTGACAAAACGTAAAACAAACGTCCCTCTGAATGGATTGAAAATGTAATAAAACGTCATAATGTAATAATGTATTGTGGGATAATGTAATCCCATCATTACATTAACCGGCATTCATTAGTTCATAATGGGTGTAACATTTTAATTGATAATCTTGATTCTAGAATGTAACAATTCAAATTCAGAACACCACAAATGTAATAATTTGAGTTGATTGTTTAGTCAGTATTATAATTACATAATTCTAAAATGTTACACCGGTTCTACAGTAATAATTTCTGGTTGATGTAATAATGAGATGTCTTTTATTATATTAGCATTAGCATATTAAATTAGCATATATTATCATTACCCCTGCCCCCCCCCCCCCCCCCCCCCCCCCCCCCCACCACCATTGTCATTACATTATCCAGAGTGTGTGTGTGTGTGTGTGGCTCTATTAAGCATTAGTCGCCAGCCTCCCCAGCATGCGCGGTCACCCTACAGGCAGTACTAAAGCAGAAACAGTCTCTCAGCCAATCAGAGCCCACACAGAAGGCAGCTGCAGCCAGTCAGAGAGGAGGACACAGCACCGCTCACCTTCGTGAAATGGCACCCACTTATTGGACCAAACAAACCCAAACCATGACCGACAATCAACCACAGTGTGTGCAGAGAATGAGTAACCAAGAGTGAAAGAATGAAACATAGCTAGCCAGCCATGTGTGAAGACATGTGTATGAAGGAGACTAGCATTTCTGTCAGTGAAACAATAACTTTGTACAATCTGAGCATCAGTGATCTCAAGGCTTTACAAGTTCTTCCTCCTCTCTCATTCATCTTCAATGTGGATTCATCAGGAGAAACCCAGTGTCTCAAGACAGACACGTTCGTTGGCTCCCGCAACTTACAAAATAAGGCGGGATCTCTGCTCATTTGTGATTGGTCGAATACCATCGAAGGCAGGTATCCGCTCATTTCCCCACTTGTGATTGGTCGAATACCATCAAACTGAACTGGTCTGAAGTGGGGGGGGGGGTTTCCCTTTGGAAGATGACAACTTCCTCCATCCAAATTTGAATGGGCGGAGGTGCAGACTGTCTCAGGAGCATTTGAAGATTGTGGAGAAGAGATAGACTGTCCTGAGAGACTACTAGACTAGGTGAAACCATGTGTGGCTTTTACCAGTCTTCTCCTGGTCACTCGGGTTCATGAAAACAGTAGGCAGCCCTAATATTCCATACAGGTGCATCTAATCAGGGTTCCTACACAGTTTTGATTTGAACATTCCAGAGCTTAAAGGAAAATACCAGTGTTTTGTTCTTTTAAGTCTGTGCTGTAGTTTGCCCATCTCCTTTAGTCTCTGTGGCGTCTGCCGAGAGTCGGCGTAGGTGGAGCGCTCGTCTTCCTCCTTTAGAAGACGACATTCTTCCGCCATTCACGCTTGTACCGTCTGAAGCAGAACTTTTGTACCGTATGAAGCAGAACTTCCACAGAGTGAGAGAATCCATCACAGTAATAAACACGAGGACTTGATTTGTTTTGGTCATGCTTTCTGTTTTATCATAATTTTGTGACGCTCTGCACCACCTGACAGCCACAGGAAGGAACTGAAGTCTTTTTCCAGGAAATAATCCCCCAGAAACACATGACGCCAGCTAATAAACTTTATTATTATACGTCTTCTTACTTGGGGCATCTTTGTTAGGCAGAACAGCAGGTAATCTCAAGATAGATTACACAACATAAAGTTTGTATTTTAAAAACAACAAAAAGCGAGTCAGTGTTAAAATATTTAATTACATAATGGTAATATGCATTGCAAAATATTTGTGGAAAATGTAAACAAGACATAGAGAGTAGTAAATTGGCTATACAGTAAGTCTAAATGACACCAGTATTTTCCTTCAAGTTCTTGACTGGATTTGTAGATTTTGGGCAGTGTTTCAATTTGCTATCAGCTGCACAATAACATTCTTTGAGATGTCGATTATTCTTCACAACAAACATAATAGGTGAGATGGGGGATCACAGTCATATATTGGGACTGAACAATTATATTTTTTCCAAACTATTTTGTGTAATTTCCAAACATATAAAGACCTGGAAAATATCACATTCTTTTGTATAGCTTTCAAGACCTGTGTAGGAACCCCATCATACTCTGAATTGATATACTGATGAGTTGATATTTTTTCAGGACGTGACGTCCACCAAGTTGGGGAACCCTTCCCGCTGGAATGTTGGGGAATTCCCTGGTGTGTTTACATCAGCTGTATCTGTGTGTGTGTGTGTGTATGTGTGTGTGTGTGTGTGTGTGTGTGTGTGTGTGTGTGTGTGTGTGTGTGTGTGTGTGTTTGTGTGTGTGTGTATGTGTTAGGGTTGTCACGATACCAAAATTATGACTTTGATACCGATACTTGCGTAAATATCTCGATATCGATACTTAAACATTACCACGGCAAAAACCTAAAACATCAGGAAAAGGGTAATAATGGATGACACAACATGGAACTTAAAATGAATCTTTTGATCATACTTTCTGTGGTGTTCAAAGATAGCTGGGAGGGAAGGCTGCCTCAACTGAGTTGGTGCTGATTCTGCTGGCATCCAATTTGACTAAATAAAACTAGGAAATGTGTTCAGTAGAGCGCAGAATAGAATCATTTCTGTTCAGTCTACTTTGGTATAAATCTGAGTTTGAGTTTCATCAATAAGTGCCAGATTTACAGTTATTGTCATGTAGGCTATGTTTATTATTTTTCACAATCAAACGCATGTGGTCGTGGTGGTGGTAGTTTATTATGTGGTGTCATGTGTTTTCTTGTTTGTTCATACATGTAGGTGAGTTTTTGACAATTAATATAACATTAATCATGGATTATTCTAAAATCATTGTCAGCGTTATTAAAGCTTTTACATGGTATGCGGTAGGGGTGTCACGATATTTCGTCGCACGATATATCGTGATATCGAAACGTCACAATATCGATATCGTCAGAAAAAAATGATATCGTAAAAAAAAGGAAAAAAAAAATGCTCCTGAATAATAATAGAACAAATTTAGCATGAGTGAGGGGGTAGACTACTACTGGCATGGCAAAACAGCTCAAGGGGTACATAAGATTACATAAGTTTAGGGACCATTGAGCATGAGTTATTTAAGAAATAGATTGTATACTTTATTTTTCTTTCACCATGCAACAAACATTTAGTTTGTGACACATTCTATTGCAAGAGAAGCATTATCTTCCATGTTGTTTTCTAGTTATTATAATAACAATTTCCAAAAACAGCATTTGTTTTGTATTTTGTGTATTTCAAATGAAAGACTATTTTTCCAGTATTTTCCCAGGGCTCCCTTGAAAAGAGGTTTCGATTTCAACGGGACTCACATGGTTAAATAAATGATAAATAAATACATAAAAATTATTTACTTTTGTTAAAAAAAATATTGTTAAAATATCGTATCGTATCGTTATCGTGAACCCAATATCGTGTATCGTATCGTGAAATTAGTGTATCATGACACCCCTAGTATGCCATATTCTGATGTCTCTTGTACTTAAGTGGATGTGATTTTTTGCACAGTTAACATTTTACAATTTGCAACCTCATATCACTTTTAAACAGCGTCATGACTCAAGCCTACCTCAGGCTTTTAAACACCGTCATGACTCAAGCCTACCTCAGGCTTTTAAACAGCGTCATGACTCAAGCCTACCTCAGGCTTTTAAACAGCGTCATGACTCAAGCCTACCTCAGGCTTTTAAACAGCGTCATGACTCAAGCCTACCTCAGGCTTTTAAACAGCGTCATGACTCAAGCCTACCTCAGGCTTTTAAACAGCGTCATGACTCAAGCCTACCTCAGGCTTTTAAACAGCGTCATGACTCAAGCCTACCTCAGGCGCTCATTGCCTTTAATAGCCTCATCTCTTTAATTGCCTCATCAAACTCCCACGCTGGAAAAAAAGTTTGCTTGTCACAAAATAAAATCCCACTCGCTTGACTTATTTAAGGACGTTACCAGTATCACATTCGCTAACCTGTCGCACTTTGAGCTAGTCGGATGTCTGTTGGAGAGATGCTTTTCCTTTTTGTCTGTGCAGCTGTAAACATAATTCACAGACGGGCTTTGATCAGTTGGATGTGTCCGTGCGGTTGGGCTCGCCCCGCACGCCTCGGCATCGCCGTTCTAATCTGACTGTATGGTTGTAATATTAAGTGCCGACTCCGCCAGATTGGACGTACGCTGTTAGAAATGACAAGCAAACCCTATGCTGCTGCTCTCCGTGAGGAGAGGAGAGGCTGCACTGAAGCGCTGTGTGTGTCAGACAGGCAGAGAGGAGAGAGAGAGAGAAAGAAGCCAGCAGCACCCGCACCAATTTATAGGCAAAATCCGTTGAGATTCAACACATTAACGTTGCTTCCCACGGTCAGAAAAATGTGTCGCTAGTCGCTTTTGAGAAATAAAGTCGCTAAGGGGGTCTGAAAAGTAGCTCAATATAGCGACAAAGTGGCAACACTGCGTGTTGTGCGCTGAGCAGAGGACTGGAGAGTGTCAGTGAGAGGAGAGGGGGGTCTTGGCCACGCCCACAGGAAGTTGAAACAGACAGACGGAGCAAGCTGCAGTCAGCACAACCGACTCCGGTGGAGAAACGGATGCAACGCAACTCATGTCATATTTAAAAGGGCCGTACTAAATTAACGTGGTATATGTACCCATTTAACGGCAGGGTATCGCGGTACTGTTGTAGTACCGGTATCCCGTGCAACCCTAGTGTGTGTGTGTGTGTGTGTGTGTGTTACCTGTCGAAGATGGCGCCCACCCCTGCACTGTGAGCACTGTTCCTGTGGACGTGCAGGCCGGTGGCCAGCAGGATGCCGTCCTGCACAGAGATGGAGCGATGGGAGAACGAGGCGATCAGGAGCTCGTTCCAGCCTGTCGGGACAAACGGACGCATCCTCAATATGTCTCAAAGTGCACGACTATTCTAAATGATCATATATCATCATCACAAGAGTCACAACACTGGGAGTCACAACACTGGGGGTCAGACACTGGGGGTCACACTAGAGCTGCCGAAAATAATCGATTCAGAGATGCATCGCGATGCTTAATAGGACGATTCTGAATCGATTAACAAATATCAAAAATCGATTATTTAAAAAAAAAAAAAAAAAAAAAAAAGATTATAATCAAATAAAATAGAATGTAAGTACATGCAGTTGTTTATTTTAATTATGGATCATAATACAATGCAATTCCAAATGCACTTTTATTTTAAAAGTAGCCACACAGTGAGAAAAAAGAAAGTGAGAAAAAATAAATCATGTATTGTGGGAAAAAGTGATGCATCGATTTAAGATGCATCAAGATGCATCGGAGATGCATCGTATAATCGAATCGAATCGAATCGTAGACTTTTATAATCGAATCGTATCGAATTGTGAGATCAGTGAAGATGCACAGCTCTAGGTCACACACTGGGAGTCAAGACACAGAGTCACACTGGGGGTCATACACTGGGGGTCATACACTGGGAGTCAGACACTGGGAGTCACACACTGGGAGTCAGAACACTGGGAGTCACACACTGGGAGTCAGACACTGGGAGTCAGAACACTGGGAGTCAGAACACTGGGAGTCAGAACACTGGGAGTCAGAACACTGGGAGTCAGAACACTGGGAGTCAGACACTGGGAGTCAGACACTGGGAGTCACAACACTGGGAGTCAGACACTGGGAGTCAGACACTGGGAGTCACAACACTGGGAGTCACACACTGGGAGTCAGACACTGGGAGTCAGAACACTGGGAGTCACAACACTGGGAGTCACACACTGGGAGTCAGAACACTGGGAGTCAGACACTGGGAGTCAGACACTGGGAGTCAGACACTGGGGGTCATACACTGGGAGTCAGAACACTGGGAGTCAGACACTGGGAGTCAGAACACTGGGAGTCAGACACTGGGAGTCAGACACTGGGAGTCACACACTGGGAGTCAGAACACTGGGAGTCAGACACTGGGAGTCACAACACTGGGAGTCACACACTGGGAGTCAGAACACTGGGAGTCAGACACTGGGAGTCACAACACTGGGAGTCACACACTGGGAGTCAGAACACTGGGAGTCAGACACTGGGAGTCAGACACTGGGAGTCAGACACTGGGGGTCATACACTGGGAGTCACACACTGGGAGTCAGAACACTGGGAGTCAGACACTGGGAGTCAGACACTGGGAGTCACACACTGGGAGTCAGAACACTGGGAGTCAGACACTGGGAGTCAGACACTGGGAGTCAGAACACTGGGAGTCACACACTGGGAGTCAGACACTGGGAGTCAGAACACTGGGAGTCAGACACTGGGAGTCAGACACCGGGAGTCAGAACACTGGGAGTCAGAACACTGGGAGTCAGAACACTGGGGGCGTACCGGCACGCAGCAGGATGACCTGGTCGTCTAGAGCCAGCTCAGAGAAGTGAGGGATCCTCTTGGCCCACTCCACCAGGGTGAAGAGCTGCTTGTCTGCTGCCTGGCAGATGTTGGTGACTGGATCGTTGGGCTGGAGGGAACGCATTCATTGGACGATGAGTAATTATTTAAACCAGTGTTTCTCAAACTTTTTCACACCAAGGACCACTTAACCAATAAAAGAAAACTCTGGGACCACCTTACTCCCAAAACCTCCCCAAAAGCAATAGGCCTACTACTTCCCAACTGTAAATTACAAATTGAAGGCTAATTAAATGACAAATAGCATTAAGGCTGTAAAATTAATCAAATTTTTGGCTTCCCACAATTATGAAAACAAGATAACGATACTACGCTACTCACAGAGCTGCCGCCGGAGCTCCCGTCGGCGTGGAGCTCCGTCTTCTGCTCCACGGCCATCTCCGCCTCCAAGATCTTCTCCACCGGCATCTCCTCGTTCACCGCGCTGGTCGACTCCACCTCCCCGTCACGCTCCTTGTTCCTCTGCCGCTCCTCCTGCACGGCTGCAGGGTGAGAGGCGGGGGCGGGGGGGCAGGCGGCCGCGAGGGGGGAGAGCACAGGAGAGAACGCGGGGGGAGGGACGAGAAGGGAGACAACAATTCATGGCCAGGTCAACGTCTCTCACACCGCTCATACGTCTTTCACACCTGCTTTCAGTCTGCAACACTACCAAGGCACAGATGGACCATAGGAAGACAAGCGCAACACCAACATGTGTGTATCCCTCATTTGTGTGTGTATCCCTTTAAGACGGTCTTAAAGGGATACACACACAAATGAGGGATATACACGCAAATGCTGCATCAGGTATCAATGGGTTAACTGCATTAAAAGTGAACCAAAAATGACTGTTTTAATGTAAAAATCGACCTTTCCTCGACCGCAGTGATTCCCAGAGTGTGGACCAGGTACTGCAGGTGGGCTGCGAGTGCTCTGCCAACACTGACGATTTTTGCGGCCAAGCATAATAATGCTAGCTTGTCGTTAGGGGGCCTAAATAATGCTCCAAACATAGGTCAGATTTGGGTGAGGGAAACTATTTCAAAGGGGTCCCTTGACCTCTCAGCTCAATTTATCTGAGTGAAAATAGGTTCAGTGGGTACCCACCAGTCTCCCCTTTACAGATCAGGTAGCATTTTTCACAGCCTAAATAGCATTAATAGCTTGTGGATTGATTTCTTCTGTTGTTGCTCATCAGATTTTGTCTCAACAAATGTGTTATGCATGCAAATACTTCTGATGAGTAATGGGGGAGAAAATTTTGGTAATCTGCTTTTGGGTATTTTGCCTACATTTTTGTATGTGGATGGATTATTAATTTCCCTCATGCCAAAGTTCACATGCTCTGTTAATTAAATAAAAAAATATATAATATCAAAAACATAATATACATCATCTTAGTCTCTCATGTGTTGATCAGAGTTGTGATTAAAGGGTTTGGCCCCGGAACATTTTCACATTTCAAAGTGGGCCGCGGCATTCTTAAGTTTGGGAACCCCTGCTCTGCCCCGCTACTGTCAGAGTGCCCTTGAGCCAGGCACTTACAGCAGTGTGGCTGTACGAGGCAGCTCCCGGGGTGGTGGGAATGTGCAGGAAGTCACTTTGTGGAAGTAAAAGCAGGACGTGATGAAAAGGAGGATGTATTACTCAGCAAACTTTCCCTACACACACACGGGGAACTGATTGGAGACTGGCTATGGTCCATCTCTGAGCACTGGTATTTGAAACTAGCTCCTACTTTGCAAAATCTCTCTGTTTCTCTCTCGCTCATACAGCCCCACACACACACACAGTCCTCCATCCCAAATCTACTTACATCTCTGTCGTTCATCTTGGACCACTACAGAAGGAGGGAGAGAGAACAAGGGAAACAAAAAGAGGGAGAGAGCGAGAGAGAGGGAGAAAGGGGGTTAGTGTTTACAAGGCTCACCCACCCCCCCTCTCTCTCGCTCTACCACTTTGTACAGCTGTTCTGTCTATCCCCTATCAACACGATGAATGCTCTCCCCTTAACAGTATGCATAGTAACAATATCAACATTTCATTCATTTCATTGATTCATCTCCTAGTAGGCCTGGGTATCGCCACTGATTTCCCCATTCAATACGATTCCCATACAAAAGGTCTCGATTCGATTCGATATTTCACTCACCGATTTTGCTTGGATATTAAAGAACTTCTCAAAGAACTGATGGTGTAAATTGTACAAGGAACCCTCTAACGTGTAGCATTATTACAAATATTAATGTTTACAGATGTTTACACAATCTCGTTGTGCCAAGAACCAAACCACACGACTCTAACAGGGTTAAAGCATCAAGCATCCACAGGAAAAGGAATTATATTAAAATATCGATATCGGGATTTCTGAATCGATCGATCGGTTCGTAAGGGGAAAAGTGAATGGGTGTCACATAGCTCTTTGGGAAGTCCACTCTGAGCTAATATGAAGAAGGTATGGTATGGTGCACAATCAAGTCCGCTCTTGACAGAGGCTTAGCACCGAGATAATCTAAGACTGATGGACTTCAAATGGACCTACGGTGATCTTTAGGGTTTTAAGGCGCTTATAAGAAAGCAGCAGCCGGGACAATAATAGTAAAAGTCAAAGCAGGGTCAGGAGGTATTTGCAAACAACTCTTAAGTGTCTGTTTCAGCCTCATTAGTGCCAGATGAGCTGTCAACAAGGTGAGAAACAAACACAAGCCAAATGTGGGTCAATTTGCTTACGGTAACTAGCTGCTTTGGTGGGGCAATAACCTTTTCTTTTTTTTTTGCAGGGGGTTCCTATCTGGAGGAAGCCCCAGGGGAGCACGGGGAGAACATGCAAACCCCGCCCCCTCACCTTCTCTCTTCATGCCCATGGCCAGGCACTTCTGGTAGCGACAGTACTGGCAGCGGTTCCTCTGTCTCTTGTCCACCAGGCAGTCCTTAGCGTCGCGACAGGTGTAGCTCAGGTCTTTGCGCACCGTCCGCTTGAAGAAGCCTTTACAGCCCTCACAGCTGTACACACCATAGTGCTTACCTGGGGAGGGAAGGTGATTTGATTCAATGCAGAAACCTTCACTGACCAGTCATCTTACAACTGCTCTTACAGGGGGAAAGAAATGACTGCCTTCTACCACTCTCCTTTGCTCGTATTGTTGCTTCTTTTAGAATATTTCTCTCATAGGGAAAGGCTGGGCTCTGAATATATAATCATAATAATATAATATAATATAATAATAATAACCCTTGGATTGCAAGCCAATTCTAACTGTTACACACACTATGAGTGGCATCACCAAACATGTCAAAATAATGTAAAAATGTAAAGGCACAGATTTACTTTCATTTTTTTTTAGCAAATATCAGAATTATTAATGTTGTGATGTGCAGTGTCCAAAATCCACTTTGTTTCAGCTGTTAAGTGCTGTAAACAGAACAATTTACTTGCAATGATTTTTTTTTATACAAATACTTGCATGTCATCCTTCCTGTTCTCAGTGCTATTATACATGAATGTGTATTATTCTGTATGTGTTCTTTAATGTGCTGACTCCCTCATAAATGTATCATGATTGTATTATACATCATGACGTGCAGCAGAAGTCAATATAAGCCAGTCGGTGAGGCTAAAAAATGATTAAAACATGTCCATGGACCAGCTTTTTGCTATTTGAATGTTGAATTATTTCATATTGCAACATCAATAAATATAAATACGAATTTGATACATTTCAGCCCTTGAAATTGGAAATTATTGCACGGTCACATTAAATGAGGCGCAGGCTGCCGGAGAAAATTACCAAATGCAAGCAAAAAAGTTGGTTGCATGCCCAAAACGGCAATGAAATTGCAATGGATCTAGGGGCGTACATAACCAACTTTTCAACAGTTATATACGTTATATATACATTCAGTGTGACCTCAGAAGGAAGGAGCAGGAAGTAAAGGCCTAAACATGGTCGTCCGTCAGAGCCTCGCCCCGCCCTCCCCGTATGACGGCGGGTGGAGCGCCGTCCTACGGGGAGGGGGCACCGTCGGCTGACGGGGGCTGCTCGAAAATGTGACTTCACGGCGACGATACGTGCGTGACGTCCGAGGCGTAGTGGCGTCCGAGCATGTGGGGCTCGCTGGCGCCGCCAGACGGCGAGACGGCTCCAATTCGAGGCGGACGGACGACCATGTTTAGGCCTTAAGAGTTGTGTGTAAGGTGTGTAGTCACCAGAGGATCTGTCTCCACAGATGAAGCAGTAGAGGAGGTGTTTGTAACATAAGGTGTGTAGTCACCAGAGGATCTGTGTCTCCACAGATGAAGCAGTAGAGAAGGTGTGTGTAACATAAGGTGTGTAGTCACCAGAGGATCTGTCTCCACAGATGAAGCAGTAGAGGAGGTGTTTGTAACATAAGGTGTGTAGTCACCAGAGGATCTGTGTCTCCACAGATGAAGCAGTAGAGAAGGTGTGTGTAACATAAGGTGTGTAGTCACCAGAGGATCTGTGTCTCCACAGATGAAGCAGTAGAGAAGGTGTGTGTAACATAAGGTGTGTAGTCACCAGAGGATCTGTGTCTCCACAGATGAAGCAGTAGAGAAGGTGTGTGTAACATAAGGTGTGTAGTCACCAGAGGATCTGTCTCCACAGATGGCACAGAGTCGTTTCTGGGACATCATGGGTCCTCCGGGGCTGTGGGGCGACAGCTGCTTCAGGCCAAACGGAGGCTTCACGTCGTCCGAGCTGCTCACCGCGTGGAGACCCGACATGGACACCGTGGAGTTGATCTGAAGGGCAGGGAAGAGGAACATGATGATCAGGATACAGAAGGTGATTGAGATACAGTCAAACCATCAACACACCAGAAGACAGGATGACAGCATCTACAATGAAGATGGTGTTGAAGAATGCTCATCTGGACGAGCGTGGACCACAGAGGCTTAGTCCATTGCGCGGCCGACCCGGGTTCGAATCCACCCCGTAGTCCTTTGCCGCATGTCATCCCCTCTTCTCTGTCCCCACCTTTCCTGTCTGCCTACTGTCCTATCAAATAAAGCCCAAAATGCCGTGCCAATTTTGATTCTAGCGTGCCTCGCGAGGCATGTGCTATATGCTACACGCAGGTGAGCAATTGTGGGTCATGAGCCATGCGCCATGCGGAACCACTCATCTTATTATAGTAGTGAGATTGTGGATTCAAATATCTGTTAGCATGTTTGTGGCAAACCAGGATCAAAACCACTGTTTCTGTTGTCCGGTAATTCCGACAAATGAAAATCTGACAGACACCACGTCCGGTAAATAATCCCCTCTCAGCACAATTTGAGTTGTATTAAAATAGGCTCAAGTTGCATTTCCACACAGCCGCCTCCTATTAAATAGCCTCAATAAATATTTGTATGTGTAGGTTATAGTGTAGGCTGTATGTTATGTGTAGGTTATAGTGTAGGCTGTATGTTATGTGTAGGTTATAGTGTAGGCTGTATGTTATGTGTAGGTTATAGTGTAGGCTGTATGTTATGTGTAGGTTATAGTATAGGCTGTATGTTATGTGTAGGTTCTAGTGTAGGCTGTATGTTATGTGTAGGTTCTAGTGTAGGCTGTATGTTATGTGTAGGTTCTAGTGTAGGCTGTATGTTATGTGTAGGTTCTAGTGTAGGCTGTATGTTATGTGTAGGTTATAGTGTAGGCTGTATGTTATGTGTAGGTTATAGTGTAGGCTGTATGTTATGTGTAGGTTATAGTGTAGGCTGTATGTTATGTGTAGGTTATAGTATAGGCTGTATGTTATGTGTAGGTTATAGTGTAGGCTGTATGTTATGTGTAGGTTCTAGTGTAGGCTGTATGTTATGTGTAGGTTATAGTGTAGGCTGTATGTTATGTGTAGGTTCTAGTGTAGGCTGTATGTTATGTGTAGGTTCTAGTGTAGGCTGTATGTTATGTGTAGGTTCTAGTGTAGGCTGTATGTTATGTGTAGGTTATAGTGTAGGCTGTATGTTATGTGTAGGTTATAGTGTAGGCTGTATGTTATGTGTAGGTTATAGTGTAGGCTGTATGTTATGTGTAGGTTATAGTGTAGGCTGTATGTTATGTGATGAACGAAACAACGAAACGCATAATTCACAATTGCCCGTGCTCAATGCATGTGCTGCAGTCAGCAGCAGCTGTGTCTGTCTCAACAGGTGAAGACAGTGGCGAATGCGATACCGCGCCTGCATATCTAACGTTACATGCAGGGAGAGAAAGAGAGAGGAGACGTGAATCAACTTCAAAAACAATTTTCTGAAACCAAGCGGGACTAACGTTACAATATTGTCAATGACGACGCGATAGCGTTAATTGAAAGCTGACTACAGCTGATTTACACGTGGTGTTTTCTGCAAACGGACAATAGGCTATTAAACTTCACAAGTGCAGCTGTGAATATTTGCTTAACTTTAAACTGGAAGAAAAGGTAAAACTACATTATCGTTAACGCTAGTTACCTGTAGCCTTGATCTGAGAACTGAAAAGCCCTTGCCAGTGTTCTTTTAATAGGCTATGTCGTGTTGAGCCTAAGGCAGCGTGTACCAAAGTCGACGCTGCGCGCGGCACGGAGAAGTTAATTAACCCAGAAGCTTGCATTTCGAGTCGTTCCGTTTGATGGAGCGGTCATAGAAACATGGTTGGTGCAGGGAATTTACGGCAATATGGAGATTATAGGCTATAAACTGCTATCAATTGTTTTTTAAGCTCAATAAACACAGATCTAATATGTGTCCGGTATTTATTCCAATTGTCCGGCAAACTGAAATCATGCCGGACACGTTGTCTGGCACCATTCTGCGGAAACGCTGATCAAAACGGAGCTAAAATATTGCCAAAAACTGATCCTGTATATGTGCTTTTGAATTTTTGCAGAAAAGCATAGCCGGTCGCTCTTCCCAGTGATTCAACTGAAACTGTATGAAAACTGTAGCCTAGATAGCCTGGAGCTAACCATACTCACAGGTCATTAAGTGCATGTCAGTGCAGTCAACAAGGTATTTGTATTTATTTTGTGCCTGTAGGGGAGGTGTTTCAGTTGAACATTTCCTTTTCTTATTCACACTGACCATACAAATGCTAAACTTTGGTTGGATATTGAAAACTGTCATAAAAAAACACTTGATCACAAAGCAAAAACCTGCTATGTGGGGAAAATGCAGCAAAACAACAATGAAACATGAACAGGAGTTGTGCGTCCAGAGAAACCCCCCCCCCCCCCCCCCCCTCACCTGCGGGCTGCTGATGGGACCGTAGCCCACGGAGGGCGTGCCGGGCAGGCATGGCGAGCCGAGCGAGGAGCTGATGACGGAGAAGGGAGAGCCGATGCTACTGATGGGGCTGTTGACCCCGGCCGTGGTGATGGGGGGCAGGGAGGTCATGGAGGCCGCGGCCGAGGGAACCAGCGGAGGGGAGCGCTGCCCCGATGGAGGGGACGACACAGACGAACTGTCCGGGCTGCGGGAATCTGTGTAAGCAAGGGGGACTATTGTCATTAGTAATTAAGTCATGGTAATGTGATACCCCAGAGTAGGGCTGCCACGATTAGTCGACTAGTCGCGATGACGTCGATGACCAAAATCGTCGCCGACGTATTTGGTAATCGACATCATCGCATGTTTTTTTTTAGCTGAAAAAAAGAAAAAAACTTTTGTTTTGTTCCGCCGAAGCTGCTGCCTGCGATGGCCTTTGATGCACATGCGCAGTACCCATCATCCGGGGAAAACGCGACATCACCGGAAAAACAAGCAGCTAGCTCCACAGAAAAAATGTCTAGCCGTCCTCGTAAGTCCAAAGTGTGGGAGCGTTTCACCCACAATGATGTGAAATGTGTGAAATGCAAAATCTGCTAAATAAACTGAACTCGCTTATCATGGCAACACGAGTATGATGCGCGAGCATCTCAAAAGGAAGCACGTTGTGGCGAATGCAGACGATGATGGAGATGAAGGCTAATTAGCTTGTTAGCTCACTCACAAGTTTTAGCTGCTAACGTTAGCTATTGGCTAACGATATTAACGTTAAAAGCCTTGCTGTAACGTTGTCATCATAGCGACGTTAAGATCATGCGTTGCTGACGGGAATACTGGAAACCTCATTTTACTCAGCCGTTTGCACTCTCTACTTACTACATTTAAAAATGTGATTGATGCCTGAGAAGACTGAAACAATTTATTTTTGTTGATATTTTGGTTGCATTACATAGTAAATAGTTTTTGGTTCAAGCTTCAAACTGGATACAAGGCTGCTCGGTTTGTTAGCTGTGTGCTGTGTTACTAATACAGTCTGATTTGGGCTTTTAATCAATTGATTAATTGATTGTGTACATAGTTTCAGGGTTTTCCTGGCTTTCTGGAGGGCTTAGATCAGGGTTGTCAAACTAAATGTCATCCCGGGCCACCTCAGCATTATGATTGCCCTCAAAGGGCCGGTTGTAAATGTAACACAATATAAATGTATCTAGCCTACTTCTTATCATATTACACAAATGCCTCTGATTTTATTATTGTTTTTTTTGTAATAACTCAATAATCAATAACTAGCTCTGAAAGTAGACTTATTGGGAAAGTAATGACAAACAGACAACTAGTAGCCTACAACTAAACTCATTAGAATGGTATTGCACAAATTGTATTGTTTCTAGATGCTGTGTCGCTGGGTGGGGGGTAAAGACAGTTTCTGTTTTTCAATTAAAGAAAAAAGAAAAGAAAATGCACTTAACATCATTTTCGACCATTATTATTACCATATCTGTGCACAAACATTTGGAAATGGCAGAGCACAAAGTAAATAGCCTAAACACACAAAAACCTCAAAGACAAAATTAGCTAAACTAGTCCACTGGGGACCAACATTGAGTTGACAGATTAATTTGGTTTAGGTGGTGCCCAAAACAGCTTGGGTGTTATGCCTAACCCTGAGTTTACAGGCAAAATTGATTCTCTCTCTCCCTCTGTACCTTCTGCAATAAGCAGATGAACCTTTGCTGTGTCATTGTATTTATGTTTGCAATATGTATGCAGTTCTTGTATTAGTCATGCGCTAACATCATAACTATATTTCATGAGCCTGTATTGTCTAATTAGGTGTGTCACTCAATAGTCAGTGCAGTGTTCTCTCACCTCTGCTGTCTCCCATGTCGGACAGGGCGGCTGGGCTGTGGCACAGAGGCAGTGCGGCGGCTACACAGACCCACGCCAAGCTTCAGTCTCCAGCAGCCCGCTACCAAACTCTAGACCGCGGACTGAGGCCCGGGCCGGAGTGGTTTTGGGAAACCAAAAACAGGGCTGAAATTCCAACACAACACAGAGATCCGGCATGAGATAACGGTGTGGCAGAGAGAACGCAGAGTATCTCGTGTAAATGCACAAGGAAATGGCAATCACTCACCCACAAGGCGTATCAGCTGTCTATATATGTGTCTATCAATACCAATGTAGCGTTAACTAGCTAATGTTATTGGGAATTTCGTGCATTTCAACGCTAGCAGGAGTTTGCAAAAGACAGCCAGCTGGTCAGCTGATGCCAGGCTGGTCTTGCCCTACCAAACATGGGGAATGCGTCTATTTCATGGATCGGAAACTTTATCTTGATTGCTACACAAGGAACCATGCTATCTATCGGTGTTACTGTTATCTGGGCTCAACGCAACAGGGACATGTCATAGTCCAGTATATAGATGGGGCCCTAGACAAATGGCAACAAACCACCTTTCTTGCAAGCTCGTAAACTACCGCTAGCTAACATTTAGCTATCGTATATTTGTAGCTAGAGTTAACCCAGTTAGCTAGCTAGCGTTGGGTGTGCTAGCCTACCAGGAACTACGTGACGCTAACTGAATTGTTTTGCTATCCCCTTAAATCACACATAACGCCACTTTACATGGCGACAAAAACAAACATGGTTATATTTTGGGTAAATGTTGCTCGGCCTAGTTTTAGTCAGCAAAACAAGCCCAGCGTTGTAGCTACTGTTAGCCACCTAGCATAGCTAGCTAGCTGCCTAGCTAGCATAGCAAATGCATCGCAGGACAGTGCGAACGCCCAGAGCAAAACCAGTCAAGTGTTTATTATTGTTCCGCCTCTAGCAAATCCGTTGACTCCCAAGTTAGCCACACGTGGTAAATATACATTTAGTGCGAATAAAAATGTGTTTACTGACGTCTTTGACGGCACGGCTTCTTCGCATGAAAAGATGTGGTGAGTCGGCCCGTGTGTGTGTGTGTGTGTCTGCCTCTCCCCCCGCTTCAGTCAGCCCTCCTCCCTCTCCTCTCCCCCTGCCAGCATGAAAACATGAGGATGGCGGAGGATTTGGCTTAATAGTGCGCTGCGCTGTGACAGTTGTTGCACAGCGGATCCAGATCAGTGCGAAACACTGCAGACAGCAGCTAACGCTAGGCGGCTTGCTGAAGGCTAGACAGCGGCATGTCAGAGTGAGGGTGAGTGACAGACAGACAGACAGAGCAAGACGGGTCAAGAGGTCAAGAACAGTTCAGCTCTCCATGTCAGTGCTGCTGGGAAACACATTGGCAGCTACAGCAGGATTGATGGATTGATTGGCCTCCTGTTTTGAAAAATATGACTGAGCAAATTAACATTTTATTGTGGTCAAACATTATTATAATGAAAATACTGTTGTCCAGTTTCCAGGGCTGTAAAACTGCACCCCCCCCCTGTGATGATTTCAAGCAAAGACCAACAAATGGGAAATCCAATGTAACCTGAGAATCCCTTGTTTTTGCTGTCTAATAGCCCATCTGAGTGTTCCCCCTATTAGCACAGTGAGAAACAGTGGTGGCATTAAAAAAGATTACAGGCTATTTATTTCATAGCATCCTGTGAATGCTCCACTCCTCTTCCTGATGGGTTCATCCTGTGAATGCTCCACTCCTCTTCCTGATGGGTTCTCTTCACTAAAGAACCAGTGAAACCCCTCCAATTAGCATTTTAACTGGAAAGCCTCCACTCTGGGTGTAGCTCCATTGGCTTATTAGAGGAGCTGTTATTGTTGACCAATGTGTTTTGCTTAATTGCTTAATTCAATTTAACCAATTCAATGTAAAATAATAAATTATTAACTTTTTGTTTTGATATGGTAACACACACACACACACACACACACACACACACAATTAACCCATACCCACCACCCCAGGCAGGTTGATATCCCACAAGAGTGATTCAACCTGTACGGTCCATGAAAGCTTTGACATTTGCTGTTCTAAATGAGAAAGTCCCCCTTTCTGCTGCACAGGAAGTGTGTTTTTTATGTTTTAAAGGGGAGCTGGCAGACCTGCCTCCCTGCTGGGGAGCGGGGAGGGGGGTGTCATGTTGATGTGATGTCATCCATGTCATCCGAACCCAAGATTAGCCTACAGTGCAATCTTCTTATAGTGATCAATACTCCGCTTACAGTGATCATTTTGGGCCTTGTTACACCTGACAACAACGGACAGAAATGTGATTACTTTTTCTACTTCCAAACTGCCAAAAATGAGCCAACGAGATACAGCAGCGATAGCCTACTTGGTACATGTCTCTCTGTATATGGAGAGATGGCGGCATCTCTGTCTCTGTGAGACCGCTCTGTTTGAAACAGCTGGAGGCCTAACTTACTGTCTGTATTTTTAAAGTCAATAACATTCAGTAAATAGTGACGCTGTCCGTTTCATTACTTTATATGTACTGTATTAATGATACAAATGTCAATTCGATGGTATGGTAATCTGCATGAGAAATAAAGAAACAGAAAAAAGTTATAATGATCATCTGCTTAGAGTGATCAATTTGACCCATCCCAAAGTGCACTGTATCAGCAGACCCAACTGCAAAAGTAGGTTCCAACCCCTAGAGGGCACTCTCGCTGCATGAAAATTATAGTGTGTAGAATACAGTTTACTCTCAAATGTGGAGATTTTGCCCAGAATTACGACAGAATTACGACGGCCATATTAGGCTCCAGACCTTCGAAGTCCTGCCCACTCACACAGAGTTGTGGAAATGAGTTTACGAGTTGACAAGTCTGAATATCAGGCTAGGATTCCACTGTAGTCTAAAAACTGAAATTGCTGGGGTGTGTGATGGTGGCAACCTACCAGTAGAGGTCGCCATAAGGTCAGTAGTGGAGCACTGTGCAGCTCTATTATAAGTCCAACTACTGTTAGTAGGTCTGTGCTCTTTATGTGAAATATGTGACCCCAATAGACCAAATCACCGTGACGTCACCATGTAAACAAATTTACTTCCGGGTACCACTTGGGGAAGGCGGCAGGTTTAAATGTGCGTGTTGTCAAATAAATGCTGTCAAACCCTCTCGTTGTTTTCGGCCGACTACTTTCAATTTAAATGGTTAAACGGTTGGTAAACATGCTTGTCCGACGTATCTAGCCTTTCTTCTGTGTTTGTTTTATGTAGTGTTAGCTAGCTAATAACGTTTGTTTGTCTGTCAAACTCGCTGTTTTGCAGACTCGTTAACGTAGAAGAGCCTGGTGACGCGAGGTTACGTTAATGTTACAAACAGAGCTACTGACGCCACGTTAATTTAATTTAGCGTCAAGTCTACTCTGGTCTGGTCCAACAGGTAAATTAGCTAGTCTGGTCTCCACTAACGTTAGTGAAAGTGTTGTTATGAATGATATTAAACAACACAACACGGACGAACCATTTTTGTCTTCTTTGTCTGTTTTTGTCTTCAACACGTCAGTTTGTGCCGTTCACCGCCATTATAATGTGTGGACCCAGGGGTACCCGGAAGTAAATGTAAACATCCCGCTGATTTGGTCTATAGACCCTTTTCACGGTGGCCATTTTGTGTCTAAAAGGCAGGACCAACACAGGTGCAAGCAGAACACTAATGAGAGTTTCCAACTTCCAATCATGGAATTGGGAAACTCTCATTAGTGTTCTGCTTGCACCTGTGTTGGTCCTGCCTTTTAGACACAAAATGGCCACCGTGAAAAAGGGTCTATACATGCATGTCGTGCATAGTGTTTTGCTCGGTATAGCGCAGTCTATTATACAGTAGTAATGTTATAGCAACAACAACAACAATTAGTAGCCTACAGTGTCTAATGAGAAAGAATTGAGAAAGAATTCTAGGCACCTCTTGAGAGCTTGTGTTACGGCACAATGGAGCAACAAGTTAAGTAAACATGCTCACTCAAAATGTGATGGTAGCCTCGGGGGCTATTGGGATGCATTTACACTGAAACTATGATGAATCAGCACAACATGGAGAGTCAAGAATAACAGAATCCAGGTGGCAAAAATGCTACTATCATCCCCTTAATTAAAACAGCCCGCAGATCTCCATTCATGATTAGACGTTGGACAACAGAAAAACCAGAACAGTGAAATCAGATCTTCATTCTGTCTCCGCTAATAAAGCGATGTTTCACAGTAAGCTGCAGGTGCAAATCCACTGCATCTCCTAAATGAGAGGCCACTCTGATGTTCTGAGCCAACTGGACCGGGTGGTCCACCACACCGAAGGCAAGAGAGAGGTCCAGATTTGGAGTGGATGCACCTGTGCTGCTTCCTGGTTCTTCTTATCACCATCTCCGCTGTTTCTCATCTGCTTTGTTTTACCGTTTATTGCTCTGAATCAACAGCTACTCCTGGAGTTGTTTTATTTGGCCAGCCGGATGAATTGTGCAGCATTGCATCTACGCGTCCAGCCCTGTCATGCCTGTTCCTCTGTGACCCCTGTACTAAAGTCATACTGATGTGTGTTGTACTTGGACTCACCTGCTAAGTTGCCGCTAATTAGATTCTGGTTGCTTCAAAACAAGTGATGATTAACACGATTGTTAACATGGTTAGATGTTTAGAACGATCATATTTTGATTGCCAACAGCTCAACATGAGGTTCTGCAAATAAACTCTTGCTTTCAGTTTATTTGCAGGAACACATGCTCTGTCAAGTCTGAAGCTACAACATCAAATTGTAACAGCTGTAGCCAGGATTCACAGAATGTTTTGATTATTATTACGTCAGTAGGATTTGATACATGTAGTGTCATTTCCAAATATAATCAACAATAACATCCAAAATTGTCAAACATAATGCGTCTGACAAATCGTCCGTACGAAGACACTTGACAACCTACAGTTTTAGACAAACGCGCTCATGTTTCTCTACACAACGGCTCCGGATTCATGTCCACGTGCGTCCACAGTGCTGGCCCCAACGAGGAGGCCTGCCGCACGAATCTGTCCTGGCCCACGAAGAGTAAACCATGTCAACAAATCCATAAAAAACAGACACAGTGTAATCCACGGATACTTCCTTCCAAAGAGCCTGTATGTTATTGATTGTGTTTGGCCATTCGGCCCTCATAAATACAGAATGGAGGGACAGTAAATTCAGCTGCAGACAGGGGTCAGTGAGGACCGTCCAGGAAGGCGAGAGAAGTCTGTCCCCTGCAGAGAGACAGACAGGATGACTGAGAGCCTCTGGAGACACGTGAGCCTGCATAGGCTTTTCAATAATAGGGCCGTTCTTAAACTGCACTGTTTAATAAATTGAACCCAATATTGAAAAATAGGCACAGTTTTTCATAGATAAATAAATACTCTTTGCATCCAGAGCTTAATGGTAAATTCTAATTCTAATGTGGGTGAACAAACTATTTTGTCATAGATAGATAGACAGATAGATAGATAGATAGATAGATAGATAGATAGATAGATAGACAGATAGATAGATAGATAGATAGATAGATAGATAGATAGATATATAGATAGATAGATAGATAGATAGATAGATAGATAGATAGATAGATAGATAGATAGATAGATAGATTTAAGCAATATCACACGAGAGGGAGTGCGGTTGTTGGCTAATATCGGCACTGCTGTGATTCGGTCGTAGGCACGAGGCCGCAGGCCGAGTGCAGAAGATAATCACAGCAGTGCCGATATTAGACAACAACAGCACGACCTCGAGTGTGATATTGCTTTTATGCAACAGTTGTATTAAACAAAGCTGATTAAAAAAATGCCAAAAAGCTGAGAAAATATATGATTTCTCTATTTATTCCTCCGCCAACAAAAATAGTTCCCTCAGCTTTGCCGAAAATGTAGCCTAATCAGCCTAATTAACTGCAGGCTGTCTACTTTACTACTGTCTACTCTACAGCTGTGAAGCATTTTGTTGATTAGGGCAGCTGTGAAGCGGAGTGATCTACACACAGTGAAGCGCCAGTGCATTATCATGAAATATTGGCACTGGTAGGATCCCTCTTGTCCAATCAAATTGCCTGGCCGGAACTAACTGTTGTATAAAGATAGATAGATAGATAGATAGATAGATAGATAGATAGATAGATAGATAGATAGATAGATAGATAGATAGATAGATAGATAATCAGAATCAGAATAACTTTATTGATCACTGGGGGGGAAATTATGTCATGCTAAAGTTGCTCACACTCAGATAGGGAATAATATAAACATCGAGACAAGTATAGAATAGACCAAAAAACACACACACAATAATAAAAATAGAATAGAGGTTAGGTATAAGCCTACGTATATAAACAAACGTGTCACCAATGTGTGCTTTCTTTTACAATCGTTGTCAAGTACCATTGAGTAGAAGTGAATATGTGAGGTACCGTAGATAGATATGATGGCTTGCGTTACATTATTTTGAAAAGGTTTGTAGACTGGATATTCTATCCACAAACACCTTGCTTTTTGTGATTCGATTTTCTTTTTACGTTTACAGCAGCTGATCAGCACACCTGCACATACAAATGATAAACCACACTTATACATCATTCAGAGCTTTTGATAAGAAGACTCTGGCTTCAAAATGAAATATCCACCATATATAAATATACGGCTACTCTGATAATTGATTGATAGCCCACAATTGAGACAAATTGGGTGACTTTTCAAAGGATATGGAGGCTAATTTCGAATCCATGTTTGATAAATGATAGCACTTTTACAGGCCGGGTCTGGATATTGAATCCGTAAGTGTTGTTCCCAGAGATCTTGTAAAAACATTGCTTTTGGCTCACGTCGGTTAAGTCAGTAATCACACCTCATTATCTCTGACCTGGCAGCTCATTCATAATTAGCCACACACTTCTCACTCGTCATATCGAGGTGTGTAAAACGTTACAGTATGAACAGTGTGAACCCTCTGAAATAAAAGATCCCCAAGCAGGCTCTGCTCATTCATCCTTTGTATTTGTATCCAACATTTTCTATTCATATCCAACAATGACTGATGTTGGCATTTCTCTGTCATTTTGACCAAGGCCAGATTAGCACCCCCAGTGCACCCTGGACACTGAAGGTTCAAGCCCCCCCTGCCCAGGTTGGGCCATATTCTAGAAAGCCAATAAAGAAAGCTACTAACTGTACATTACACAAATTAAACTAATAACAAGCTAATGCTACCCTGCTTAAGGATGTCTTAAACACGATTTAAAATCTCTCTGGGGCTCCCTAAGGTCTGATTCAGCCTTTACTAGCATTCAAAAAAAGACATTAACTTAACTGCTGATGCTTGCGTGGTAATTCATCCAACTAAGAGCCCTCTCTATATGACTGTTTGTCTGAATGGCTACTGCCTGCCGGGGCCTATACAGCCTCTCTTTGCCTCACGCACTCTCTCTCTCTCAACCAGCTGTCATTCTCAATATCACAAAGCATCTATCATTGAGCTACTATTGAGTTTTTCTAGACGAGGGAGTCCCTCGCCTCACCTCGACTCACGTTTATCCTCTTGATTCGACTCCCTTTCTTTTGCTAAACGTCAGGAGTTCTTATTCAAAAGCAGCACCAGTGCTGCAATCCAAGATCCTTATGGTGTTTTGATCCCCACAGTTGGACAAAGTATCTGTTACTTTGATGACCAACACGGCGTGCCAACAGCAACCATTCTTATTACAAAAGTCAAGACGTTCGCACAGAGAATAATTGACCTCTTGGTTGTCTTGAGAGATGACTTTGCAGCCGTTGGTGTTGCAATAGTATGGTGGAATTTTAATTAAAATACTGTGTGTGTTTCATGGGAAGCACAGATTTTATTTCTCCAGTGGTCCAGGCCCAACAGTTTACTGGAGATTTTAGAAATCTCCCAAATATATATACATTAACTGGATATGGATAATGTCTTAGATGTTGGGGGGGGGAATGGCTCTGCACATTTGGAGAAAAACAATGATTCTTTCATTTTCTACAAACACAGTGTATGACCTAACACCTAATCTTAACTATTCTGCAGAGACCTGGTTGGTTTTGGATTTCAGAGTGTGCTGCAGTGAAGCAAGGGAACGACTTGGACATGCATCCATGTCAATACACAATGTAACAGTTTGGGCTTGAGTTGCATGTGATGGATTTACACGTTCATTCACCATGTAGGCGACCCCTTTGACACGGCACTGTGTGTCGTGGCAGCTTTGACACGGCACTGTGTGTTGTGGCAGCTTTGACACTGCACTGTGTGTTGTGTGGCAGCTTTGATACTGCACTGTGTGTTGTAGCAGCTTTGATACTGCACTGTGTGTTGTAGCAGCTTTGACACGGCACTGTGTGTTGTGGCAGCTTTGACACTGCACTGTGTGTTGTGTGGAAGCTTTGACACAGCACTGTGTGTTGTGTGGCAGCTTTGACACTGCACTGTGTGTTGTGTGGCAGCTTTGACACAGCACTGTGTGTTGTGTGGCAGCTTTGACACAGCACTGTGTGTTGTGTGGCAGCTTTGACACTGCACTGTGTGTTGTGGCAGCTCTGATACTACACTGTGTGTTGTGGAAGCTTTGACACTGCACTGTGTGTTGTGGCAGCTTTGACACTGCACTGTGTGTTGTGGCAGCTTTGACACTGCACTGTGTGTTGTGGCAGCTTTGACACTGCACTGTGTGTTGTGGAAGCTTTGACACTGCACTGTGTGTTGTGGCAGCTTTGACACTGCACTGTGTGTTGTGGAAGCTTTGACACTGCACTGTGTGTTGTGGCAGCTGTGACACGGCACTGTGTGTTGTGGGAGCTTTGACACTGCACTGTGTGTTGTGGCAGCTTTGACACTGCACTGTGTGTTGTGGAAGCTTTGACACTGCACTGTGTGTTGTGGCAGCTGTGACACGGCACTGTGTGTTGTGGAAGCTTTGACACTGCACTGTGTGTTGTGGGAGCTTTGACACTGCACTGTGTGTTGTGGCAGCTTTGACACTGCACTGTGTGTTGTGGCAGCTTTGACACGACACTGTGTGTTGTGGCAGCTTTGACACTGCACTGTGTGTTGTGGCAGCTTTGACACTGCACTGTGTGTTGTGGCAGCTTTGACACTGCACTGTGTGTTGTGGCAGCTTTGACACGACACTGTGTGTTGTGGCAGCTTTGACACTGCACTGTGTGTTGTGGCAGCTTTGACACTGCACTGTGTGTTGTGGCAGCTTTGACACGACACTGTGTGTTGTGGCAGCTTTGACACTGCACTGTGTGTTGTGGCAGCTTTGACACTGCACTGTGTGTTGTGGCAGCTGTGACACGGCACTGTGTGTTGTGGCAGCTTTGACACTGCACTGTGTGTTGTGGCAGCTTTGACACTGCACTGTGTGTTGTGGCAGCTTTGATACTGCACTGTGTGTTGTGGCAGCTGTGACACGGCACTGTGTGTTGTGGCAGCTTTGACACTGCACTGTGTGTTGTGGCAGCTTTGACACTGCACTGTGTGTTGTGGCAGCTTTGACACGGCACTGTGTGTTGTGGCAGCTTTGTCCAAATGTCTTGCTTCATCATCAGTGCTTGATTCTGTGCCAGTTGTGCAGCTAAACAGCTTTTCTTTTTGTCGCTGGTCATGGTAATTAGCCCACACAACAGCAAAACATTAACGACCCACTCATAAATTCAAACACATGCAAAACAATTTCCCTGTCACAGAAAGCCAAAATATGGGGCTGGACAACCCCCCCCCCCCCCCCCACTTTCAAATTGAATGACAAAGCTGCTGTTATCAGGATAAGCAGTAAGTGACAGCTAAACAATAAAAAATATCATACAGTACTGTACATTCACAATGTTTGTAGTCCTTTGTGAATAATATGTCCTAAATTGGATCCCAGATTGGTTCTCATGACAGTTTTTGATCCTGGGGTTAAGAAAACATTCAGAGCATTCCATATTGCACCATACTACATACAAATGTGAGCGACCAATCAGATTCAGATTTCTTTTTCCCAATCTTTTCCTGTTTTTAAAACCTGAGGGCCAGATCGCGGACAGCGTCATGTGACAGCACATGTTGAATTGGACACGTCTGCACCCTGCAGTGTTGATAGGATCTCTTCTTACTTACATGTATGAACGCAACAGGTTAATATTTCACATGAACTGTCCCCCGTTTGCATTTCCACCAGTAAACAGCTGCTTTTGGTTAAGTGAATTCAATCCACTGATGTAACTAAATTAGTGTACAGAACTGCCTCTGGATGTTCAAGTCAGAGAATCTAAACCGGCCCCCATGCTAAACACATCATTTGATTCATACTGTTGATATATACAGTATCATCGTAAAGACACTTAATTCAAGTCCAACTGGCTGTTGGATCAGCCTTAAACTTACTTGAAGTATAAAAGGATTATTTAGTTGGCTGTTAGAGGTCAGCTCTTATTTAATTTTTGAGGCTGACTAGCAGACCGCTCCATCACTCTGCTGCTCCTGTCTGGATCAGTTTGCTCTGTGTCTGGAGTGACAGGTGGGAGAGGAGATGTCAACAGGTGGCAGAGGAGATGTCACCAGGTGTGAGAGGAGATGTCACCAGGTGACAGAGGAGATGTCACCAGGTGTGAGAGGAGATGTCACCAGGTGGGAGAGGAGATGTGACCAGGTGGGAGAGGAGATGTCAGGTGGGAGAGGAGATGTCAACAGGTGGGAGAGGAGATGTCACCAGGTGGAAGAGGAGAAGTCACCAGGTGGGAGAGGAGATGTCAACAGGTGGGAGAGGAGATGTCACCAGGTGGGAGAGGAGATGTCACCAGGTGGGAGAGGAGATGTCACCAGGTGGGAGAGGAGATGTCACCAGGTGGGAGAGGAGATGTCACCAGGTGGGAGAGGAGATGTCACCAGGTGGGAGAGGAGATGTCACCAGGTGGGAGAGGAGAAGTCACCAGGTGGGAGAGGAGATGTCAACAGGTGGGAGAGGAGATGTCACCAGGTGGGAGAGGAGATGTCAACAGGTGGGAGAGGAGATGTCAACAGGTGGGAGAGGAGATGTCAACAGGTGGCAGAGGAGATGTCAACAGGTGGGAGAGGAGATGTCACCAGGTGGGAGAGGAGATGTCACCAGGTGGGAGAGGAGATGTCACCAGGTGGGAGAGGAGATGTC
The DNA here is from genome assembly GCF_964638095.1 of Poromitra crassiceps. Classification (NCBI taxonomy): domain Eukaryota; kingdom Metazoa; phylum Chordata; class Actinopteri; order Beryciformes; family Melamphaidae; genus Poromitra; species Poromitra crassiceps. Next base: position 49,187,615 of record NC_139643.1, on the reverse strand, counting down.
AACAGGAGGGAGAGGAGATGTCAACAGGTGGGAGAGGAGATGTCAACAGGTGGGAGAGGAGATGTCACCAGGTGGCAGAGGAGATGTCAACAGGTGAGAGAGGAGATGTCAACAGGTGAGAGAGGAGATGTCACCAGGTGGCAGAGATGTCAACAGGTGAGAGAGGAGATGTCACCAGGTGGCAGAGGAGATGTCAACAGGTGGGAGAGGAGATGTCACCAGATGGGAGAGGAGATGTGACCAGGTGAGAGAGGAGATGTCACCAGGTGGCAGAGATGTCAACAGGTGAGAGAGGAGATGTCACCAGGTGGCAGAGGAGATGTCAACAGGTGAGAGAGGAGATGTCACCAGGTGGCAGAGGAGATGTGACCAGGTGGGAGAGGAGATGTCAACAGGAGGGAGAGGAGATGTCAATCTGGCCTCCAGCCCGCCCACATCGATTTCAGTAGGTTGAAGTACTTGTCTTGACGGACAACTCCTTCAGCCAATCAGCGTCGCCAAATCCAATCCAAATCCGCTCGGAGAAACGGCGGAAACGTCTTTCCCGTCAAGAAACTCGGCTGGTGCATACTCGTGTTCTTGTTTAATCGTTGTTATTGAGTCTACATTATTTCTGCAATAACTGCACTTATGGCTGTTTACTTTACTAACGTTAACGTTAGCGCTCGTTGCTTTGGGAGCCGCCATGCTGTTTTGCCAACGGCGTCCCTGATTGGCTGGTTTCGTTACATACTACGAGGCATGTCCCTGATTGGCCCATGCACGTTGTAATTTCTGGAAATGGCTGGGGGGCGGGCTGGAGGCCAGACTGATCTGCAGAAGGAAGCAGAATGTGAGTTCACGTGATCTGATTGGTTTAGCAGACGTCTTTCTAAACCTGAGGTCCAACACTCAGATATAAGTTACTGATGCTTATTACTGATGCAGATCTCTCTGCTCACTGATTCTGTGTATATTCAGAACAGATCTCACAGCATCTCCTTTTTCCCTTCAAGGACTTGCCTGTTCTAATCACATTGTTATGACGAGATCAGATGTAAGGGGGAATTTTTCGGCCTCTAAAAACGAACCGGGGCTAAAGAGAGATGTCATATCTTTCCAAATGAACCCTATGCTTCCTTCCTGTCCTCCTCCATGTTTTTCATATCCACTGTTGTGAGTAGGTGGTCTCAGCGGGGGATACGATGCCCCCCGGTGTTCACACTGCAGGTACTGCAGGTTCTGTCATATCTGATCTGGCCCGGGTCCAACGCTGTCCGTCTGCAGCCCGGGCCAGAACCTCCACTGTCCACTCCCCCCAACCCCCACGCAGCCTACAGGAAATGATCTGTTTTCAGCACGGCCAACTGACTGTGGAGGTAAGGAGTAGGTGCTGGTCATATTATTGGTGCTGTGTGTGTGTGTGTGTGTGTGTGTGTGTGTGCGTGTGCGTGTGCGTGTGTGCGTGTGTGCGTGTGTGCGTGTGTGCGTGTGTGCGTGTGTGTGTGTGTGTGTGTGTGTGTGTGCGTGTGTGCGCGTGTGTGTGTTTGTATGTATTTGAGAGTTTTCCTGGAGGTCCCAAGTCAGACGGTACTTTTCCAAACATCCTGTTGGAGCTTAATCTTCCCTTCTTTGTTGGAAGTGGCTCTCCATTCCTCTGGTCCTCCTCACACACCCACACACAGGAACACCATGAGCAGAAGGCCTCACATAGGTGTGATGTTTGCCACTGTTGCTATAACCGACCCTGATGCACCTCCTTCATTGTTGTGCGAGAGCGTGTGGAAGCGTTTTCCGCTCTCCGCTGCCCGGACTCTTTTATAAAACACATTCCAGTACGGGGTGTCGGGTCATCGCAGGCGCTGAAGGAGAAGCAGCGGTTTGTAGGAGAGCAGTGATTTGTTTAACCTCTGATTAGGCCCAGGAATGTCAACTATGAAGAGACACTGCAGGTCCCGACAGCATCGTTTGACACTCGGGCAATCTGTCATTGCCACTAGCAAAGCCAGCGAGTCGCCACCCCCAGACAATAAGCCACTCCGCTGCCCGGGCAGAGAGGCAGAGAGACCATCTGGTTTGGTACTGAAAGAGGGAGAGAGAGAGAGCATGTCTATCTAGATGATTTATCACATGTCTGTCTGTGGCAGGATAAGCTTGCTTTGCATGAGATATATCATTTGTACAGAAGGATTTGACCTGATGTGGAAGATATGATCATGAAAGCGAGTCTTGTGGAGTTAAGTATGAAGGATGTAATGAGGACCAAAATATGGGGTCTCGAAACCATGTCTGTCACCACATCAATTTGGCGAGGCGGCGGCGGGGGGGAAAAGTCCAGTCTAAACCCAGATTGAATCCATTAGTGCATCACATGCTCTTTTTTATTTAATCTAAACAACACAACACTGACCACATGTTACAAAAGACGTTTAGATAAATCTGCTAATCTAAAAATTGAATGAGGTAAAAGCAGAGTTATCAAAGGCACATTTCTCCAGGGTTATTATCTTTGCTTCTAGGTTTTTTTTATGCTCAACTTCAAAACACCAGGCAGAATAAAAATATAAAAAGTATAGCTTTCCTCAGGAAAGCTTTACAGACACATTAAATTATACAATTTTAGTATGCTAATAAAACATTAAAGTCATTTTGGTAGTTTTACAAGTTCCAGACACACTTTATTTCCTCACCACATGTACCTTTAGTACGCCACAGTATATTGGTTGTTGTTGTTATAAGATGGAAGTTATGCAACACATGGACATAGATCACTTACTGGAATCATTCATTAATTTCATGCTTCATCTCCAACTGCAGCTGCCTTTTTTATGCATTGATGAGAAACAGAAAGAGGATTTGGATGATTTTGAGATGTGGGTTGTCGATATGCAATGAGAAATCTGACTCAATTGGACGCTTATTGGACATAATTTGGCTTAATGATCTACTCTTGTCCTGTGGTCAGAAGTTGAGCGGTATTTAGGGGGCTCCATAATGAACTCTAGGGTTAGAAACGAGATACAGTCATATTAACTGCAATCGTATTCTTTCTAAATGTGGAACCTGGAACACCATGAGCTTATGAGAAAGATATTTACATCTTACTGCTCTGGTGGATGGAGCTGTCACACAACGTGCTACTTCATCATACACTCAGGATCGTATCTCGCTCCCATGGTGCTGACCTGTGTCGTTCTGATCCTTCGCCTGACTTAAAGCGGTATTGAATTCGCAAAAATGTGCATTTTCTATTTCTGCTAGACACACAGCTGTACTATGACGACGATTATATAATGCGTCTGTGTTGATGCTACCATTTTTCATATTGAAAAGATGTAAGGTGATCACTCAAAATTTGGACCTTGGCAGGTATTGGTCATTTATCAGCCAATAACAAATGGCCAAGGTGTAATCCAATAATAACGCAGAATCTTGAACTTTGAAAACAATCGCGCTCTGGCAAGACAGCAAGCACCCTAGGTGCCAGCAAATACTACAAGTGACCTTCAAAACTATCGCTGGACTGACTGCACACTCCATATCAACACGTGATTTTCAATTAATTCACTTTATAACTGAGCATGTGTCTTATACAATATTATGCAGACAGAAATATATACAAAAAGACATACAATTCCACTCACTTTGAATACTGTATACAGTGGGGATAACAACAACAATAATCAAAACAAAAAACAAAATATATAATGCAATTGATAGGTTTATGGTCTGCATTTAGTGAGCAGCATTGTAATACAAAAGGCCATATCTCCCATTCCTCTTCTTAGAACATTCTGATAAGTTCATATAGAGTTCTGTTCATATAGAGTCCTGTTCATATAGTCCTGTTCATATAGAGTCCTGTTCATATAAAATCCATGCCATGGACTACAAAGGTTTAAAAAAAAGTCCGGTGATAGCTGCTTTCCATTCAGAAGGGGACACAAGTGTTCAAGTCCGCCGCACTAGTAGAGGGTCCTGGGGGAAAATGAAAAAATAGCTGCTTGACTCTGTGCCTGAAATTCATGCAACATTGGCGATTTTCCCCCTCTGGCATTATAGATCGCTTGATGCACACATTTCAGCTTCTCGATAAGAGACTTGAGTTCAAACGTATTTAAATACCACAAGTTCGCGACTATAATCGGTACAGAAATCAGTTCGGTTGACTCTTGCTTCACCCTCAAAGCTGCTTCTCAGTGCAGTCACACGTTCAAAGTTGACAAGGCGACAGCAGTGTGTTTCTGTGGATCTGAGGATGAAGATAGCAGAATTGCTCGCGGTAAAAGAACCAGGTTTGACTGAAAGAGTCATCGGACGTCTCCGGTGCTTCAGAGAAATGAGATGAGACAACGGGTGAAAAGCAGGAAGCGCCCCCCCTCCCCTCCAAAGTGTTAACACAGCCTTTTTTTGGAAGTGAAAAGGTTGAAGACGTTCAAAGGTCTAGGAGAAGTCCAGCGGGCGGATCATCATGGCCGTGGCTCGTAGCGAGTAGCTGGGACCCTTGAAGTAGTGCCACTTGATGCCGTTCAGCTTGCCCACGTGTTGGCCCTGGGTGAAGTACATGCCGTTGAGGTTGGACGGGCCGCAGGCGTCAAACCACCAACCTGAGACAGAGAAGGAGGAGGAGAAGAAGAGAGGAAATAATATTCATCTGTCATCTATTTAATGTATTAATGTAGCCCGCTCTCATAAACAGCCAAACGTCACTACTACTGAATGAATGAATGAATTTATTTGGCGATAAAATAAAAGAACACAACAGTACATAAGAAAAGAACAGACAATATATCAATCACCGAGGATAAAAACACAAAAAAGCCCGAAGGCTTATTTCCATTGTGGTCCTCATACTGTACTAGGGTTTGGCCACACGCATTTTCCTTGATGTTTACTATTTATGACATTTTTGAATGATAGTAAAGACATAAAAAATAACAAATGGAACTAAGCAGCGACCAAAAAAAGTGTTAAACAAATGAAAACCATCTTACATTTTAGGATCAGGGGTTCTCAAAGTGTGACGCGCTTGGTGGCCCCCGCCATGAGTTAGGTGACATGATGGTATGGTCCGATTTGTGATACGTTTACTGTCTTTACTGACGCGCGCTGTCAGACTGAGGTTTCTGCTAGCACGTGAAATTAGAGGACCTAAGCCAGCCATCCATTTGTACCAATCATGCCATGCTAGCTTGTCAGGAAGGAGCTAAATCAAGTTTTTAATTTAATTTAAACAAAATTTGGACGAGGGAAAAAACATTTTCAATGGGGGTCCTCTTTTTTTCAGTTTGCCAGTCTGTCTGTGTTGGACAGATGGTATCACTGCTATCTGCTCACTGTGTTACTGTCACTGAGTTCACTGGCAGGCCGATGATACCTGCTGCTGACCACTTTGGGAACGTCGCCCTATTTAAAGAAACGGTACGTGCACAGAGTCCAGCGGGACATAAGAGTAGGGAACGGTATGGGGAACTTTTATCTTTCCCGCAAGGTGAGACATTTCCGAATTTCTCTAGCTCATATCCAGTATTTAGAGGAAGGGTACACACACACACACACACACACACACACACAGACACAGACACACACACACACACACACACACACGCACGCACGCACGCACGCACGCACGCACGCACGCACGCACGCACGCACGCACACACACACACACACACACACACACACACACACACACACACACACACACACACACACACACACACACACACACGTCCACGCGCGCATGCACGCCACGCAGGTGTGCACACACACACACGTACGTGCGCGTGCACACACACACACACACACACACACACAGGCAATTACGAACAGCACGTATGCCAGGCATGGCATGTGTCAATCACACAGTGGCAGATGGCGATGCCTCTCCCAGACCTGAATACCTCTGCAGTCATGTGACATTTCACTCGCCCTCTCTGCAGTCATGTGACGTGTCACTCGCCCTCTCAGCACGCCGGGTCGCTGCGTCCTCGCCGTTGGCATGGATCACACCGAGAGAAATGTCACATCTATTGCCTCGTCATAACAAGAGTGTAAATATAGATGGCAATTGGTAATTGGACTGTATTTATAGAGCGCGTTTCTCGTCCATTCGCCCTTTTCACTTCCCATCCAATTCGCCCATTTTGTGTCTAAAAGGCAGGAAGTAACGCAGGTGCAAGCAGAAGATTAACGAGGGTTTCCAACTTCCAAATCGATTTGGGGATCCAGTGCCGGGGGCCGTCGTTAATGTTCTGCTTGCACCTGTGCTACTTCCTGCCTTTTAGACACAAAATGAGTGAATTGGGTGGGAAGTGAAAAAGGCTAATTGACTACTAAGCACTTTACAATGAATACCTCACAATTCACCCATTCACACACCGACGGCAGCGGCAGACATGTAAGGCGCTAACCAGCTCGTCGCGAGCAGTTAGGGGTTCAGTGTTTTGCTCAAGGGCACTTCGACACGCTGCCAGGAGGAGCCGGCCACAAACCGGGAACCTTCCAATTCCCAGGCGACAGCTCTCCCTCCAGAGCTAACTGCCGCCCCTAACTGGTACACGTGTTTATAAAAGTTCCTTACAGTAGGTTATCATCACAACCACCACCAGATTGAAAATGTAGGAAGTAGCAGTAGAAAAGGTGGCAGTGGTTGTTAGGCTACTCTGACGGGAGAACGTCGGTTTATCGTGAAGGTTTCTCGTAAGTGTGTGTTGTTCAACTCGCGTTCTCACATTATCTGCACATAATTCATCGAGACAGAGCTCTTAGTGTAAAAGTATCCTCAGCGCCATTCTTTTGAAAGTAATATTCTGTGACCTAACGACAAGAGACGACAGGACCACACACACACACACACACACACACACACACACACACACACACACACACACGCACAGCAACAACAACCCCCTGGGATTGATGATCAGTGTCCTCTCCGTTTCCAGGCCACAGATTCTTACTGTCTTGTAAAAACACTGGCCATGTCTTTCCTCCAAAGATCTGAGCCGTTGTTGTTTGTTCTTCTCAGAGTGGACCGGTCCCTCCTGCTGATGTGGTCCAGTATGTGGTCCAGTATGTGGTCCAGTATGTGGTCCAGTATGTGGTCCAGTATGTGGTCCAGTATGTGGTCCAGTATGTGGTCCAGTATGTGGTCCAGTATGTGGTCCAGTATGTGGTCCAGTATGTGGTCCAGTATGTGGGTCCAGTATGTGGTCCAGTATGCGGTCCAGTATGTGGGTGTCCGCGGGTCTGTTGCTATCATTTCTATAAATACCGTTATATAAATACGAAAAATTCTACCATCCTACATAATCCATAACACGACGTGCTCCGGCTGTGCTCATAAATAGAGCAGAGATGTGTTTTCATCCAGTTTTTCCCCCCAAACACTTACATCATTTTATGGCGATCTCCTTCTTGGAAATGCAAGAAATAAGTCCAATTCTATTCACCTTATGTAGCCCCGCCCACTTGACCCGTTTGTGTTCTGACTAGCTGTTCAAAACGCCGGCTGTTGTACCTGCTCAAACCAGAGATCGTATCTCTGGTCAAAGCTAGTGACTCACTGGAAGCAGGCTGAGGAGATAAGCTCTGCCACAGGAAGTGTCAACACAATCGGTTTCGATTGGGTTTACACTTCCTGTGTTAGTCTCTCAAGCCAGACTGTCTCTTCTCCATAAGGTGAATACATTCTAGACTGCTGGGCTAGGTGGAGCAGATGATTGCTGGTGTAAACGAGCAGGCATTTGACTCAAACATCTCCGGGTGCCGGACCATAGAGCTATGAATCAAGCACAGTTCATATTTATGAAGCCCTTCAGACAGGAAGTGTTGATCTACAATCAGATGCCACTTCCCCTCTGACCCGCTGCGTCCACAGTGACCGAAGCGCTAAAGCCCATCCTAAATCTGAGAGATGCTTGATTCGTAGCACAGCGGCAGGCCTGCCACACAGTGACAGAGATGCTTGATTCGTAGCACAGCGGCAGGCCTGCCACACAGTGACAGAGATGCTTGATTCGTAGCACAGCGGCAGGCCTGCCACACAGTGACAGCTTAGGGTCACCGGGCTCCACTTACACAGCAGGAGAATTAGAGTCACGTTAAATCTCTCTCGACACTTGGTGCTTCGCCTCAGGGACGTTTATAAGCGCGCTCCTTTCCAACCACAATGATCTGCAACTGGGAAGGGGGATGCAGAATATAGCCTATTATTGGTTGCAGAAGATAGGTCTGTAATTGGCCCAATACAATCCTTACAAGCAGGTTGTGCTCATAACAACCTGAACTAATGATTGGGCAGTGAACATGGTGGGGCCGGCCATGCAGCCAATCAGGGCAAATTGTTTTTTGGAATGGGAGATGGAATGCATGTATCATGGGATAACTCCCCCAGAAAAACAATGGCGCGTTGTCTGCCCGGTGCCAGCGCACATTTCAGCAGCGCTAAGTGGACAGGTTTAATGTTTTACAAGCAGCTAATGATGTTTTCTCAGTGCAGGGGCATAGCAGAGTCTTCCTGTTTTGCCATATGCGTTTATGACGATCATTTGCAGCGATGTATTTTGCGACGTCTAGCTGCACTTACCCCCGGTGAGCATGAGGGCGCACTTGCACATGCAGTTGTCGTTGTCCATGTCCTTGGTGCTGAAGTCTGCTCCGTGGATCACCAGGCTGCTCTGTCGGCCCGCCGTACCGCTGTGGCTCTTCAGGAACAACCTGAGCGACGGGGGGAGGAGGGAGGGAGAGAGAGAGAGAGAGGGGCGGGGCGGGGCGGGCAGGAAAACAAGACAAGGAGGGAGAGAGAGAGAGAGAGAGAGAGAGACAGAGAGAGAGAGAGAGAGAGAGAGAGAGAGGGAGGGAGAGAGAGAGAGGTGCTGTGAGCAATGTAAGCAATAAAGACAGAAAGAAGACATAACAGGGTAAGAGACGTCTCCTGAGACAGATCTTTTTCTTTTTTTTTTGCCGTGATTGACTACATCTGCTCTGCAAACAGTCTCGACACCTGGAACAACATTAACGGGAATAGAGAGAGTATAAAATAAAGAATGAAAGAGAGAGAGAGAGAGGAGAGAGAGAGAGAGAGAGAGAGAGAGAGAGAGAGAGAGAGAGAGAGAGCTAGAGAGAGAGAGAGAGAGAGAGAGACAGAGAGAGAGAGAGCGAGAGAGAGAGAGAGAGAGAGAGTAAGGAATGTCTGGGAAGCATGTTGATTTACACCACGGTGAGAACAGAGTATGTGATTAAACCTGACCTGTATCAGACAGTAATAGTAGAGAGTAGAGCAGATTAAAGAGTAACCTGTAGAACTTCATCTCCATCCACAGCTGGATAGGCTACGTGATGATGATGCAGACTCCCAGTGGGCCTTCACTGTCCAAGAGCACAAGGTTTCTCCTTGTCTTCACCTGACTTCACCACCACACTGTCCTCGCTCCTCTGCTCATAACGCCACATTCCTTTGCGGGCCGCCATTGTGGCTATTACAAAGGCACTGGCTTTATTAAAGAACACTATAGAAACCACAGACACGAGCAGACTATAGAAACCAGACACTAGCAGACTATAGAGACCACAGACACGAGCAGACTATAGAAACCAGACACGAGCAGACTATAGAAACCACAGACACGAGCAGACTATAGAAACCACAGACACGAGCAGACTATAGAAACCACAGACACTAGCAGACTATAGAAACCACAGACACAAGCAGACTATAGAAACCACAGACACGAGCAGACTATAGAAACCACAGACACTAGCAGACTATAGAAACCAGACACGAGCAGACTATAGAAACCAGACACGAGCAGACTATAGAAACCAGACACGAGCAGACTATAGAAACCACAGACACGAGCAGACTATAGAAACCACAGACACAAGCAGACTATAGAAACCACAGACACGAGCAGACTATAGAAACCACAGACACTAGCAGACTATAGAAACCAGACACGAGCAGACTATAGAAACCAGACACGAGCAGACTATAGAAACCAGACACGAGCAGACTATAGAGACCAGACACGAGCAGACTATAGAAACCACAGACACGAGCAGACTATAGAAACCACAGACACTAGCAGACTATAGAAACCACAGACACTAGCAGACTATAGAAACCACAGACACGAGCAGACTATAGAAACCACAGACACTAGCAGACTATAGAAACCAGACACTAGCAGACTATAGAAACCACAGACACGAGCAGACTATAGAAACCACAGACACTAGCAGACTATAGAAACCAGACACTAGCAGACTATAGAAACCAGACACTAGCAGACTATAGAAACCACAGACACGAGCAGACTATAGAAACCACAGACACGAGCAGACTATAGAAACCACAGACACGAGCAGACTATAGAAACCACAGACACGAGCAGACTATAGAAACCACAGACACGAGCAGACTATAGAAACCACAGACACAAGCAGACTATAGAAACCAGACACTAGCAGACTATAGAGACCAGACACGAGCAGACTATAGAAACCAGACACGAGCAGACTATAGAAACCACAGACACGAGCAGACTATAGAAACCACAGACACTAGCAGACTATAGAAACCAGACACGAGCAGACTATAGAAACCAGACACGAGCAGACTATAGAGACCAGACACGAGCAGACTATAGAAACCACAGACACGAGCAGACTATAGAAACCACAGACACTAGCAGACTATAGAAACCACAGACACTAGCAGACTATAGAAACCACAGACACGAGCAGACTATAGAAACCACAGACACTAGCAGACTATAGAAACCAGACACTAGCAGACTATAGAAACCACAGACACGAGCAGACTATAGAAACCACAGACACGAGCAGACTATAGAAACCACAGACACGAGCAGACTATAGAAACCACAGACACGAGCAGACTATAGAAACCACAGACACGAGCAGACTATAGAAACCACAGACACTAGCAGACTATAGAAACCACAGACACTAGCAGACTATAGAAACCACAGACACGAGCAGACTATAGAAACCACAGACACGAGCAGACTATAGAAACCACAGACACTAGCAGACTATAGAAACCACAGACACGAGCAGACTATAGAAACCACAGACACGAGCAGACTATAGAAACCACAGACACTAGCAGACTATAGAAACCACAGACACTAGCAGACTATAGAAACCACAGACACTAGCAGACTATAGAAACCACAGACACAAGCAGACTATAGAAACCACAGACACTAGCAGACTATAGAAACCACAGACACTAGCAGACTATAGAAACCAGACACTAGCAGACTATAGAAACCACAGACACTAGCAGACTATAGAAACCACAGACACTAGCAGACTATAGAAACCACAGACACTAGCAGACTATAGAAACCACAGACACGAGCAGACTATAGAAACCAGACACTAGCAGACTATAGAAACCACAGACACGAGCAGACTATAGAAACCACAGACACTAGCAGACTATAGAAACCACAGACACTAGCAGACTATAGAAACCACAGACACTAGCAGACTATAGAAACCACAGACACTAGCAGACTATAGAAACCACAGACACTAGCAGACTATAGAAACCACAGACACTAGCAGACTATAGAAACCACAGACACTAGCAGACTATAGAAACCACAGACACTAGCAGACTATAGAAACCACAGACACTAGCAGACTATAGAAACCACAGACACTAGCAGACTATAGAAACCACAGACACTAGCAGACTATAGAAACCAGACACTAGCAGCGCTACACTATATACACTAGCAGACTATATTGCATTTCTGCTACCAAAAATGGAATATCAGACCTCATGGATTCAGACAGCTCATTCCAAAGGGTCTCATATTTTTTTATGGCGTGAACAAGCCTGTAAGACACACACCGCAGCCAAGCAGTATGTATGTAGTGTACAGCACAGTCCTCTCAGTATGTAGTGTACAACACAGTCCTCTCAGTATGTAGTGTACAACACAGTCCTCTCAGTATGTAGTGTACAACACAGTCCTCTCAGTATGTAGTGTACAACACAGTCCTCTCAGTATGTACTGTACAACACAGTCCTCTCAGTATGTACTGTACAACACAGTCCTCTCAGTATGTAGTGTACAACACAGTCCTCTCAGTATGTACTGTACAACACAGTCCTCTCAGTATGTACTGTACAACACAGTCCTCTCAGTATGTACTGTACAACACAGTCCTCTCAGTATGTAGTGTACAACACAGTCCTCTCAGTATGTACTGTACAACACAGTCCTCTCAGTATGTAGTGTACAACACAGTCCTCTCAGTATGTACTGTACAACACAGTCCTCTCAGTATGTAGTGTACAGTACAGTCCTCTCAGTATGTACTGTACAGCACAGTCCTCTCAGTATGTAGTGTACAACACAGTCCTCTCAGTATGTAGTGTACAGCACAGTCCTCTCAGTATGTAGTGTACAACACAGTCCTCTCAGTATGTACTGTACAACACAGTCCTCTCAGTATGTAGTGTACAACACAGTCCTCTCAGTATGTAGTGTACAACACAGTCCTCTCAGTATGTAGTGTACAACACAGTCCTCTCAGTATGTAGTGTACAACACAGTCCTCTCAGTATGTAGTGTACAACACAGTCCTCTCAGTATGTAGTGTACAGCACAGTCCTCTCAGTATGTAGTGTACAGCACAGTCCTCTCAGTATGTAGTGTACAACACAGTCCTCTCAGTATGTAGTGTACAACACAGTCCTCTCAGTATGTACTGTACAGCACAGTCCTCTCAGTATGTAGTGTACAGCACAGTCCTCTCAGTATGTAGTGTACAACACAGTCCTCTCAGTATGTAGTGTACAACACAGTCCTCTCAGTATGTACTGTACAGCACAGTCCTCTCAGTATGTAGTGTACAACACAGTCCTCTCAGTATGTAGTGTACAACACAGTCCTCTCAGTATGTAGTGTACAGCACAGTCCTCTCAGTATGTACTGTACAACACAGTCCTCTCAGTATGTAGTGTACAACACAGTCCTCTCAGTATGTAGTGTACAACACAGTCCTCTCAGTATGTAGTGTACAGCACAGTCCTCTCAGTATGTAGTGTACAACACAGTCCTCTCAGTATGTAGTGTACAACACAGTCCTCTCAGTATGTACTGTACAACACAGTCCTCTCAGTATGTAGTGTACAACACAGTCCTCTCAGTATGTACTGTACAACACAGTCCTCTCAGTATGTACTGTACAACACAGTCCTCTCAGTATGTAGTGTACAGCACAGTCCTCTCAGTATGTAGTGTACAGCACAGTCCTCTCAGTATGTAGTGTACAACACAGTCCTCTCAGTATGTACTGTACAACACAGTCCTCTCAGTATGTAGTGTACAGCACAGCCCTCTCAGTATGTAGTGTACAACACAGTCCTCTCAGTATGTAGTGTACAACACAGTCCTCTCAGTATGTAGTGTACAGCACAGTCCTCTCAGTATGTACTGTACAACACAGTCCTCTCAGTATGTAGTGTACAACACAGTCCTCTCAGTATGTAGTGTACAACACAGTCCTCTCAGTATGTAGTGTACAACACAGTCCTCTCAGTATGTAGTGTACAGCACAGTCCTCTCAGTATGTACTGTACAACACAGTCCTCTCAGTATGTAGTGTACAACACAGTCCTCTCAGTATGTAGTGTACAACACAGTCCTCTCAGTATGTAGTGTACAGCACAGTCCTCTCAGTATGTAGTGTACAGCACAGTCCTCTCAGTATGTAGTGTACAACACAGTCCTCTCAGTATGTAGTGTACAACACAGTCCTCTCAGTATGTAGTGTACAGCACAGTCCTCTCAGTATGTAGTGTACAACACAGTCCTCTCAGTATGTAGTGTACAACACAGTCCTCTCAGTATGTACTGTACAGCACAGTCCTCTCAGTATGTAGTTTACAACACAGTCCTCTCAGTATGTACTGTACAGCACAGTCCTCTCAGTATGTAGTTTACAACACAGTCCTCTCAGTATGTAGTTTACAACACAGTCCTCTCAGTATGTATGTAGTGTACAACACAGTCCTCTCAGTATGTAGTGTACAACACAGTCCTCTCAGTATGTAGTTTACAACACAGTCCTCTCAGTATGTACTGTACAACACAGTCCTCTCAGTATGTAGTGTACAACACAGTCCTCTCAGTATGTAGTTTACAACACAGTCCTCTCAGTATGTACTGTACAGCACAGTCCTCTCAGTATGTAGTTTACAACACAGTCCTCTCAGTATGTAGTTTACAACACAGTCCTCTCAGTATGTATGTAGTGTACAACACAGTCCTCTCAGTATGTAGTGTACAACACAGTCCTCTCAGTATGTAGTGTACAGCACAGTCCTCTCAGTATGTAGTGTACAACACAGTCCTCTCAGTATGTAGTGTACAACACAGTCCTCTCAGTATGTAGTGTACAGCACAGTCCTCTCAGTATGTAGTGTACAACACAGTCCTATCAGTATGTACTGTACAACACAGTCCTCTCAGTATGTATGTAGTGTACAACACAGTCCTCTCAGTATGTAGTTTACAACACAGTCCTCTCAGTATGTAGTTTACAACACAGTCCTCTCAGTATGTAGTGTACAACACAGTCCTCTCAGTATGTACTGTACAGCACAGTCCTCTCAGTATGTAGTGTACAACACAGTCCTCTCAGTATGTAGTGTACAGCACAGTCCTCTCAGTATGTAGTGTACAACACAGTCCTCTCAGTATGTAGTGTACAGCACAGTCCTCTCAGTATGTAGTGTACAGCACAGTCCTCTCAGTATGTAGTGTACAACACAGTCCTCTCAGTATGTAGTGTACAACACAGTCCTCTCAGTATGCACTGTACAACACAGTCCTCTCAGTATGTAGTGTACAACACAGTCCTCTCAGTATGTAGTGTACAACACAGTCCTCTCAGTATGTACTGTACAACACAGTCCTCTCAGTATGTAGTGTACAACACAGTCCTCTCAGTATGTAGTGTACAACACAGTCCTCTCAGTATGTAGTGTACAACACAGTCCTCTCAGTATGTAGTTTACAACACAGTCCTCTCAGTATGTAGTGTACAACACAGTCCTCTCAGTATGTAGTTTACAACACAGTCCTCTCAGTATGTAGTGTACAACACAGTCCTCTCAGTATGTACTGTACAACACAGTCCTCTCAGTATGTAGTGTACAGCACAGTCCTCTCAGTATGTAGTGTACAACACAGTCCTCTCAGTATGTAGTGTACAGCACAGTCCTCTCAGTATGTAGTGTACAGCACAGTCCTCTCAGTATGTAGTGTACAACACAGTCCTCTCAGTATGTACTGTACAACACAGTCCTCTCAGTATGTAGTGTACAGCACAGTCCTCTCAGTATGTAGTTTACAGCACAGTCCTCTCAGTATGTAGTGTACAACACAGTCCTCTCAGTATGTAGTGTACAACACAGTCCTCTCAGTATGTAGTGTACAGCACAGTCCTCTCAGTATGTAGTGTACAGCACAGTCCTCTCAGTATGTAGTGTACAGCACAGTCCTCTCAGTATGTAGTTTACAACACAGTCCTCTCAGTATGTAGTTTACAACACAGTCCTCTCAGTATGTAGTGTACAACACAGTCCTCTCAGTATGTAGTGTACAACACAGTCCTCTCAGTATGTAGTGTACAACACAGTCCTCTCAGTATGTACTGTACAGCACAGTCCTCTCAGTATGTAGTGTACAGCACAGTCCTCTCAGTATGTACTGTACAGCACAGTCCTCTCAGTATGTAGTGTACAACACAGTCCTCTCAGTATGTACTGTACAACACAGTCCTCTCAGTATGTAGTGTACAACACAGTCCTCTCAGTATGTAGTGTACAACACAGTCCTCTCAGTATGTAGTGTACAGCACAGTCCTCTCAGTATGTACTGTACAACACAGTCCTCTCAGTATGTAGTGTACAACACAGTCCTCTCAGTATGTAGTGTACAACACAGTCCTCTCAGTATGTAGTGTACAGCACAGTCCTCTCAGTATGTAGTGTACAGCACAGTCCTCTCAGTATGTAGTGTACAACACAGTCCTCTCAGTATGTAGTGTACAACACAGTCCTCTCAGTATGTAGTGTACAGCACAGTCCTCTCAGTATGTAGTGTACAACACAGTCCTCTCAGTATGTAGTGTACAACACAGTCCTCTCAGTATGTACTGTACAGCACAGTCCTCTCAGTATGTAGTTTACAACACAGTCCTCTCAGTATGTACTGTACAGCACAGTCCTCTCAGTATGTAGTTTACAACACAGTCCTCTCAGTATGTAGTTTACAACACAGTCCTCTCAGTATGTATGTAGTGTACAACACAGTCCTCTCAGTATGTAGTGTACAACACAGTCCTCTCAGTATGTAGTTTACAACACAGTCCTCTCAGTATGTACTGTACAACACAGTCCTCTCAGTATGTAGTGTACAACACAGTCCTCTCAGTATGTAGTTTACAACACAGTCCTCTCAGTATGTACTGTACAGCACAGTCCTCTCAGTATGTAGTTTACAACACAGTCCTCTCAGTATGTAGTTTACAACACAGTCCTCTCAGTATGTATGTAGTGTACAACACAGTCCTCTCAGTATGTAGTGTACAACACAGTCCTCTCAGTATGTAGTGTACAGCACAGTCCTCTCAGTATGTAGTGTACAACACAGTCCTCTCAGTATGTAGTGTACAACACAGTCCTCTCAGTATGTAGTGTACAGCACAGTCCTCTCAGTATGTAGTGTACAACACAGTCCTCTCAGTATGTACTGTACAACACAGTCCTCTCAGTATGTATGTAGTGTACAACACAGTCCTCTCAGTATGTAGTTTACAACACAGTCCTCTCAGTATGTAGTTTACAACACAGTCCTCTCAGTATGTAGTGTACAACACAGTCCTCTCAGTATGTAGTTTACAACACAGTCCTCTCAGTATGTAGTGTACAACACAGTCCTCTCAGTATGTACTGTACAGCACAGTCCTCTCAGTATGTAGTGTACAACACAGTCCTCTCAGTATGTAGTGTACAGCACAGTCCTCTCAGTATGTAGTGTACAACACAGTCCTCTCAGTATGTAGTGTACAGCACAGTCCTCTCAGTATGTAGTGTACAGCACAGTCCTCTCAGTATGTAGTGTACAACACAGTCCTCTCAGTATGTAGTGTACAACACAGTCCTCTCAGTATGCACTGTACAACACAGTCCTCTCAGTATGTAGTGTACAACACAGTCCTCTCAGTATGTAGTGTACAACACAGTCCTCTCAGTATGTACTGTACAACACAGTCCTCTCAGTATGTAGTGTACAACACAGTCCTCTCAGTATGTAGTGTACAACACAGTCCTCTCAGTATGTAGTGTACAACACAGTCCTCTCAGTATGTAGTTTACAACACAGTCCTCTCAGTATGTAGTGTACAACACAGTCCTCTCAGTATGTAGTTTACAACACAGTCCTCTCAGTATGTAGTGTACAACACAGTCCTCTCAGTATGTAGTGTACAGCACAGTCCTCTCAGTATGTAGTGTACAACACAGTCCTCTCAGTATGTAGTGTACAACACAGTCCTCTCAGTATGTAGTGTACAACACAGTCCTCTCAGTATGTAGTGTACAACACAGTCCTCTCAGTATGTACTGTACAACACAGTCCTCTCAGTATGTAGTGTACAGCACAGTCCTCTCAGTATGTAGTGTACAACACAGTCCTCTCAGTATGTACTGTACAACACAGTCCTCTCAGTATGTACTGTACAACACAGTCCTCTCAGTATGTAGTGTACAGCACAGTCCTCTCAGTATGTAGTGTACAACACAGTCCTCTCAGTATGTAGTGTACAGCACAGTCCTCTCAGTATGTAGTGTACAGCACAGTCCTCTCAGTATGTAGTGTACAACACAGTCCTCTCAGTATGTACTGTACAACACAGTCCTCTCAGTATGTAGTGTACAGCACAGTCCTCTCAGTATGTAGTTTACAGCACAGTCCTCTCAGTATGTAGTGTACAACACAGTCCTCTCAGTATGTAGTGTACAACACAGTCCTCTCAGTATGTAGTGTACAGCACAGTCCTCTCAGTATGTAGTGTACAACACAGTCCTCTCAGTATGTAGTGTACAGCACAGTCCTCTCAGTATGTAGTGTACAGCACAGTCCTCTCAGTATGTAGTTTACAACACAGTCCTCTCAGTATGTAGTTTACAACACAGTCCTCTCAGTATGTAGTGTACAACACAGTCCTCTCAGTATGTACTGTACAGCACAGTCCTCTCAGTATGTAGTGTACAACACAGTCCTCTCAGTATGTAGTGTACAGCACAGTCCTCTCAGTATGTAGTGTACAACACAGTCCTCTCAGTATGTAGTGTACAACACAGTCCTCTCAGTATGTAGTGTACAACACAGTCCTCTCAGTATGTATGTAGTGTACAACACAGTCCTCTCAGTATGTAGTGTACAACACAGTCCTCTCAGTATGTAGTGTACAACACAGTCCTCTCAGTATGTAGTGTACAACACAGTCCTCTCAGTATGTAGTGTACAGCACAGTCCTCTCAGTATGTAGTTTACAACACAGTCCTCTCAGTATGTAGTGTACAACACAGTCCTCTCAGTATGTAGTGTACAGCACAGTCCTCTCAGTATGTAGTGTACAGCACAGTCCTCTCAGTATGTAGTTTACAACACAGTCCTCTCAGTATGTAGTTTACAACACAGTCCTCTCAGTATGTAGTGTACAACACAGTCCTCTCAGTATGTAGTGTACAACACAGTCCTCTCAGTATGTAGTTTACAACACAGTCCTCTCAGTATGTAGTGTACAACACAGTCCTCTCAGTATGTAGTTTACAACACAGTCCTCTCAGTATGTAGTGTACAGCACAGTGTAGTGTGCACACAGTGCCTCAGTCCTCTCAGGGGCTGCTCAGCCTACAGTGAACATGTGGAATGTGTAAATCACTGAGCTCCAGCCGTCCTGCTGAAAGACCAGGAGATCCAGGCTGCTGGGTAGATCCTCAGCACACAGGAGGAGATCCAGGCTGCTGGGTAGATCCTCGGCACACAGGAGCCCCTGTCTGTCTGGGACACCGCGGCCCGGTGGGAAGGGGTGTGGCTTGTGGATTGTATTAACATCCAATAACAACACATTTTTTGTTAATTGATCATGATCATTTGATTAACAATTAATTAACAATTAATAATTGATCATTGTTAATTGACATGATCATTGCTGTTTCTCACTGCACTTCTGCACTGCCCTCTGACGTCTTTGTCCTTGGGTTTTCTGTCGGTGGAGTTTGAGTTTCAGCAGGTAGGTGGCGCTCTTTGCTTCCGTCTGTTCAGCCACGGTGGCTACCACCCAGCCTGCTCATGCTAAGTAACTGCCCACTTCTTCTTCTATTTATTCTATTTATTCCAAACAAACTACTGCTGCTTCTGAAAAATCACTTTCATTTCCTCCCCCTGGAAAGTCTATAAGCTATAAGAATATATCACAGAATGATGTGATAAGGAAGGCCCACTGTAGTATTTCATACTATATTTAGACAGCCATGTCTAATATAGAGCAAATTAAGTGATGCAACGACCAACCACATTTAATATACTTATCCATTAAGCGCATTATTATTAAAGGGATAGTTCACTTTTTTTTAAAGCCTATAAGCCTCAGTCAGCTTAGACATACAGGAGCGTGACCTCATTGACCTTGCACTTGTTTTTGCCCAACTTGAGGAACAGCATGGATTGTGCTGAGAAAGAACTCTACCAGTTAACATCATCGTTGGGAAATAGCAAATAGGATTAGCCTTGAAAAAAAAAGTGGAATATCCCTTTAACCCATTGATACCTGATGCAGCATTTGCGTGTATATCCCTCATTTGTGTGTGCATCCCTTTAAGACCGCGAACCGTGTCATGCGGTTCGCGGTCTTAAAGAGATACACACACAAATGCTGCATCGGGTATCAATACGTTAAATCTCTTGCCAATTTCTCACACTGTGGTGTGTTGCTACGATACAGCGCGAGCTTGCGAGTCTGCCAGTTTGATAACGAGCCTTGACTCTCACTAGATGCACACCCGCCTCCATAACGAGCCTCGACTCTCACTAGATACACAGCCGCCTTCACACACACTCCAACGCTCAACGAACCAAATTGAAAACTAATGTGCGTCTGTCAGCAGAGCTCTCCTGGGTGTGTCCTGCGCTGACATCACTCGTGGTGAGAGGGGTCCGTCATATCCTGCACGGACATCCCCCCGGGTGACCTCCATCATTAAGAGGGAGAATGCACTCTGTGGCTTGCCCTCCGCTACCCTGCTTTATCACACTCTCTCTCTCTCTCTCTCTCTCTCTCTCTCTCTCTCACACTCTCTCTCTCAATGTCTCTCTCTCCCCAAAGAAGAGCGCCGCAGAGCCAAGGAATAGTATCCTAGCATCATGCCAATGAGGTCTCCGCTACGGAGCTTCACGCTTCACTCACTACCAAAGTCATTTCCTCACTTCCTCTCTCTCGTCAACAGGAGGAGCTTAAGGGCCTCGCACCCCGTTTCCCAATTTCCGATGAGAAAGTAACAAAATGCAATAAACGCTATTTTATGTTTTTGGGGGCGATGTTGAACCATCTGTACACACACCTCTCCAAACATTGTGCGGGGTTGTGTGGGGGCGTCCGGGTAGTGTGTAGCGGTAGATTCCCTGCCTACCAACACGAGGGTCACAGGTTCGAGCCCCCGTGTTATACCTCCGGCTTGGTCGGGCGTCCATACAGGCACGATTGGCTGGTCATGTGTCCTGGTCGCTGCACTAGCGCCTCCTCTGTTCGGTCGGGGGGGAGCCTGTTCGGGGTGGAAGGGAACTGGTGGGAATAATAGCGCAATCCTCCCACGTGCTACGTCCCGCCGGTGAAGCTCCCCACTGTCAGGTGAAAAGAAGCGGCTGGCAACTGCAAGTGTCGGAGGAAGCATGGTGCTAGTCTACGGCTCTCCCCAGATCGGCAGAGGGGGCTGGAGCAGCGAACGGGGCAGCAGGGGGGAAAATTAGCCAAGTACAATTGGGGAGAAAATGAGTGGAAAATCAGGAGAGGAGAAAAAAAACCGTGTGGGGTGTGACCACATACTTCCACAGGTTGGACACCTCAAATAAAGAGAGTTTATACGGGGAAGACTCCTGTATTTAGACAGCTGTGTAAATGGAGGATTTGGACAGCAGAGTGAAACGTGTGACTAGAGGTCACAGTGGGGAGTTCCCTAAGCCACTAAACCAATATAGCCCTAAATGCTAAAATGTAAGGGTGAGTCATACGTCCAATCAACTGCACAACATGACTGGCAGGGCTGGAGCAGGAGGAGGAGGACATGTGGGTGTATTATGGATTTATGAGCGTGTTTGGGATGTTTCTGTGCATGAGGAGGACTTCATCTGCAACAGATGATCCGTTGTGTAGATATTGTACAGCTCATCTCCCGAAACTCTGCCTCACTTACGGGTAAAGCACCACTCCTCTCAGCCAATTCCCCCCATTCTGAGGAAGAGAACAGGCAACGTCAAAGGATGAGGTCTGCTACCGCGCTGATACAGAACAGACTCCGCTGCTGCTGCTGCTGCTGCTTTTAACGATCCATTTGCTCAAAGCCCTGACGCTCCGTGCTGCACCGAGGCACCGTGGCCAGCACACATCGTCAAGAGGGATTTTCAGCATGACACTTTAACAGGCTCCCCTTTTAAAGACTCTGCGGGTGTGTTCACCACACCAACAAGCCCCACCTCAGCTGACATCTGCAGCTTTCTGCTGTCAGCATCCATTATGCACTCCACTCAGGAGAGGGTCCATCTCAACACGGGCCCGGGCAGACAGGAAGAGAGGAAGAGATGCTCTTCCTCAGGGCAGTTTCAGCAGACAGAGAGAGAGAGGGGGGGAGGAGAGGGAGAGAGGGAGGGGGGAGAGAGGGAGAGATAGAGAGGTAGAGAGAGTGGGGGGAGAGTGAGAGAGGGGGGGAGGGAGGGAGGGAGGGAGAGGGATGGGGGAGAGAGGGATGCAAGAGATCTCTAGAGAGGGAGAGAGATATCTCTAGAGAGAGGGAGAGATCTCTAGAGAGGGAGAGAGATATCTCTAGAGGGAGAGAGAGATCTCTAGAGAGGGGGAGAGAGAGGGAGAGAGATATCTCTAGAGAGGGGGAGAGAGAGGGAGAGAGAGATCTCTAGAGAGGGGGAGAGAGAGGGAGAGAGAGATCTCTAGAGAGGGGGAGAGGGAGATTTCTTTGCTATATCTGACAACAGATCATTTGTTTCGCCTTGCATTATGTTTTGATATACATGTAGTGAGTTTTCTAATTCATGTTTACTGTAGCTTTTCAATGTCTACTGTAAACGCTTTCTTTGGCAATATGTACAGTGTTACGTCATGCCAAAGAAGCCATGTGAAGAGAGAGAGAGAGAGAGAGAGAGAGAGAGAGAGAGAGAGGGAGATAGAGAGAGAGAGAGAGAGAGAGAGAGAGAGAGATATTAATCCATTTAAGTGAAAAAGTGTACTGCACCGAGGTGTCAGCCCATTTGGGAAGCGAGGAGGGACCCAGCGCCAATCTGATTGTCCCCGTTATAATAACTTAGTGAATTAGATTTGGCCCCTTGGCTCATTATGAAGCAGAATGTCAAGCGGTGCGGGGAAAGGATTTGGGCTTTCTCAACCGACACCTCCAGGGAGGCAGTCTGGTGTCGCGCCATCTCATTCCTCTCACATTCAGTGTTTGTTTGTCATCTTTCAGCAGGCGCGTCATGTGATGTTCACAATCCAATCAAAGTCATGACTGGCTCAAAGTCATGACTGGCTGCAGCCATGGCCGGCCGGCGCACCTACGTCATTATTACAACTCTGTTACAGACAGATTGGGTTTCTGCCCTAATGAGTCAACGCCCGCGTGTATTGCAGCTGCACGAGGGAAATCAGTCAGAAACGGGGTCAGGTGAGGATGAGAGAAATCAGTCAGAAACGGGGGTCAGGTGAGGATGAGAGAAATCAGTCAGAAACAGGGGTCAGGTGAGGATGAGGGAAATCAGTCAGAAACGGGGTCAGGTGAGGATGAGGGAAATCAGTCAGAAACGGGGTCAGGTGAGGATGAGAGAAATCAGTCAGAAACGGGGGTCAGGTGAGGATGAGAGAAATCAGTCAGAAACGGGGGTCAGGTGAGGATGAGAGAAATCAGTCAGAAACAGGGGTCAGGTGAGGATGAGAGAAATCAGTCAGAAACAGGGGTCAGGTGAGGATGAGAGAAATCAGTCAGAAACAGGGGTCAGGTGAGGATGAGAGAAATCAGTCAGAAACAGGGTCAGGTGAGGATGAGAGAAATCAGTCAGAAACAGGGGTCAGGTGAGGATGAGAGAAATCAGTCAGAAACAGGGGTCAGGTGAGGATGAGAGAAATCAGTCAGAAACAGGGGTCAGGTGAGGATGAGAGAAATCAGTCAGAAACAGGGGTCAGGTGAGGATGAGAGAAATCAGTCAGAAACAGGGGTCAGGTGAGGATGAGAGAAATCAGTCAGAAACAGGGGTCAGGTGAGGATGAGAGAAATCAGTCAGAAACAGGGGTCAGGTGAGGATGAGAGAAATCAGTCAGAAACAGGGGTCAGGTGAGGATGAGAGAAATCAGTCAGAAACAGGGGTCAGGTGAGGATGAGAGAAATCAGTCAGAAACAGGGGTCAGGTGAGGATGAGAGAAATCAGTCAGAAACAGGGGTCAGGTGAGGATGAGAGAAATCAGTCAGAAACGAGGGTCAGGTGAGGATGAGGGAAATCAGTCAGAAACGAGGGTCAGGTGAGGATGAGAGAAATCAGTCAGAAACGAGGGTCAGGTGAGGATGAGGGAAATCAGTCAGAAACGAGGGTCAGGTGAGGATGAGAGAAATCAGTCAGAAACGAGGGTCAGGTGAGGATGAGGGAAATCAGTCAGAAACGAGGGTCAGGTGAGGATGAGAGAAATCAGTCAGAAACGAGGGTCAGGTGAGGATGAGGTAAATCAGTCAGAAACGAGGGTCAGGTGAGGATGAGGTAAATCAGTCAGAAACGAGGGTCAGGTGAGGATGAGGGAAATCAGTCAGAAACGAGGGTCAGGTGAGGATGAGGGAAATCAGTCAGAAACGAGGGTCAGGTGAGGATGAGAGAAATCAGTCAGAAACGAGGGTCAGGTGAGGATGAGAGAAATCAGTCAGAAACGGGGTCAGGTGAGGATGAGAGAAATCAGTCAGAAACGGGGTCAGGTGAGGATGAGGGAAATCAGTCAGAAACGAGGGTCAGGTGAGGATGAGGGAAATCAGTCAGAAACGAGGGTCAGGTGAGGATGAGAGAAATCAGTCAGAAACGGGGTCAGGTGAGGATGAGAGAAATCAGTCAGAAACGGGGTCAGGTGAGGATGAGGGAAATCACTCAGAAACAGGGTCAGGTGAGGATGAGGGAAATCAGTCAGAAACAATAGTGTTTTTCAAAATGTAGCACTCTGGGGTTAAATATTTAAAAAGATTGTGTTAGTATATAATTGTGTTGCCAGCTGGTACTGTATGTGACATTGTTGCTGCTTAATATCTCAGTATTGCACTTCTTCACCCATGATAAAACCTTATAGTTCCAAAATTTGGAATTCATATCCTAACTGAAATTAGCCTTATATTACATGACATTACATTACATTACGTCATTTGGCAGATGCTTTTATCCAAAGCGACTTACAATAACACATTTTTGTCAGCAATAGAGCGATCAACTATGTAACACAGTCTATGATAACTACAACTTCTGAAGGAACAGTGGTGCAAGTTAAGGTTAGTTTTTTATTATTTATATTTATATTATTTATATTATTTATATTAAATTATATATTTATATTATATTATATTATATTATATTATATATTTATATTATTTGTAGAAATGGACTTGCAGAGCGCTAAAGTCGCTGAGTGTCCCCCAAAGGATGCAACAAGCAGGACAGGAAATCAGAGGGTTACTGTATGTGAAAAAACTGTGAAAAGACAACAATCCTCCCGAAACGCTGAAAACTAAAGACAATCATA
>NC_139643.1:49097529-49157529 GCF_964638095.1 Poromitra crassiceps | reverse complement strand
CGCAAAACTATCTGAAAACTATATCTGAAAATGTCCTTCAACCCAGGAGACTAACTCCCAACATGTACCGTAGTTACTTTCACTCATTTTCTCTAGGATAAATGTTGATTTTCCCACAGTGATAGTAAATAAGAAAGTGATTTTAAATGTAGGTATTTAGTCCAGTGGTTCTCAAAGTAGGGTCCAGGGATCCCCAGGGGCCCCATGAGGACGATCCAGGGAGTCCCCAGAAATCCTCACTATAATTCCACCCATAAGTAACCTGGTCATGGGTTTCATATACTTGCTGTAATAAAACAATCTAAAAACAAAAAATCTTACCAGGTGGGGGACCCTGTGACTTTTGAGAACCACTGATTGAGTCTATACGTACCCACTTATCATTACCATTGAAATACAGCAGGTTGGTGTCACAGCATATCCTCCACCCTTCATTAGGGGTTCCACCTCCTCATCTGCAGTACCACTATCCTGCCAGAGGTGATGATGTCACACAACAGCACTTAAACCCCACTGTTTCAAGTCCCACAGTCCACTCTGTATTTCCACTTAATTCACTGGGAAAATCAAGCAAATGGAATGTCTGGGCACATTGAAATGCCACCTTATTGGCTCCGTGTTCAAAACAACAATAATAATAATGATAAAAAAAAAACATTAAATTGATTGTGAATGATGTACTGATATGACAGTTTCATGTACATTCAGAGCCGGCAAGAGTAAAGAATAACATTGAATAAAGACGAATGGGTTGGACCATGGGGTTTGGAAAACGTTTAGAGCTACGGTAATAAATGTGAAGTTTATTCCATGTACATGATTTCATTTATGAGGGATTAGAATTCTATATTTCACTGAGGAATAATTGCTCTCTCTCTCTCTCCCTCTCTCTCTCTCTCTCCCTCTCTCTCTCTCTCTCTCTCTCTCTCTCTCTCTCTCGCCTGAGTCATTTGCGTCTCTCTGTATTCTCTGTATATTTAGATGAAACCGAGGGGCTGGCCGGCTGGCAGACATTTCCTGGCTGCTTATTGCTCCTTATTGTTTATGATAAAGGGCAAAGCTTGAGCATCGTTGGACTTAAGACTATTAAATTATCCTCTGACGTTTCCAACTCGTCTGTGGGCGTGTTTCTGTGCGCTTTTTTAGTGGGTATGTGAGAGAGAGGAGGGAGAGAGAGACACACACACACACACAAACACACACACACACACACACACGCACACACGCACACGCACACGCACACGCACACGCACACACACACACACACACACACACACACAGATGGACTATGAGTGTGTAGCCACACTCGATACCGTATGAGGTCTTTCTAAATGTTTGTCTGAGTCGCGCTGACGCAGACCGTATTCCAGTAAACCACCGCAAAACGATAGAGACGAATCCAAAAGCAACAGAAAGAGAGACCTTATCACTGGCTACTTACTATATCTTATGTTCCAGTGCAATGTGCTGTGGAGCTGGAGAACCTTGCCACAGATTGTTTGACATCTAAACGCAGAGAGGTGCCAGAGCAGAGAGAGCTGCAGGGAGAGGAACGTGGCAGAGAGGTGCCAGAGGACGTGGCAGCCCCGCGGGTTTGTTTGTTGGTTTGTTTTGGCCAGTTGTCTCTGAGAAGCAACGTGTGATTATCACAGCACGACTATTTGCCAGATCAAATGTATTTCTAGGGATCAGCATGTGGATGAGACTCCTAAACAGTATAGGTGCTCGTCCAAAAACCTTCTCACGAGGACACGAGGTCAGTAAGATGAGTAGGATGATCAAAACATGTGTGAGACAGATGCAACACAAGTATCAACTCATCCAAATTGTACTCGGCCAATTTCTCCCTGCTGCTGCTGCACCCGATCGCTTCTCCTCCACCCCCTCTGCCGATCTGGGGAGAGCCGGAGACTGAGAGTGTGTGTGTGTGTGTGTGTGTGAGAGAGAGAGAGGACACAGAGAGAGAGAGAGAGAGAGAGAGAGAGAGGACAGGGAGAGAGAGAGAGAGGACAGAGCGAGAGAGAGAGAGAGAGAGGGAGGGAGGGAGGGGGGTTCGAATTTTCGTAAAAACAAAAAGTGCCTTACGTTTAAACCCCCTTCTCTTAGATACAGTAAATAAACATACCTGAATGATCTCCCATAAAACATCCTACATGTGGCCCTCTGCACTGAACTGCGTGCCAAGTGGAGAAGCATGACGTCAGTGCCTTCAGAGGCAGAATGGAAGACGAGGTAAGAAGGGATGGAGTTAGCCTACACACACTGCGGCTCCTCGCAGCGCCGACATACGAAACCGCAACTTAGTCCGTGTGAAATTCAAAACATAATAACCGCTTGCTTCTCTCTTCCGTTTCGCTGGGAAATCCATTCCTCTCGTCCACGGAGAAAACCCACACCAGGTTCTAACTGTTTCAGACGGAAAGCGTGTCAAGCAAACTCTGCAACTCTGCAAATGAGATATGACAACAGAGCTAAGAGCCCCCCGCTACAGAGCGAACACCAGAGCCCCCCGCTACAGAGCTAAGAGCCCCCCGCTACAGAGCGAACACCAGAGCCCCCCGCTACAGAGCGAACACCAGAGCCCCCCGCTACAGAGCGAACACCAGAGCCCCCCGCTACAGAGCGAACACCAGAGCCCCCCGCTACAGAGCGAACACCAGAGCCCCCCGCTACAGAGCGAACACCAGAGCCCCCCGCTACAGAGCGAACACTCGACACCGGTGTCTTTTCCACAACTCGGGCGCACAAAGTCTAAGAGGATTGAGGTAAAGAGGATTGAGGTAAAGAGGATTGAGGTAAAGAGGATTGAGGTAAAGAGGATTGAGGTAAAGAGGATTGAGGTAAAGAGGATTGAGGTAAAGAGGATTGAGGTAAAGAGGATTGAGGTAAAGAGGATTGAGGTAAAGAGGATTGAGGTAAAGAGGATTGAGGTAAAGGCTTTTAAGCCAAAGTTTCCCCCTTCTTCTTCATGTCGTCCTTCAAAGTTGAAGAGAGGACATGTGGAAACCAAAGGGGACCTCTTATCAGAGACGACTGGAAATCCCAGGAAAACTTGGAGAAATTGGAGTTGTCAGGCCGTCTCCTCCCAAGCCAGTGATTGCTCGGGAAACGCTCTGGAATTCACGGTCGTTTTCCACATCTGAGCGGTCCAAGCATCTGCCACAGTTTGAGGCCTGTTATCATTAACCCCCTCAAAAGAAAACACAGAAGTTCGCCCGCTCTACGTGCGAGGACAACGTGTCAGTCAGAGGGACCGCTCGACGTGCGAGAGGACAACGTGTCAGTCAGAGGGACCGCTCTACGTGCGAGGACAACGTGTCAGTCAGAGGGACAACGTGTCAGTCAGAGGAGCCGCTCTACGTGCGAGGACAACGTGTCAGTCAGAGGGACCGCTCGACGTGCGAGAGGACAACGTGTCAGTCAGAGGGACCGCTCGACGTGCGAGAGGACAACGTGTCAGTCAGAGGGACCGCTCTACGTGCGAGGACAACGTGTCAGTCAGAGGGACAACGTGTCAGTCAGAGGAGCCGCTCTACGTGCGAGGACAACGTGTCAGTCAGAGGGACCGCTCTACGTGCGAGGACAACGTGTCAGTCAGAGGGACAACGTGTCAGTCAGAGGAGCCGCTCTACGTGCGAGGACAACGTGTCAGTCAGAGGAGCCGCTCTACGTGCGAGAGGACAACGTGTCAGTCAGAGGGACCGCTCTACGTGCGAGAGGACAACGTGTCAGTCAGAGGGACCGCTCTACGTGCGAGAGGACAACGTGTCAGTCAGAGGAGCCGCTCGACGTGCGAGGACAACGTGTCAGTCAGAGGAGCCGCTCTACGTGCGAGAGGACAACGTGTCAGTCAGAGGAGCCGCTCTACGTGCGAGAGGACAACGTGTCAGTCAGAGGAGCCGCTCGACGTGCGAGGACAACGTGTCAGTCAGAGGGACCGCTCTACGTGCGAGGACAACGTGTCAGTCAGAGGAGCCGCTCTACGTGCGAGGACAACGTGTCAGTCAGAGGGACCACTCTACGTGCGAGGACAACGTGTCAGTCAGAGGGACCGCTCTACGTGCGAGGACAACGTGTCAGTCAGAGGGACCGCTCTACGTGCGAGGACAACGTGTCAGTCAGAGGAGCCGCTCTACGTGCGAGGACAACGTGTCAGTCAGAGGAGCTGCTCGACGTGCGAGGACAACGTGTCAGTCAGAGGGACCGCTCTACGTGCGAGGACAACGTGTCAGTCAGAGGGATCGCTCTACGTGCGAGGACAACGTGTCAGTCAGAGGGACCGCTCTACGTGCGAGGACAACGTGTCAGTCAGAGGAGCCGCTCTACGTGCGAGGACAACGTGTCAGTCAGAGGAGCCGCTCTACGTGCGAGGACAACGTGTCAGTCAGAGGAGCCGCTCTACGTGAGAGGACAACGTGTCAGTCAGAGGAGCCGCTCTACGTGCGAGAGGACAACGTGTCAGTCAGAGGAGCCGCTCTACGTGCGAGAGGACAACGTGTCAGTCAGAGGAGCTGCTCTACGTGAGAGGACAACGTGTCAGTCAGAGGAGCTGCTCTACGTGCGAGAGGACAACGTGTCAGTCAGAGGAGCCGCTCTACGTGCGAGGACAACGTGTCAGTCAGAGGAGCCGCTCTACGTGCGAGAGGACAACGTGTCAGTCAGAGGAGCTGCTCTACGTGAGAGGACAACGTGTCAGTCAGAGGAGCCGCTCTACGTGCGAGAGGACAACGTGTCAGTCAGAGGAGCCGCTCTACGTGCGAGGACAACGTGTCAGTCAGAGGAGCCGCTCTACGTGCGAGAGGACAACGTGTCAGTCAGAGGAGCTGCTCTACGTGAGAGGACAACGTGTCAGTCAGAGGGACTGCTCGACGTGCGAGAGGACAACGTGTCAGTCAGAGGAGCCGCTCTACGTGCGAGGACAACGTGTCAGTCAGAGGAGCCGCTCTACGTGCGAGGACAACGTGTCAGTCAGAGGAGCCGCTCTACGTGAGAGGACAACGTGTCAGTCAGAGGGACCGCTCGACGTGCGAGGACAACGTGTCAGTCAGAGGGACTGCTCGACGTGCGAGGACAACGTGTCAGTCAGAGGAGCCGCTCTACGTGAGAGGACAACGTGTCAGTCAGAGGGACCGCTCGACGTGCGAGGACAACGTGTCAGTCAGAGGGACTGCTCGACGTGCGAGGACAACGTGTCAGTCAGAGGAGCCGCTCTACGTGAGAGGACAACGTGTCAGTCAGAGGAGCCGCTCTACGTGAGAGGACAACGTGTCAGTCAGAGGGACGTCTGCGGAGACGGGACGATGACGAGGGGACTCGTTTGGGTTGGAAGGAATTTGCAATTAGCCGCAGGTTTTTACACAAACAGGAATAATGTGATTGGAACGGCTGGGAAGTTCACAGCGGCTGGCTATGTTTTAAATCGGGAATATTTTTGAAATTTGAATAACTTGATTTCCCACCTTTCTATTCATTCATCGCTTCACAGTGAGAGGTTCCTGTCTTCGTCGCGTCTGACTGTGAATGTGCTAATGGTTGTACTCTTGATGGACGACAAGGTCATTTTTTCAAGGTCAAGGTCAAGTTCATGTCCTCCCTTCCTTCCATCTCTCCATCCATCAATCGATGGCATGGGGAATTAACCATTTTTCACCCTCTTACTGATATGGATGTGATGGATGAGAAAGGTCAAAAGGTCATCCATTCAATCATTTTGTAGAGTACTATTATTTTTTTCATTCTGAAATCGATTTTCACCTTGAGGGAATGTGGTGCAAACATGTGGTTGACTAAACAGTTCAAAAGTTATGAAGATTTCTACAAATAAAAAATTGATCCAGACCAGAAGTTATATTTTTTAACCCATTAATACCTGATGCAGCATTTGCGTGTATATCCCTCATTTGTGTGTGTATCCCTTTAAGCCCTTAAAGGGATACACACACAAATGCTGCATCAGGTATCAATGGGTTAAACATGTACTACACAACGTTTCCTAGCCACTGTGCAAAGCTGTCATGGAGAACACATCGAGTCAATATTTATTTCACCATTGCGTTTGCATGACATGATGGCTGGCATGCAGAACTCAATTCCCAGCTCACTGGCTGATCTTCCCTCTACTTTGTATATAATGACAGCAACAGCAGTGGCTCTTACCTGTAGTTGTGCTTCTCACTGCCGATGTGGAAGCGGTCGTAGAGGGAGAAGGCCTGGTGTGCGTCCCAGTCGGTCAGCTCCACGCGGAGGGCGTACTGCCTCTGGCTGGTCAACAGGTACACATACTCGTTGCCCAACCAGTGCTCTGCAGACACCATCCCAAAGCCCTGCAGAAGAAGGAAGGAGGAAGAGAAAGCACTCAAATCCCTTTTCTAAAAATCACAGCATAGAAATCATAACTCACTATCTCCCCTCGTTTCCTGGAAAGAGGAACCCCCACACGAGAGGATTCTGGAAAGATGAACCCCCACACGAGAGGATTCTGGAAAGATGAACCCCCACACTAGAGGATTCTGGAATGATGAACGGAGGAATTTTCGAATGATTTTTTCCCCGCCGTCAATAATGTGCATTCATATGATATTACATCACTGAGGATACATCCCAGTTATGCATCCATGCGATGTTTTTTTTCTTTATTAGTTAGCCTGGCCTAGCCAGTGACTCATAGGAATAGACTATGTGACAACCAGGAAAGACTAGTGACTACTGGAGAGTCAGTTGACAGCCGGAACAGGGACGGCACCCGGGTAGCAGTATGGGTTAGCTCCCCAGCCTGCGTCTTCCGTGAGGTAGAAGCCCAACAACCCACGAGAGGCCTTTTAGGAGGGCCATTCAAGCCGCAAGTGGAGACTGCAGTGCCACCAAGTACTGGTACTGCATGGTGTCCACCAAGATACCATCACCTCGGAATGAGATGTTTGGAGCGGGGGAGTCTGGTGCAGCGCACAGGTCGTAGACCTGGTGAGACGAGGGAGGAACCCGGCCGGGTGGCAACCCACAGAGCCCGGTCCCTCTACGTACCAGAGCCCTCCCCCTCCCCCGGTCCCGGCAGAGTAGTTCCGGAGCAGCGGATTGAGTGGCCCTGACCGCGTGACCACCTTCGACCCTTCCTATAGGGCTGACCGTGGGTAGCTACTGGGATGTAAGTTGGGGCTTGGCCAGCCCCGGCTGGGTCACCTGGGCGAGGGTGTATGATGTTGCGAGACCCGAAACGTCCTATGACCCCAGGGTACATCACTGAGGATACGTCCCAGTTATGCATCCATGCAATGTTTTTTTTCTTTATATGATTATATAGAGACCAAAAGTTGATAATAATAATAAATGTGATTATGATTGTCCACCAGTAGAAATGTTCCATACGGCATGAGATCTTTCTTTTTTTACTCTGTTCTTACTGCCCTTTTTCTCTCTCTCTCCAGACTGCAGTGAGAAAGCCTCTCCAGACTGCAGTGAGAAAGCCTCTCCAGACTGCAGTGAGAAAGCCTCTCCAGACTGCAGTGAGAAAGCCTCTCCAGACTGCAGTGAGAAAGCCTCTCCAGACTGCAGTGAGAAAGCCTCTCCAGACTGCAGTGAGAAAGCCTCTCCAGACTGCAGTGAGAAAGCCTCTCCAGGCTGCAGTGAGAAAACCTCTCCAGACTGCAGTGAGAAAGCCTCTCCAGACTGCAGTGAGAAAGCCTCTCCAGACTGCAGTGAGAAAGCCTCTCCAGACTGCAGTGAGAAAGCCTCTCCAGACTGCAGTGAGAAAGCCTCTCCAGGCTGCAGTGAGAAAGCCTCTCCAGACTGCAGTGAGAAAGCCTCTCCAGACTGCAGTGAGAAAGCCTCTCCAGGCTGCAGTGAGAAAGCCTCTACAGACTGCAGTGAGAAAGCCTCTCCAGACTGCAGTGAGAAAGCCTCTCCAGACTGCAGTGAGAAAGCCTCTCCAGACTGCAGTGAGAAAGCCTCTCCAGGCTGCAGTGAGAAAGCCTCTCCAGACTGCAGTGAGAAAGCCTCTCCAGACTGCAGTGAGAAAGCCCCTCCAGACTGCAGTGAGAAAGCCTCAGACTGCAGTGAGAAAGCCTCTCCAGACTGCAGTGAGAAAGCCTCTCCAGGCTGCAGTGAGAAAGCCTCTCCAGACTGCAGTGAGAAAGCCTCTCCAGACTGCAGTGAGAAAGCCTCTCCAGACTGCAGTGAGAAAGCCTCTCCAGACTGCAGTGAGAAAGCCTCTCCAGACTGCAGTGAGAAAGCCTCTCCAGGCTGCAGTGAGAAAGCCTCTACAGACTGCAGTGAGAAAGCCTCTCCAGACTGCAGTGAGAAAGCCTCTCCAGACTGCAGTGAGAAAGCCCCTCCAGACTGCAGTGAGAAAGCCTCTCCAGACTGCAGTGAGAAAGCCCCTCCAGACTGCAGTGAGAAAGCCGCGCACATCCGTCAAACGGCACATTGTATATTACGTGATGTAGGTTTTGAATAGTGGAACATACCGTTGGCCTAATAATGCGCATGGATAGCCTTACCTACTTATAAAAACGCGTAAATTGGTACCAGCTGAAATAGACACACACCTTTTCCATTCCACCCAAATCACACATGTTAAACTCGTTATTACTACTTAAAGAGTCGTTCCAGAAAGAAAAAAAAACACGCTGCCCGCTCCATCCATGCAACACTCACACATCAGCGAGCCGCCCGCTCGCATCACCCAAAACTATTGTGCGGGTTTTGATTTGATCCGAGTGGGTTCTGACAGCGGCGAGGAGTGGAGGCGGGATCGCAGCAGGGAATATCACGAACCCGGGGTTCTGACAGAAACGCCTGGACCGGTCCGGTCAAGATCGACCAGTTGGGAAAGGGGGGGGGCAAAGGAGGAGGCAGAGTCCGGGAGATGTGTGTGTTTGTACCGATTGTGTGTTTGTACCGAGTGTGTGTTTGTACTGAGTGTGTGTTTGTGCCGAGTGTGTGTTTGTACCGATTGTGTGTTTGTACCGAGTGTGTGTTTGTGCCGAGTGTGTGTTTGTGCCGAGTGTGTGTGTGTGTGTGTGTGTGTGTGTGTGTGTGTGTGTGTGTGCCGAGTGTGTGTGTGTGTGTGTGTGTGTGTGTGTGTGTGTGGCGATTAGGAGCGGGACGGGGGGAGAGTAAATATGGGACATTCCTCCGTCGTGAGGCATGTCCTGCTGTGTGGGTGGAGGAGAAAGTGACTGGGGTCCATTCTAGTTCTCTCTCCCTTTGCTCCTGCTCCAAACTGATCTCACTGCTGATGAGATGTTCCCCTCGGACCCGGGGCCCTTTCAGGCCGGTCCAACGCCTCCTCCTGTGACTGGGGTTCACCTCCGAGAAGCCCGGCTGGAGAAACGGGCGCCGAGTCAAACTCTGTCAACAGTTTCTTCTTTGTATGGTTACGGTACACCGCGTTCCCTCACACGCAAACCTGATCTCCATCTCTCAACTTCGAGAAGGACGGGGGGAGCCCGGCGAGTCATATTGTTGGAGCCGCTCGCTCGGGCCCTGCATTTCACTTTCATTCACTCAAGAGTTCACTTGAAACAGACGTTTTATGAAACATCTGAAACATTTGTGAATGTTCAAACCTTTGCGTTGTAACTGTAAATCATAGGACTCCGTACGCCCGCAAAGGGTTTCAATATGAGCCTTCTTTTGAAAACACGCAGCAGCGTAAGATGAAGGAGTCGGGATACGAATATCATTTGCATGGTTACTCTCCTGTGGCACATATTCCCTTCTGGTAATGTAATTATAAACATGGGATGGTCTTAAGATCACGTTTTAATACCGTAGGTGGAGCGTATCTCTGCTGCCAAAATACTCTCCAACCTCCCACAAAAAAACAAATAAAAAACCCACAGGCTGCAGAGCAGAGGTTTGACTGAAAGATTTACAAATCCTTCAAGTGTATTAAATCTGTGAGCACGAGCCTGTGGAGACCGACAACTTGGAAATTAAGACCACGACAAAACCATATCGATCACCTCCAGTCGAGGAGAGAAGGCGAGCGGCAACAGTAACATGGTGCTGTTACGACATCAGCCGTGTGTGAGTCTGCCAAGGTCCGTGAGGGTATCCTTTCCCAAATAATCCAGACCATGATGTCCATCATCCACCTGTCTGAGGCTGGAGGGCTTCCATGTCTGTGCTGCTAACTGGTCCTGAGCCTCACACTCTCTTCCTCTCCTTCTCTTCTTCTCGCTCGCCCGTCTTCATCACGTCTGTTCCTCTCTTTCACCTCCTCGCTGTTCCTTCTGAACCCTCTAGCCGTCCCCCATGTCAAAGCATTTGACTCATTAGTGAGTAGCTTCCTCTTCACCTAATACAATGATCAACACTGATCGTTCATTCAAGTTGGATTTTCTCATTCAAATATCACCGTAAATGAAGGAAAACAATGATGAAAAGTGATCATCACAAATAAGATACACAAATAACAATTTCTGGAGCCCCCCCCCCCCCCCCCCCCCCTTCCCCCCACTTCCATGTATGTGTAATTGTCTTCTATTGTAAGTTATCCGCTGTGGAACTCTTTAAGATCAGTCTTGAAAAGAGTTCGATTTTAATTTAATTGAGTAGTTTGCTTTTATTCGACTCAACTTGGGAGTTCTCGTCTTCCTATTCACGAGTTTCCTGGTGAGACTGTGGGCGCTTCCATGACACCCTCCACTCCCTGTTTCCATGACACCTCCCTCCCTGTTTCCATGACACCCTCCACTCCCTGTTTCCATGACACCCTCCCTCCCTGTTTCCAGCTGCCGGTTGCCTGTTTCCGCCCAGGACCGTTCATAGAGACTGAAAATAATCATAATAATTGTTGTGACTTTGTACCTATACCTATGTCTTGTAATGGAGCCCCCCAGCACAATAATTTCACACGTGCATAATTGTACAACGGAGTGACAATATCTTGAATCTTGAAATAGAGAGACCGCTAAAGCTCCGTTCAATGACCAAATAATAAGAGTTCCGGTTTGGACGTTTAATCTTCAAAACAAAAGCGGCCGCTATGCAACCACATACTATTTTTTAGCAATTTCGGCTAAAATAAGCCCGTACAGTACGAGTGAATTGACATTCACCTCGTTTTTGTAAAATATCGCCACTATGCAACCACACAACGTTACTATTTTTAGCCATTTCGGATCAAAGAAACCAAACGTTCCCACTCTTTGACAGCGGCGTGCACCTCCTTGCTAGTGAAAAAAATGTAAACAGGAAGTCAACAACCGGCAACCGCTGAGAATCATGGGAAACATAAGTCCAGGAATAAGGTGAATAGGCTGGTAAGTTGTCCATCAAAAGCAGTTGAGGGGAAATAAATGGAATTTGCCATAGAAACCAGATGACAGTGTAGAAACCAGAGGACAGTGTAGAGACCAGAGGACAGTGTAGAAACCAGATGACAGTGTAGAAACCAGATGACAGTGTAGAAACCAGAGGACAGTGTAGAAACCAGAGGACAGTGTAGAAACCAGATGACAGTGTAGAAACCAGATGACAGTGTAGAAACCAGAGGACAGTGTAGAAACCAGATGACAGTGTAGAAACCAGATGACAGTGTAGAAACCAGAGGACAGTGTAGAAACCAGATGACAGTGTAGAAACCAGATGACAGTGTAGAAACCAGATGACAGTGTAGAGACCAGAGGACAGTGTAGAGACCAGAGGACAGTGTAGAAACCAGATGACAGTGTAGAAACCAGATGACAGTGTAGAAACCAGATGACAGTGTAGAAACCAGATGACAGTGTAGAAACCAGATGACAGTGTAGAAACCAGAGGACAGTGTAGAAACCAGATGACAGTGTAGAAACCAGATGACAGTGTAGAAACCAGATGACAGTGTAGAAACCAGAGGACAGCGTAGAAACCAGATGACAGTGTAGAAACCAGATGACAGTGTAGAAACCAGAGGACAGTGTAGAAACCAGAGGACAGTGTAGAAACCAGATGACAGTGTAGAAACCAGATGACAGTGTACGGGGCCTAGAATGAGCACAGTTCGACAATCATGGATTTAGTCAGAATTGTACACAGGTCAGTCATGCAGTAAACAGCAGCAGTGCGAGCGCCAGCAGCAATAAATCCAATTTGCTGTGTAAACAGAGCGTACGTAGAATATTTTAACACCCGCAACGCAAATATGCATGGACTTCTGCTTGATGACAAACAGATGACAACACCTGGCACGGTGCTGGAGACTAAATAAATGTGTTGTTTTCAGACTGAGGTAAGGATCTCCTGTGGGAAAAGGGAGGAGAGTCACTGTGGCCTGGCTGGGCTGACGAAGCAGGCAGACACACGTGTTCATACTGCTGTTACAAGACGAGGGGGGAAGCTATTGTTCGGGAGACGTGACATCTGGTCGAAGCGTTCCAAAAGCTCTTCTTGGATGGACGGATCCCGACTCTGTTTTTCAGCATGTTAGATCTGGGCCAGACAGCCAGACAGCGCACCCTATCTGTCACAATCCAACTGGATCCAAGGGTCTTTTTCAAACAGGATGTACTTCTCATCAGCGCACGGTTTCGTCATTTGTCCTTAATGGATATGGATGAGTGTTTCTCTCCTTCTCTGTGTGTGTCTTGTCTCACTTGTCTTGTGTTTAAGAGGTCATCATCATCAGCATCATCATCATCATCGTCTTGGATGTAGATTCTTGTGTGTGTGTGTGTGTGTGTGTGTGTGTGTGTGAATGAATGAGTATGTATTTTGTCTTGTCTTACCATCTTATACTCCTTCCATGTTCTCTGGAAGTCGACGCTGCCGTCTTCTCTGCGCTGGATGACCGTCCATCCACCGCCGGCTGTTTCCATGTTGCAATACACCTACCGCACACACACACACACACACACACACACACACACACACACACACACACACACACATTTAAATGATTTATTTATGTCCACATAGATACAGAGTACAAAGGACATAAACACTAGTAATGCAATCAGATGTTGGGAGTTGGTCAGATACAAGAGTGCATAATCGGCGACCACAATAATGCATAAAAAGAAGATATATATAATACCACACAGGGTGATGACAAAGACAGATTGACATACAGTTATACTGTAATACAAGATAAGGGACAGTATCCAAATTCATGGGTACAAAAAGCAGGGCCTCCTCCATATTGAGCGACTGCCACTGACACACACACACACACACACACACATGCACACGCACGCACGCACGCACGCACGCACGCACACACACGCGCACGCACGCACGCACGCACGCACGCACACACACACACACACACACACACACACACACACAGAAAGATAGAGAAAGTGGGACAGAGACACATAAGTGAAGGGGACAGAGAACTGGAAATACCCTCGTGACATCATCAGTGACATCACAACAATTGCTCGGGTAATCAAAAATGTGACCAAAATCACAAAACAGCTGACGGGAGGGGGCGATAACCAGGCGATGGCTTCCGCCCCTGGGCTGAATTCTCTAATAACGTAGGACGCCTTCACGTTGCTCAGGAGGGATGAGGAGCAGAGGAACATGAGATGAGGCGCAACAGCCCAGATTGAGGAGGTGTGAGAAACACCGGAAAGTTGAAAGAAGAAGAACCAGGACTAGAGTGAGACCATCCAACTGTGAGAGGCAGCAATGTGCCGCAAGGCATCCAGTCTGCCGGAAAGCCATTAGAAGAAGAAATCTCAGAACCCACTTACTTCCTTTTATATAAAGGATGGGTTTCATATACTTTCTGTAATAAAACATCTAAACGCAAAAATCTTATCAGATGGGGGACCCTGGGACAAAATCTGATCAAATCCGTGGTCTAAAGCTGCGTTCACACCGACCTATTAAAGTTTTTGGCTGGCATCGAGTTTACATACAAAGTCAATGCAAACGAGCGATTGAGCGTATATTCGCCCGGGAGAAAAATCACTGGGCGTCCGAGCGACAGAGACAGAGCGATAGGGAGAAAATTCGCTCGTCGCCCGAGATGAAATATCCCAACTCGAGCGAAATTACGCTGGCATCAGTCGCTCGCTGTTCAACGCTGATTGGCTGCTGTGTGAGAGTGAGTCAAGGATCACACTGGCTTGGAACAAACCGCTGATTTATTGTGTGGCAACAAACTGCATTGACAGCTGATTGACAGGCTGAGAGCTGACATGAAGTGAAGTCTGTACTACCGGTATAGAGCTCGCAAGGGGAGCACGCTGATAGGCTTAGCTTGTAAACAACTACGGTGGCTCATAGTGGACAAATATCATGACATTGCGTAACGTTATAGCCCCCAGATGTCCGTCAATTATTGTGCCTGTTGACGAGCGATTTAAACAGAGCGACAGAGCGATTCCAAAGAGTTGAATCGAGCGACAGAGAGAAAAATAAATATCTTGGTGTGAACACAGCTTAATTTGTGTCTGTTTAAGGGGTCCTTGAGGTCCTTGAGGTGAAAAACTTTGAGAACCACCGATTCACACTACAGCAAACTGATCCCTTCAAAATTCAACATGCTTCTCAGCTAACAGGCGGTCATTTCGACAATCGTTTTGCTTTCACACCACTCCTTTTTCCCAGCCCTCGTGATGAATCATCTTCGGGAATGTGAAGTATCCATGTTCCTCCTCAAACTTAATCAACGTCTCCTTATCCCTCAGCAACTCCCCGGAGATGTTCCTCATCAGAGGGCCTGGTTCCTGCGGATCAAAGCGGAGCGTCCGGGCTGGACACATACCAAGCGGACACCTGGGCGTAGCGTGGCCCTTAACCTCGGACCTCGGTGTGTGTAAGCTGATAACGGAGGGGCTGCGGCTCTTTTGTTTTGAGGGGGAAGACCCCCGTCCGGGGCGGAGCGGAGGAGGTCTCTCACCTCAGCCGGCCCACGCAGCTGAACACACAGCAACACGGCCCGGGCCTCTGACACGTTCACTTTCCCTGTCCATTAGACTACTTCACCCCTCACCGTATAGATGCTAAAGAACACACACACACACACACACACATGCACACGCACACACACACACACAGACACACACACACAGACACACGCACGCGCACGCGCACGCACACACACACACACACACACACAGACACAGACACACACACACACACAGACACACACACACAGACACACACACACACACACACACACACACACAGACACACACACAGACACACACACACACACACAGACACAGACACACACACACAGACACACACGTGCACACAGACACACGCATGGAGGCAGTGTGAAGTCTGAAGCTGTACCCTGCTGGGCTAGAAAACTGACGACTGACACACGCACATAAACACATGCACGCACGCACACATGATGCATTCCCTTGCAACCTAACCTTATAACTATTGAAACTAAATGCCTAACCCCTGACCCTTACATGTACCCTAACCTAACCCTTACATGTACCCTAACCTAAACCCAATTCTAACCTAACCCTTAAAACCAAGACGTCTTCACCTTCAAACAGTCCTTTGCAGGTGTGTGAGAAACTGAGGATGGGCCAAAATGTCACACATTGTACACACATTCTCTACTTAAGTTACTTGTGTAAAAAAGTACTGATTGAACTTGTTTACTCAAGTAAAAGTAAAAAGGTACAGGCTCTGAAATGTAATGAAGTATAAAAGTACACACACACGCACGCACACGCACGCGCACACGCGCACGCGCACACACACACACACACACACACACACACACACACACACACACACAGAGAGAGAGAGACAGCTCTCCAATTATAGTAGTAAGGATTGGCTACAGGTGGTGTATGCTGATGGTATTTAATCTCTGGTCCTGGATTTGCTTGAAACAGTCACTTAAGAACTAAATCTAGGAAATGAAAATAAATAAACTGACAGCCCTTCAAGTCAGTTTTGGTGGAGCACAAAGTCCTTCATAACTTGTGTTAGTGGTAGGGAGTGGACTTGATTCAGGCGATGTGTGCCCAGCGCTTGGCAGATCCGGATCCGACACACGTGGGCCAGACTGCGAGGACATCTCTTGGCCTCCAGAAAAACCCTGAGAGCCTCTGGATCCACCCACATCTGTGTCTGCTTCACTCTCATTCTCAAGGTCACCAGGGCCGGGTCGGCACCTTATCCAGCAGGAGAGAAGCCACATAATGTGGCAGAACGTCAGCCTGGAGCAGCAGGTGGAAGCAGTCCAGGTGGTTGTGTTCAGCACTGATGTAGAGAGGAGATCTCTCGAGGGTGTGATCGCTGTCTATGTCAACAGCAGCACGGAACCTGATGAGTTCCTGTAGTATCTCCAGCTTTCCATCCTGGGCAGCCCAGTAGACCGGGGTGAGTGGGCCTTCTATGCTTCTGTTAGGGTCGGCCCCGGCTTCCAGGAGGATCCGGACACAGTCCAGGTGACCACACCATATAGCACGGAATGAGGCCTATAGTTATGTTTATCAGCTAGCTAGGTCTACCTGTGCTCCCTGGGTGATCAGGTAGGCCACACAGGCAGCATGACCCCGGATGGCTGCGAACTCCAGAGGGGTGTAGTACTGCACAATCCCATGGCCCCTCCTGTCATTGATGCACCTTCTGAAGCGCTCTTCCTGCAGCAGGCTCCTCAGGTTGTCCAGGTCTCCTGCCCAGGCGGCATCGTGGAGCTGCCTGTCA
Source organism: Poromitra crassiceps (assembly GCF_964638095.1). NCBI lineage: Eukaryota > Metazoa > Chordata > Actinopteri > Beryciformes > Melamphaidae > Poromitra > Poromitra crassiceps. The sequence goes on along the minus strand of NC_139643.1, from coordinate 49,140,915 downwards.
TCATGCCCTGCTCGAGCATCCATTCCTTCAGGTCTGTCAGAGTACATCACCGACTCAAATGGAAGGCTTTATGAAGGGACAAATTGTTCGAGTGACATCACTCACTGATGACATCACAATTGCTCGAATGACATCACTGATGACATCACCCACTGATGACATCACTATCGCTCGAGCAGTTACATCACATCACTGCTCAACCCCCAAAAATCAATCGATGGTGGACTCAGCCAATCATCATTCGGCAATATATTCCTCCAATCGCCCAACCCTAATAGGCAGACACACACACAGATCGATTATAGTACTGTAATACTGTAGGATTCAAAGACCCCTCCAAACATGTTTAAAGATGTATGTACTTTGATTAATCATTTGTGTGAAAACATACATACAAGCTGTGAGAGCGCGAGACAAGAGAGACCGACCACGTTACAACATGGTGTTTGTCTGTCGTGCATTATAAATAGCCTGTTTTGAACATGTAAGGAAGGGCCCGGGGTAGAAAGTACACATATTTGTGTTAAAATGTAGGGAGTAAAAGTAAAAAAGTTGTCAGAAAAATAAATACGCAGTAAAGTACAGATACCTGAAAATCCTACTTAAATACAGTAACAATACTTATTGTTATTTCCCATCTGTGTAAAAAACCCTAATTGCTTCTCACTAAGATAGCTCAAGCACATACACACGCACACGCACACGCACGCGCACACACACACACACACACACACACACACACACACACACACACACACACACACACACACTCTGTCCTGATCAGCTCCCTGTCGAGGTAGTGAACACCTGTTTGGCCCCCCTCCTCTCCTTGTCAGCTCTCTGCACTCGTCAGGCTGCCAAGTGTATTTTCAGCTTTCCGTTATTCCTGAAGCAGCAAAGTACCATCATTCACCACGCTCGCCCAGCGGGGGGCGCACTATCTCTCTGGCTCTGCTGGGGGGAGGCGGGACTCGCTCCGCCTGGGGGGGGGGGGGGGGGGGGGGGGGCTCCGGCTCAAAGAAAACAAGCAAAGCCCAATAAAGCGGCCATCAAAGAGGCTGCCTGGAAGTGATGAAAAGGCAGAGATTTCACTGTGTTGGCCTGCTGGCTGTAACACATTGTGGTGGCCTGCTGGTTGTAACACAGTGTGGTGGCCTGCTGGCTGTAACACATTGTGGTGGCCTGCTGGCTGTAACACATTGTGGTGGCCTGCTGGTTGTAACACACTGTGGTGGCCTGCTGGTTGTAACACACTGTGGTGGCCTGCTGGTTGTAACACATTGTGGTGGCCTGCTGGCTGTAACACATTGTGGTGGCCTGCTGGCTGTAACACATTGTGGTGGCCTGCTGGTTGTAACACAGTGTGGTGGCCTGCTGGCTGTAACACAGTGTGGTGGCCTGCTGGCTGTAACACATTGTGGTGGCCTGCTGGTTGTAACACATTGTGGTGGCCTGCTGGTTGTAACACAGTGTGGTGGCCTGCTGGTTGTAACACAGTGTGGTGGCCTGCTGGCTGTAACACATTGTGGTGGCCTGCTGGCTGTAACACATTGTGGTGGCCTGCTGGCTGTAACACACTGAGGTGGCCTGCTGGTTGTAACACAGTGTGGTGGCCTGCTGGTTGTAACACATTGTGGTGGCCTGCTGGTTGTAACACATTGTGGTGGCCTGCTGGTTGTAACACAGTGTGGTGGCCTGCTGGTTGTAACACAGTGTGGTGGCCTGCTGGTTGTAACACATTGTGGTGGCCTGCTGGTTGTAACACATTGTGGTGGCCTGCTGGTTGTAACACAGTGTGGTGGCCTGCTGGTTGTAACACAGTGTGGTGGCCTGCTGGTTGTAACACATTGTGGTGGCCTGCTGGTTGTAACACATTGTGGTGGCCTGCTGGTTGTAACACAGTGTGGTGGCCTGCTGGTTGTAACACATTGTGGTGGCCTGCTGGTTGTAACACATTGTGGTGGCCTGCTGGTTGTAACACAGTGTGGTGGCCTGCTGGTTGTAACACATTGTGGTGGCCTGCTGGTTGTAACACATTGTGGTGGCCTGCTGGTTGTAACACATTGTGGTGGCCTGCTGGTTGTAACACAGTGTGGTGGCCTGCTGGTTGTAACACATTGTGGTGGCCTGCTGGTTGTAACACATTGTGGTGGCCTGCTGGTTGTAACACATTGTGGTGGCCTGCTGGTTGTAACACAGTGTGGTGGCCTGCTGGTTGTAACACAGTGTGGTGGCCTGCTGGTTGTAACACATTGTGGTGGCCTGCTGGTTGTAACACATTGTGGTGGCCTGCTGGCTGTAACACAGTGTAGTGGCCTGCTGGCTGTAACACATTGTGGTGACCTGCTGGCTGTAACACATTGTGGTGGCCTGCTGGTTGTAACACAGTGTGGTGGCCTGCAGGCTGTAACACAGTGTGGTGGCCTGCTGGCTGTAACACATTGTGGTGGCCTGCTGGCTGTAAAACGTTGCGGCCTCCCACCTTCTTGGTCTCCTGGGGCCCGATGTGGATGGTGTAGACTCCGTTCTTCAGGAAGCCCGCTTGGTAAAGGTCGGCGCAGTCGCGGAACCTCTTCTCCTCATCCACCGTCTTTGTGCTGTTTGGCACCACTGTGGGCACACAAGAAGAAAGTCATCTTTAGGGGACATTCACACCAAAAGCGTTTTTTTTTTCTTCAGTTAGAACACTATGGAAATCATGTTGAGAGCGCTTCCATTGTGCACAAAACAAAGCGCACAGAGCGTTTTTTTTGCGCTGCGTTTTGTTTCCCCCTGCAGTCGCGTGCAGTACAGATCAGAACACAACGACCACACGGACGGTAGCCAGCTGGGTTTTGTCCGTTTGATGTTGTTCACTGTCAACACGAAAGCCAGATTATTGCCAATTCTGGCAGCAGCGGAGGTTGAAAATCCCTCGGGAGGAGAGAAGGTAGGAGGAGTGAAAAAGACGATCAAGGCGCTTTTCCTCTAATGTTCAACTTTGTTCAGCTTTGAAACGCCCACAGCGCTCCTCCAAAAACAACAGACGCCACAAGCGCTAAACGCCAGGTGCGTTCATTAAAATAGGAGCACGTCTAGCGCCTCCTTACACAGAGAATGAATTGCAGAAAGACGCTGGGAGCTCCAAAAACGCTTTTGGTCTGAATGTCCCCTTAGAGTACAATACTGTGAAAGCTAGCAAACTTGTGTCTGGTAGCGTACGCCTACTTGGTGCAGATATAGGCACGAACCATGACGTGGTGTCAGGTAGGATTATGTCACTCGATTGATCGGCAACTGGCAAGTGCTAACGGACGAGACTCTCTGAAAATGTTTTTTAGCTCGTGGCTTCTGTCGGTAAAGGCTAGCAAAAATATAGCCTCTGGCAGCTGTTGCTTTAATGTTGTCATCTACTGTCTACGCACGTCCGCCAAAGTGTGTTGTTGTCACGTACGCTCGCTCCACGCATGCGAGGAACGTACTCGGGGCCTCCATGTTGACAGGGTGTCAGAGCTGTCGTAACAGTGAGCGCAGCATAAAAACAGATGAAACACATGGTTTGCACATGCTGCTGATAGAAGAGCGGCCATCAAAATCATCTGTTCTATCTCAATGAAGTCAAGCTGGGATTACCAGTCACGCGCTTTGTAAATACAAGAATAGCCTTGCAAATAAAAGTCAGTTGGATACATGGAAGTCATAGATCATAGTTCACTTATATATATATATATACCATAAAAACAGTCTTTACAGGAACAAGTCCATACGAAGTTGACCGCACACTCCAGAAGAACAGGGTGACCAAAGTTGTATCAAATTATCATATTTATTTTATGAAGAACAACGCGTTTCACAGGCTTGCTGCTTCACTATGAACCTGATGAAGCAGCAAGCCTGTGAAACGCGTTGTTCTTCATAAAATAAATATGATAATTTGATACAACTTTGGTCACCCTGTTCTTCTGGAGTGTGCGGTCAACTTCGTATGGACTTGTTCCTGTAAAGACTGTTTTTATGGTATATATATATATATATATATATATATGCACTCGGCCTACGACCGAATCACAGCCGTGACGTTAGCCAACAACATCACTCCCTCTTGTGTGGTATTGCTTAAAAAATATATAATTATAATCACAAACTGTACCTTTTATCACGTCACATACCGTAATGTATTCCACCAAATGGTCGACATTTTCCACTACTATCAAACAGGTTTAAATCAAACCTATCGTAATCAAATTGATCGGAAATTCAGATCTCCACGTGCAGGGAAACCGAGGCAGAAGCAGATCGGTGAGTCTCACATAATAACCGGCAGATGAAATGTGAGGGTGGCTAGCAGCCTATTAGCACGAGAGAAGCAGTTCATCAACGCAACGATGTGCGTCTCTGAGAGGAGGCCTCCCTCCGACTTTGACAGAGCGTTTCAAAGAGGCAGCTGTGTCCGTTCCCATCTGCAGATCATTATGCCGGCACTATTTTGAAACCAAGCAAGGGGCTAAGGACAAAATACTACAAGCTATAAATTTCAAGTTCCTGTTATAACAAGTGGTTTATATTTACTTTCCGAGCCCTTGTTATATCGATGGAAATTCCTTCCGATTTCCCCCCCCCCCACCGCCCCTCCTCTTTCGGCCTCCCTCTCTCCTCCCACATGAGCGCTTCATCTCACTTTTCACGCTGTTGTTTTTGTTGTTGGGATTGTTGAGTTAACCTGCAGCATTTGTGTGTGTATCCCTTTAAGACCGCGAACCGCGTCACGCGGTTCGCGGTCTTAAAGGGATACACACACAAATGAGGGATACACACGCAAATGCTGCATCAGGTATCAATGGGTTAAAGAAGATGTCAGGGCAAAGCGAAAAGTGTCAGCGATCCTTATGGCCCGGCTTTGATCCACACCGCCAGGGAGTCCAGCACTCCTCGGAGGAGGAAGCAGGCCGCTTATTTGGGCCGTACTATCTTCGGCCATTTTGACAAAGTATTGAGTGTCAGCGACAAGAATCTCCCGCTGTGACGGGTTGACAGAGCGGGGCCCTCGCGCTGCGGACTCTAACACAACAAAGGACAGGCTTGTCAGGAGGTAATTTAGCCCAAGCCGTCAAGACAGCGGAGCACATTATAGAGGCCAGGGAGATCGAGGTTAGAGGGGAACTTTCTGGGGTGTCCAAAAAAAATAGATTTGCGTACTGTCAGAAGCACCATTCTTACCTTCCATGATTCTGAATCGATACACAACTCCCAAGAATCAATTACTTTTTCATTTTAATTTGTTGTATGACTTTTTCTTATTTTTCTACTTTTTTGTTTTTATTTGTGCAAGTTTAGCTGGAATAATTGTTACCTTTTGTCCGTTTGCTTTTGTGTGTACTGTTTACATTATTGCAATCAGTTGATAAAACTATAAATAAAAAATATATAAATAAATAAATATCAATATAAAAAAAAAAATATATATATATACACACACACACACACACACACACACACACACACACACACACACACACAAAATGGTGAGATACCCCAAAGATTCACACCCCTATCAGTGACGGTGTGGACAATCATTTCACAATCAGCACTGAGAGAGATCACCCCGGGGAGGAAGACGACTGTCTGTCCAGGGATGGGATTATCGCGGCGGCTTCCTTGAACAGCTTGCTGCCTCGCTCTGCAAATATTATTTATGTCCCAATATTTATTTACAGACAAATATTTGGTGGTTCAGTGGGGACTCGTATTCAGTAGGGGGTTCATGTGAAAGACCAGCAGGCCTGGGGTGTTTGCATAAATCAGTGCCCTAGAAGTTAGCCGAGTGAGAAATGGAGCTAAATGGACTGTCTGTCGTAGAGCTCACTGCTCCCATGTGAACTAAATGCCAGGATTAAAGTCAGTCCACACGGGGCCAAATGACTTGCTGTGATCTATTCATAACTGAAGCATGTAAAACACTAAAACCATCCAAATTCAGTCCCACAACTGATTATATAATATATATATATATATATATATTAGGGCTGTGAATCTTCACTGGCCTCACGATTCGATTCGATTCAGAGGGCTACGATTCGATTTGATAACGATTATCGATGCATCTCGATGCATCTTAAATCGATGCATCACTTTTTTTCCCGAATACATGATTTTTTTTCTCACTTTCTTTTTTCTCACTGTGTGGCTACTTTTAAAATAATGCATTTAGAATTGCATTGTATTATGATCCATAATTAAAATAAACAACTGCATGTACTTCCATTATATTTTATTTGATTATATAATTTTTTTTTTTTTTTTTAATAATCGATTTTTGACATTTGTGAATCGATGCAGAATCGTGCAGGTCCGCATCGCGATGCATCTTATAATCGATTATTTTTGACACCCCTAATATATATATACCGTACATATATGTCAGTGATGTTTAGTGTTTTTTGCCTTTACTTTTAGGACAGGAGGGTTGGGGAGAGAGAGGGGATGTCATGCAGCAAAGGACCACAGATCGGATTCGAACCCGGGTCGGGTCGTCCACGCGAAGGACTAATGAAGCCTTTGTGGTGCACGCTCTGCCAGGTGAGTCGCCGGGACGCCCCACCAGGATTGTGGAAGTTTGCATGAAATTTTGCAGCTAACAATAATAAAACTCCTACTTTGTTTATTACGTTATTTGTGGAAATGATTTGCGGAAATGTTTCTTTTTTTGGTGCACAGGTGTAGAGGAGCGAACTGACTGACTGATTTTCCCCTTGCCGTTCATGGCGCCATGTCGAAAGCATTTTGGGTTGGAAAAACATTAAAAATCAAAAGCTAACTTTGAAAACAAAGGTTTTACTTCTTATTGATTGTCATGACAAATCCAGTTTTACAGACATATAGCTCTGAAACAAATTGCCTGATTTTTGCCATCCGTTTTGAACTGGTATGTGTGTTATGCTACAATTCCTTGAAATAGTCTAGTTTCCTCAGTGTAAAGTGAGAGGTATACATCACCTACAGGGGAAAAAAGCAACTTTAGGTGTAAAGTCATTCTGCCAGTCAGTGAAGCATAAAACTCCCCCTGTGAAAAGCTTAAGAATGTAGTGTATTTGGATGGTAAAGTGACTTTTACTAAAGGCGTTTACAATACAGTATTGTTTGGGGGCGTAAATGCCATTTTGAGGTTTTTGCATGGAACTCGTCAATAATCCCATTCAGACCCCGAACACATCGGCTATAAAAATGATGGATGCCATTAATTTAGTGGGATAATAAGAACGCTGTGAAAGAAAATCATATTTAGCAGCCAGAAAGTTTGGAGGAGTTTTCCAAAGCTGAGGTCAATGACTGTTAATAACAGTGACCCGTGAACAGTGACCAGTGAATGAGCCACGTACCGTTAATAACAGTGCGTGGCTCATTGCACTCTAATAAGGCTTAGGTAATGATTACAACCTAAACAAACATCTGGCCACATCAAAAATGGCTTCCTGGACCGCGGCTCGCACTGCGGCGGCGAAAATGACATTGGAACCCGTAATTAGCGGAAAAGAGATTTGTGCACAAATGTAAAAACACTGCGCTGTTTATGGAGATTTAGTATTTAAACTCCTCTTTTTGAAGCGTCCTCCTCCCCCACAGCCACGTCAGTAATGATTTCAGTCCGTGCTTTTTAGGAAACCCTCCGGCTCGCTTTTCAAAACAAAGCCTAACGCGAGCAGACGCCACTCGACGGCATGGAATACTGACCCTTTCCTCAAATGAAAACACTAATCCGTTCCTCAAACAGAGCAGAGCCCCTCGCCCCAAACAGCCAACAAAGTCAACTGAGCTCCGGTGCGCCTCTAGTCTTAAACAGCATTGAGAATGAGGAGGGGATGGGGGGAGGCGAGACAGAGACGCTCAGTGAGATCTACCTACTCCTTCGCCTCCTTGGGACGGGACGTCCCGCAGGAGCTATTACAGTTTGACTTATTCAGGCTGGGGGTGAGGAGAGGGGTGACCTCTGACCCCCGCACGCCCGGCTCAACCCTCGGCGCCACCGTGGAGGAGGAAGCAGACCAACCACAGAGAGAGAGTGGCCACGTTCCATTTCGATCGCCTCTCGTTAAGGCGGCCACCAATCACAGGCCGGTGGTGGGGGTGGGGGGGGGGGGGGGGACGGGCAGAGGTGCCCTGCCCTGCTGACCCCGCTGAACTACTGGAAACGGCAGGGAGATAACATGGCTGACAAGGTGAGAAAATGAATGGTGGGTAACGGATCCTTTAAAAGGATTATTTGCAGTGAAACAAATCAAACATGACAGACAACAGGACACATCCGGCCAAATGGCAAGCCAAAAGATTTGCATGAGGACCAGTGTTGGGCAAGTTACTCAGGAAGTGTAATAAGTTAATTATGAATTACTCCTTTAAAAAGTAATAAAAATACGTATTACTTGGTATCAAAAGATATATTACTCATTATATTGCTCTATTACTTTCGCCACCCCCCCTTCTGAAAAAGTGACGTACAAACCGTTTAGCTAGCTCCTTTTAGAACTTTATTGGAAGAATAATTAACCTTACAGCAGGAGTCAACAATCAGCCAAACTGCATACTTTTTATTAACTGGCAACGCAGTAGTCTCGCATAGCCAGACCTTTCTCTACACTTTTTTTGAGCGCTGTGCCAACGCTGGAGAAACTAATGCAGTAACTTGAAGTTACTCGGATTACTAAGTGTAATATAATCACCGTTTTCTCCCTTACACGGCTCGTTACCGGGGGAAAGTAATAACATTACGGTGACACAATACCGCAGAGCGTTACTGCCTAACACTGATGAGGACACATGAAAATGCAGAAATGCTACGTACGAGCTAGTTACGCCAAAAACGTTTTCAAAAGACTTCGATGCAACACACGCTCACAAACAGCGCCGAAACAGATGGGAGTACGCAAAGAGAGGTGCGGTGAAGCATTCTGCACGGAACATAAAAGTTACAAACGGGAACAGCACGATGAATACCAAGTCCTGTGTTAATCGTGTGCAGCCGTTCTCCCCTCACGCCTGCCATATCCATTCATGCCCACGCCGTTTCCTGCCTGACAGGGGAACCTCAGGAAGCCATGGGGGGTCTCAAGGCGTCTCCGACAGCCTGCGTGCAAACCAATCCCCAGCACACACACATTCATGTGAACTCTCCTGTGACCAATGGGAGCTGAGGGCAACGTCGGGATCAAGTGGATTTTCGGGGGGGTTATGTGTTTTTTTTGAGCTGCTGAGACCAGACGGGGGTAATGAGTTCATTGCGTTTGACCCAACCGCAGGGTCGTATTGCTGCCTGGGTCAAAAGTAGGGCCGAAAGGGAAATCCCCAGTCTCGTATTATCAGAATGGGGGGAAGGCAGGGGGCACAGAGGAATAAGAACAGTCTATTAACTCAAAAGTCGGTGGCTGTTGGACTTGTCAGTGAAGCGCTAAGCACATGCTTTATAGGTCGTGACGTGATAAGCGATTATTGTAGAAGAGGAGAGCACCACACTGTGTTACGAGAGGGAACGAAACCTCTCCGAGAGGAGCGCCACGCTGCGTTACGATCACAAGCACGTTTTCTTCTTCACGTCGCTCGCAGTGAGGCGAGAAGTTAACGGCCAGAGCATCCCTGTGTCTCTCAGTGTGGGGCGAGCTTTTATAGACGGGCCCCCGTCGTCACCATTTCACAAGGATTGTAAAATAGAAGCGGCTGTAATATATCTGATGGGATGAATTGAGTCTTTAGTGTGGTGCCTCGTCGTTCTGGATTTGGCTAACCTTCGGTGAGACGTGTATTCTTCCAGCTAATGGGCTGCAGCTTTCTTCATCTCTGGAGCACCACACGCATGGCCAGCGTGCGCTCATGTGCGATGGCTATCGTTTAAAGAGACCCCATGAAATGCGGGTCTTTAAACGAACGGCCATGATTTGAGGCATTTCCTATTGAGAAGGGCCATTTGATGTGCGGGTGTGGAGGGGCTTCATACTTCAAACATCTGATGGTTTTATTGGTGAGAAATTTATATCGATGCTTGTGCAGCATGAGGTCACTATGGGAGATACTCTCGTTTTCCAGGAAGTCAAAGTAATGGCAGTTCAATTTCACAGGGACTTTAGGACGCTAGCCACCCAGCGAGCAAGATGTTTGCTTGTCTGCTTGGACAATAAGAGAGAAAGTCCAAACCTCAAAATCCGTTTAGACGCCGAGGCCTTGATCGTAGTGAACCCAACTCCATCTCTGGAGCAGTGTTTGACCCAACTCCATCTCTGGAGCAGTGTTTGACCCAACTCCATCTCTGGAGCAGTGTTTGAGCAGGATGAATTTGGCTAGTCTCTCAAGCCTAGTCTACTGTATGTCTTCCACAGTCTTCTAATGCTCCAGAGACAGTCTGTACTTCCGCCCAAAAAAATGTGGAAGTTGTCATCTTCCAAAGAAAAACAATGCTTCAGATCGGAAGGAAGTTCAATGGTATTTGACCAATCACGAATCTCGGAAACATAACCGAGGCAGGTGATTGGGGGGAAATGAGCGGATATCCCGCCTTACATGTATTTGGATCGGACATCCTGCCTTATTTGGATCGAACATCCTGTCTTATTCTTTGACGAACTTTGAGAGCTGCGAAGAGCAGATGGGTAGGCACATCATTCTGTAAACTGCGAGAGCCGACGCGTCTGTCTTGAGAGATGACAACGGAGCTAACCTACCTCCATCTTTGTCTTGAGAGACTACAACAGAGCTAACCTACCTCCATCTTTGGTCTTGAGAGACTACAACGGAGCTAACCTACCTCCATCTTTGGTCTTGAGAGACTACAACGGAGCTAACCTACCTCCATCTTTAGTCTTGAGAGACTACAACGGAGCTAACCTACCTCCATCTTTGGTCTTGAGAGACTACAACGGAGCTAACCTACCTCCATCTTTGGTCTTGAGAGACTACAACGGAGCTAACCTACCTCCATCTTTGTCTTGAGAGACTACAACAGAGCTAACCTACCTCCATCTTTGGTCTTGAGAGACTACAACGGAGCTAACCTACCTCCATCTTTGTCTTGAGAGACTACAACGGAGCTAACCTACCTCCATCTTTGGTCTTGAGAGACTACAACAGAGCTAACCTACCTCCATCTTTGGTCTTGAGAGACTACAACGGAGCTAACCTACCTCCATCTTTGGTCTTGAGAGACTACAACGGAGCTAACCTACCTCCATCTTTGGAGCAGAGGTTGAGCAGGTTGTGCACCGTGTCCATCATCTCCTGCTGCTGTCTCTGCAGGGCGGTGCTGTTCCCCGTGGTCCGGCTCAGCTGGGCCTCCAGCTGGTGGATCACCCCGCTCTGCCGCCCCACCAGCGCCTGCAGGCTGCCCTTCTCCTGCCTCATGGTGTCCAGCTCGTCACGATGTCGCACCTCCATCTCCAACATCTTCTGCTCCAGGAGGCTGAGGGAAAAGGCAAGGGGGGTCCAGAACAGTTGGTTATGGAGTAGGCTAGTCTCTCAAGCCACTCTATCTCTTCTGCAATCTTTGAATGCTCCAGAGACGGTCTGTACTTCAGCCCATTCAAATTAGGACAGAGCAATCTGTCTGGTATTTGACGAATCACGACACATGTTCATGAAAATAAATACTGCAATATGAATAAATAGAATTTCCATTTCTGCTCAGCAGCTAGCAAGCTAGCTAGGATTTGTTTGTTTGTTTTCCAGTCGGAGCTATTAAGCGACGGCACAGGGGACACTGAAGTGAGGAAATGACGATCACGTCTTATTTTTTGACCAACTATGAGCTGCTGAGATACAGACAGGGGCTGGCCGGAGCGTTTGGAAATTGTTTTCATTGGATCAATATTCGAATGGATTGAATAGTGTTTTGCAATATATTTGTTTTGAATATTGTTTTGCAATTTTTGTAATACTGTGAGCGACGATTGTGTGATTTTGTAAGCGTATCAGTTTCTTTATTTACAGTATATACATAATGAATAGAGGACAGTGGATGAAAGGATTAATCAAATGAACCCCACCTTTGAACTGTCCCTGCTGTTGTGAAGGATAATGCAAGTACCGTAATTACAATCAAAGTGTGGTGATGCACTTGTAAAAGTGTTTCTATCCCAGTGTGTCGTATGGGAACACAAACACACGATCCTGAGTGTATAGAGGATATAAGTGCAAATAGTTATGTCAGTATAGTATAGGGCTGGTTGCCATGGCTCCCACATGCAAAATAAACATAGGCTTCACCGAATACTTTGCAGATTCATCACAGTATCCATGCTACCATTTGACCAATTTATGTCTGAAAGATGATACAGGCTGACATCAAATTCATTAGCTAATCAAATCTCCCCCTTCTATCATAGATTTGGTCAAGGAAAAAGAAAAGACAACATGCACAAAATGGGATAAGAATAATGTCATAATTGCGCCGGTTTAAGGAAATTGCCCTTAGCAATCTATCTCCATAAGCCTCAGGAATACCTCGAAAGTCATAATCACCGGAGACTACTTTCTCAATAGCGTTCGGTGTTTTTTTCTTCAAAGTGATTGCTGCACGGAGTCTCTACGGATGCTTCGGTCGGCAGTGAGCAATGCGGACCGAGCCCTTTCAAACACAACATTATCAGACAATCCCGCAGGACCAATCAAACAAGTGCAAGATTGGGAGACATATGAGAATATGTCTCCAAAAAAGCCACGTTTATATTTCCCTGTTTTGCAACAACTGTTAACAGCCCCACATGGAAAACATGGCCTCATGCACTCAAAACTGATTGACATGACGGAGTTATGAGCTTCATAGCATGCTGTTGTGTATACACAGTACTGCTGGCTTGTGATTTTGTTTATATATCTGTTCGTGCAAAGCAGTAGTTAGTTGGAGTGAGAAATAGACTGACTTCAAAAAAAGAGGCACGGTGGGCCTATTATTACAGTATATAATAATCATAATAATAATCATAATAATAATAACAATAACAACAATAATAATAATAATAATAAATAAATATATATATATATAAATATATATATATATATATATATATATATAATAATCAGAATAATAATCAGAATAATAAGAATATAATAATAATAAGAATATATTAATTCTTATGAATAATAATAAGAATATATTATTGTTATAGGTAATAATAAGAATATATTATTCTTATTATTTGCTCCGGTCAGATCTCTATCCAATTGGATGCTAGCTAGCTTGTGCTTGCAATGTTGTGTGTTGTTTACCCGTTCTTGTCATGGAGCTTGTTGATCTCATTGGTCTGGACCATCAGCTCCTTCTCCAACTTGTTGGTGGAGAGCGAGTTTTCCAGCAGCTGGATCTCAAGTCTGGACGTCTGATTCAGCACCTTGTTCCAAGGAAGAGACGAGATATCCACACACATTACACAGACAGATACACACAACAACACAAAGAGAATAGAGCTGTTGTAATTGGCAACGTTTGCGGCGCAAGGCTTTTATACTGTGATCATTCTGACCAACGCCGTGCAAATCTGCAGCAGAACCTGTCCCAAACCCAAGATCCAGTCTCAGCGTACATGATGAAGGCCTGTAGATACAGATATAGGCCAAGCTCACTTTGTTGAGTGCTCTCACCCGGGCACATGGTAACACTTAGAAAATATTCAGCTGTGTTATGATAGAGGATCATTTTATCTTAGCAAACAGTTCACTTTTAACTTCACTCCCGTCAACCTCCTCCTCAAAGCCCTCCATAAACAACGCAGCCACATGACTTAAAGAGAGGACGGCTATTTATACAGCATCCATATTGTCTTTGGCCAGTTCCTGGTAACCCTTTAGGGGCGGGCCAAAGTGGAATAGCTGGGTTAATGGAGCATGAGATGAATCCTCTCAGTGTGTGTGTGTGTGTGTGTGCGTGTGTCTGTGTGTGTGTGTGTGTGCGTGTGTGTGTGTGTGTGTGTGTGTGTGTGTGTGTGTGTGTGTGAGAGAGACAGAGAGAGAGGGGGTGGGGGCGGAGAGAATCTGTGTGTCTGTGCATTTATACAGTGGCAGCCACCTCCTAGCCGGCTGCCAGCCAGCTGCCGTACCAAAGACATGAACTCTGTTACACCACAAGGGTTCATTTCTTCAGAGAAATGAAGAGCATCTATATCTATATGGGTTCTTAACACGTTCACTGCCAATGACGTATTAATCCGTCAAAAATAATCCAACGGTTGACTGCCAATGACGTATTAATACGTCAAAAAAATGATTTTTTTTTTTTGACCGTGGGATGTGCATCTAACCCTTTTACATCTCTTATATAATTATTGGAGCCACCGAACGTTTACAACCCATTCCACCGACCCACTAAGTGGCGACAGTGCTCTCCTGACTAGAGGAAGGCAAGCAAAAAGCAGCCATTCTCATGAAAATGGATGGGGGAAAACGCTTTCGTTTTCGCGCTGATTGCTGGCGATGCGGGATTGCAAATTTGCATAATAGATTACAGGTGGAACACACTTTGAAACACGCAGCATAAATATGACCAGAATCGCAAAAGCTTCATCCAAGCTCTCAACCAAAACTCCAAGAAGCGAGCGAGTCCATCCAGACTTCCTCAAACAGCGGCCGCGCAAACAGGCAGCAGCAGCAGCAAAGCAGTGAGACTGGTGACAAGCTTGTGACGGCCGCTGCAGCCAAGAAGAACGCCCACGGAGGGAGGAGTTGGAAGCAGAGGGGGGTTTCCTGCTGTTATGGAGGAAATTACTGTTCAAAACTATTGTTTAGATGTCTGACGTCTTACTGATGCCAAAAATGAATGGTTAAAGTGACTGTTCTATCGAATTTCACAAAAAGCCGTTTATCTCTGAATAATTTTTCTGACGCTGAAACCATGCTGTATTCAACTGCTAATGCTTACATAACTACTAACTCTACAAACTAACTCTTTTAGACAGAGAAAGCACACATTCTATTAGTTCTTTTGAGATATTGTGTGTTCACAAAATCTTAGCAGAAAAGAATCCTCGGGTCTTGAAAGATGAGCCAGAATCCTTAAAAAACCCCTCTGGCAGAAGCTAACTACAGTAAAAAAAAAACGTCTGGCAGTGAATGTGTTAAGAGGTTGAATTGATTGAAGTTGTGTTATGTTAAGTTTAGTTTAAGTAAGTTAAGTTTCTATTTTATCTTCGTTTAACCTGCCACGGATATGGATAGATGCAGTCGGTCTGTGTGAGAACGCCCACAAAATGTTATACGGTTGGTGCGCGAGCGCGGTAAAACCCCCCCATATACCTCAATGGGCTGGGCTGACTTACCAAAGGACGGTGGTGTGGCTCTACACTACAGGATTGGGGATTCTAGAGCAGGTACATAGACATCGTCTGTTCAGATGTGCGTTTACTGTCTGCCTGGGCTGGGCTAGCAGCTAAATGCTAACTATGCTGAATGGGGAGAACGGGGGGGGGGTTACCCCACCCTGACCACGCCCCCCAGCGTCTATGACAAGACATCGACTCAACCTATAGGCAGGGACCTGTCAAGGATCAGCCGGCAATTCAAGGTGGCTGCATCTCTAAGTATGTGTGTCTGTGTGTGTGTAGCCTACTTGCGTGTGTGTGTGTGTGTGTGTGTGTGTGTGTGTGCGTGCGTGTGCATGTGAGCATGAGTGTGTTTGTAGACTTACCTGTGTCTCAACATCAGTTAGCTTGCGCGTCTGTTCTGCTGTTTGAGAGAGGAGGTTGGTGCCCATTTCCAACATGGCTGCCGTGTGGTTGTGGACGGCACTCTGCTGCAGCTGAGCCATCTCTGCCTTCATGCTCTCTTTGATGTAGTTCTCAATCTGCCCAAAAACAAAGATGGCGGGCAGAGAATGAGACTCGGAGGAAAATGGCCATTTGAAAATGGCGCAAAAGAAAGAGGGTAAGGGTAGCGAAGGAAGAGAGTTGACAGAAACTTGCCTTGTCAAGATCCAAAAATTGGTCATATTATGTATGATCAGGTATTTATAATCATCAGGTTTTTATGACAGGCAAAATGAATGAACACAGCCCATGTATAGTGCTTGCCCCAATCACATCAGCTCTATAGGACGAATCAGCGTGACGTCACTTGACACCCAGAAATGCGGAACCCCGCGGCAGTTAATAGTACGAGTTGTGCCAAACAAACGTTAATATCTCAAAAACTATACATCACATCGCTTATATTTTTGACATTCTGAGTGAGAGCAGAAGTAGCTCAAGAGTTTGATGTATAATATATGCATGTCGTGTTAAAAGTTGTGTGAACTGTCGCAGTTTTTAAAATGTAAACAGAGTTAACTGGCTAGAGTCAGACACTCAAGCCTCGCGCCACCTGGGCTCCATGGGGTTTCATTGCCGTTGCCACCCAGTGACGCGGTTTGTTTACCAAAATGCTGCTCGGCTGATCCCTCGTATAGAAGGGGAATTACTTGCAAAACAATATTGGTGGATGTTCTTGAAGCACAGTTGCTTTTTCTTCTCCAAAAGCGCTTGAGAAGTTATTCCTCTCATACAGATGGAGACACTCGAACCCGCAAATCACTCGAAACGCCTTAGATCCACATTTCCATTGACGTTGCATTGTGCAATACGTGGCCTGACCCGGCGACTCCGCCTCTAGAACCGATTTAAATGTTTTGCTTATGATCACAGCACTCCCCGAAGGATAGACAACGACATCTTTTACGATTGAAAATGGACGACAATTCCCTTCAAGAATTTTACGGACTGAGGAGACTGATGACAATAACATGCATTTATAGTCAGAGCTCGTGTCCCTTATACTCGTCCTGTGGAAGTGGATGCGTCAGTGTGGGAATTAGACGTAGGATTCGCAGATGTTGCTATTAAATCCACAGACACGGTGAAAAGCATACATGAGATTTGATTAGTCTGCATAGTGCTGATTTCTGATTAACAGTATTATGCACGCATTCAAAGATTAAATCGATGAGAATTCAATGAAACAAAGCCCTGTCAGCTCTCAACTGATTTCAAGTGACATATCCATGACTCAGCAGGCTTAATAGGTACCATAAACATGACTCAGCAGGCTTAATAGGTACCATAAACATGACTCAGCAGGCTTAATAGGTACCATAAACCCCACGATTAAGAAAGCACATTCTTTAATCACTTTCGTTAAGCAGCGTTCCCTCGGTCACACATTTCAAAGGCCTTCTTATCTATGTCAGAAAGAAAAATGCAAACGCTATTTTGTTCCCATTGTTTGGGAGCCGTCCAAGTGAAGAATGACTGGAGTCAATATAGGCAGAGCCAGATGTAGGTGGTTAACCAGGGATGGAGGAGGCAGAGATAGGCAGATATTCACTGGGGCTTGTCTTGAAAGAGCTCTTTCATCCTTATCTCCAGTCCAAACCCAAACAAATGACAAGGCGGAGGAGAAGTTAGCCTTGCAGGAGTTTGTTCATTCTGACCAGTGTTGTGAAGATACAAGGTCCTGGGTTCAATTGGGACACTGTTTGACACTGAAGGGGGGGGGGGGGGGGGGGTATGTCGCCCCATGCTTTCAGGTGCCTGGTGCTCAGGTGGGTTATCTTGTGGTGAGAAAGGGCCTTTCTGTGTGGAGTTTGCATGTTCTCCCCGTACTCCAAAAGGGGTTTCCTCCATATATAACCCCCTGCTAAAGACATGGTCTGATCAGCGGCAGTTGGAAGAAGTTGGTCCCTTGGGGGGGCGCTCCACTGCAGCTGCACCCCGCTCCTGGCCAGCCCCCGGGGGGCGCTCCACTGCAGCTGCACCCCGCTCCTGGCCAGCCCGTGGAAGAGGACGAGCCAGGATGGGTCAAATGTGGAAGACAAATTTCACAGTGCATCTTTGATATGTGTCTGACTGTGAGTAATAAAGACAGGGTTTAGCCATCTGATATTGTTGTGTCCTGTGATGTTTCCGTATTGATTTCAACATTGCACTAATGCAACCAGAACCAGAACACATTTCTTTTCTGAAAGGAGAGTGGGCCTTTTGCTATTTGTACTGATTTAGACATGGTGGAAAGTAGAGAGGGAGATGGAATAGAAGAGATAAGAGAGGAGGTTCTGATAGAGCGTTCACACTGCCAGCAACTCGGTTGGGCGGCGGTGGCCTAAAGGTTAGCTTGTGACCGGAAAGGTCGTCGGTTCAATCCCCGGGACCTGCAGGATAAATCTGGGAGGGGGGGGGGGGAAGTGAAAAAGCAGCACTTGCCCCTCCCTCATTACCACCACTGAGGTGCCCTTGAGAAAGGCCCTTAACCCCAACCGCTCCAGTGGAGATGATCAGTGGTCAGCAGCACATCAGACTGTGGTTGTACAGGTCAGCTTCCAGGTATGAATGTGTGTGTGTTTGTGAGTGAACAGGGCGCTCCTGAAAAAGAGAGCATTGCTCTCAGTGAGACCCCCCCCTGTATAAATAAAGGTTAAAAAAGTTTGCTATCTGACCGATTGCATCTACTGTATTGCTTTCATGCAGCTACAATTGTGCCCCCCCCCCCTTGCTGCTTTGGTATTGCCTGTTAACAAGTTAACAACGCTAGATGATAAACACTAATTTTCAAAAAAAAGAGGGGGGGAGTTCAGCTCCTGCCATCAACCACAACAAGGGAAGCAACTGTTTTCTTTATTGTGTTTGTTATAAATAAATAAATAAATAAATAAATAAATAAATTCTGAAGCTTTGAACCGCTTTGAACTTGGAAGCTTTGAATAGCTATAATCAATTTCTCGCCCATGTTTGGCAGGGCTATTGTTCATACAGAAGAAAATCACATGAGAAGGGAAACAAGGCCAAGTGTTCTGAGCCGACAAGCTTGTTGACTGAGTTTCCTGGTTGCTCGGCTCTCTAGGAAATACTAAATGGACTTCTAGGGACTTTGTCGATATCGTGCTCACCAACCAACAGGTTCTCAGGAATGGATGAGAAGGACAGGTAAGCGTCAAACACCGCAGCACGACGTGTGTGCTGACGTGTGCTGATGATTCCATGACGCTCCCTCTCTCTGGCTGTGGAGAAGGCTAAGCTAGCCTAGCCTGCGCTCACTGACCTGTGAAGGAGCTCCCTCTCTCTGGCTGTGGAGAAGGCTAAGCTAGCCTAGCCTGCGCTCACTGACCTGTGAAGGAGCTCCCTCTCTCTGGCTGTGGAGAAGGCTAAGCTAGCCTAGCCTGCGCTCACTGACCTGTGAAGGAGCTCCCTCTCTCTGGCTGTGGAGAAGGCTAAGCTAGCCTAGCCTGCGCTCACTGACCTGTGAAGGAGCTCCCTCTCTCTGGCTGTGGAGAAGGCTAAGCTAGCCTAGCCTGCGCTCACTGACCTGTGAAGGAGCTCCCTCTCTCTGGCTGTGGAGAAGGCTAAGCTAGCCTAGCCTGCGCTCACTGACCTGTGAAGGAGCTCCCTCTCTCTGGCTGTGGAGAAGGCTAAGCTAGCCTAGCCTGCGCTCACTGACCTGTGAAGGAGCTCCCTCTCTCTGGCTGTGGAGAAGGCTAAGCTAGCCTAGCCTGCGCTCACTGACCTGTGAAGGTCTCTCTCTACAACATCCGCAAAATCCGTCCCTTTCTCACAAGAGAAGCGACTCAACTCCTGGTCCAGTCTCTTGTCTCCTCCCGCCTGGACTACTGCAACGTGCTCCTGGCCGGCCTACCTGCCACCGACATCCGACCGCTTCAGCTCATTCAGAATGCTGCAGCCCGTCTGATATTCAACCAACCCAAATTCTCTCACGTCACTCCCCTCTTCCAGGAGCTCCACTGGCTTCCCATCTCGGCCCGCATCAAATTCAAGACACTGGTACTGGCCTACAGGGCAGTACACCAGTCAGCTCCCCGGTACCTGCAATCCATGGTCAGGTTCCAAACCTCTCAGCGCTCCCTTCGCTCCTCCACCAGTGCAGGACGCCTCGCCCCTCCTTCGCTACGGGGGCTCAAAAGTCGCTCATCCCGATCTCGACTCTTCTCGTCCCTGGCACCTCAATGGTGGAACGAGCTTCCACCTTCGGTCAGGACAGCTGAATCACTGCCGATCTTTCGGAAAAGACTAAAGACACACCTTTTCAGGCTCCATCTGGGCCCTTCTTGATCTAACTTCGTTCTCTCTCTTTCTAAAAAAAAAAAAAAAAAAAAAAAAAACTAACCAACCTTGTACCACTAACCTAAACTTGTACCACTGTTCCTTCAGAAGTTGTAGTTGTCATAGACTGTGCTCCATAGTTGATTGCTCTATTGCTGACAAAAATGTGTTATTGTAAGTCGCTTTGGATAAAAGCGTCTGCCAAATGACGTAATGTAATGTAATGTAATGTAATGTGAAGGAGCTCCCTCTCTCTGGCTGTGGAGAAGGCTAAAGCTAGCCTAGCCTGCGCTCACTGACCTGTGAAGGAGCTCCCTCTCTCTGGCTGTGGAGAAGGCTAAGCTAGCCTAGCCTGCGCTCACTGACCTGTGAAGGAAAGTATTGAGCCGTGACTCAAACACACTTTGAGCTCTTGGTGACAACACAAGTCTCTCACTTCATCTCGCCGTCCCTCTCTCAAAGTACACATTGTTCCCATTATCGCGTTAGACCTAATGTCCGGTGATACCCCACCCCCCTCCCGTCCTGACAGCTCAGGCAAAAGGATCTTAACATGTGTATTCCTCTGGGAACCGGCTTGAACTGTGTCTGTTTGACTCACATATGGAGGAGGCGAGGAGCTCAGGCCCAAGTGAAGATAACACACACACGCATACGCACACACGCACACACACACATGCATACGCACACACACACACACACATGCATACGCACACACACACACACATGCATACGCACACACACACATGCATACGCACACACACACATGCATACACACACACGCATACGCACACACACACATACACACACACACACATGCATACGCACACACACACACATGCATACGCACACACACACACACACATGCATACGTACACAAACAGACTACCTTGACATTAAAGCTGACATACACACTTCCTCTCTCACACACAGGGCCGACTTGTGTTGTAAGGGCTGGTAGGATCACTCCATAATAATGTCGTCATAATACAGATGCACGATGATATCGACGCGTCATCGGTATCGGCCGAGAAAAATTAAAATGAAATATCAGCATCGGCCCGAAACGATAAAATGATGCTTAAAGGACACTAACCCCCTAATCCAGGGAGAGCGTCATCCAGGCCTGTGTAAGTAGGATAAATCTTACAGTTTTGTTTGAAAGAAAATGTTACAGGACATAACCTAAGTTGAAGTAGTTTTCTTATTTTGCCCAGTTAATGTGTGTACATTTTGAAAAGCAGTGTATTTACTGTATGTCTGCATCTGCCAGTGGGCCATCATGATAAGAGTAGGCATAATAATCAATCAATCAATCAATCAATCAATCAAATTTAGATTTATATAGTGCCAAATCATAACAAGAGTTATCTCAAGGCGCTTTACAAATAGAGCAGGTAGAAGACCAGGCTCTTTATTTTAGACCCAACAATTGAAACAATTCTCACATTACATGCACTGGCGATTTGGTGATAATGTGTTGATTCCACTACAGGAGAGACTTGATGTCTGAAATTAGGTGGAAGAAAATGTGCGCAGATATCGGTATCAGCAATCGGCCAAAAGAGTTGGAAAATATCAGCATATCGTCCCAAAAAAAAGAAAGTCAAAACGTTAAAGTGTAATCGATGTCCTACCTTGAAAATGATATTATCGGAGCGCTTTCAGTTCAGGTTTTATCTGCTGCACAGTCAAGAGAAAGAACACCATATTCTTCAATAAAGAGCGCACAGACACAAACAATAAGTGCTTGGCAAAACAAAATACCCCACCAAAAAAATAAAACAGAAAAGAAAAAATGAAATAAACTGTTTGTTTTGGATCAGGGGAACATTGACCACAACGTTTCCAAAATGAAAAGATAAATCTGTGTGTGTATGTTGCATCTGTTGACAGAGCAATCTGAAGATCGCTGGACGGAGGGAAATGGTGATCACATTCATCCATTTTTACGGTAAAACTGCCATCGTTGACTCAATAACGAATGGGTGCATTTCAACATCTCAATCAAGCCAAGCCTGGATACTAGATAATAAAAGCGTCAGAGCAGAGATGGAATCGTTCTCCCTTCAACTCAAACAGCCAGCGCTCAGCCATTAACACGTGTCTGCCAAGTCGAATTAACTGTTCAATGTAATATCCTCTCCTGGCATCCGTATTAAAGCGAAATATAACATTTTCTCGGGCCGGATTTCAGATATAATACAACTTCCCCCGACTGTGAACTACATCAGGCTGATATAAGTGTCACTTTCCGCAAAACCTCCAATGGTCCGGCTCGAGGAGTTGGAAGGAAAACAGCGAGTCTGGAATCCACAAAACTCAAGGAATGATGGATTACCCGGGTTGATAATGAACCAGAGGATATGAGTGTGTTTGGAAATGGTTTTCAGCCCATCTAGAAATGTAAAAATCACAGAGCGGGCGTATTTTATCATCATCTTTTTGGGACCGTGTTCAAGACTTCAATTTAAAGCTCAGGATTTATGATGGCTGCTTTTGTCGTTCTTAAGTTATGCCTTTCGTTCGCCTCTTTCCCCCCTGCGGCCTCTCACGGCACCTTGCTAATCTGCGAAGACTCACTCGGTGCTTGATGGCCCTCCGTACGTAAGTCACCTTGAGAGAAACGGTAGCGACGTGACGGATGTCCGACAGAAACCTAGAAGCCCTGCGCTCGCTTGGCACACGTGGTTCGTCTGCCTGCGTGGGAATGTCGCTGACTCATCTGGATCTGGTGGGGTGGGGTCATAAATGGAAAGTAGGGGGTCATAAATGGAAAGTCCCATGGAGAAACAAGATGACACAAAACACACCCGATCATGTACAAACAGCACTTGGGAGGCAGCAGAATGGGTCTATGTGGGTGTCAGGTTCACCACACCGTGCTTTTTCCCGTCAGGCAGCGGGGAGAAAGGCGTCTCTTCCACTGCCAGCTTAGAAATGCAAATGGCATTCGTGTCGTTTGGGATTGAGATGGTGAAATAAATATGTGCATGCAAGAGTTGCCGTGCTATATTTCTTTCCACTTGAGCTACTAAGATTTGAGGTTCTTATGCCAAAGATTGATTTTCTCTGACATTTCACGCAAAAAACGTACGTATCCTAATGATTCAGCGAAACCTGAAACTGTCTGGAACT
The DNA here is from genome assembly GCF_964638095.1 of Poromitra crassiceps. NCBI lineage: Eukaryota > Metazoa > Chordata > Actinopteri > Beryciformes > Melamphaidae > Poromitra > Poromitra crassiceps. The sequence goes on along the minus strand of NC_139643.1, from coordinate 49,117,750 downwards.
AATTCATTCGAATAGGTGGTGGTGCTCTACATTTTCTGCTGTCAAGGAATACCGACAAATACAGAGTCATATCAAGTGCCAATTTTGGTCCGATAGACATTCAATTCTTCTCACGGACACTGAGGGATTTGGGAGAGAAACAGGTTTGGGAGCAGTGCAGCTTGGCTTAGCAGGAGCTGTAAGGTATGGTAAGCTTCTACGCTGAGCCCACCGGCTAGGGGTCAACCTAAATAAGCGGGGGTCACCCTTTAACTACAGAGGCAGGTCCGACCTCCAGGCACGTCGCTACATAATCATTGAGAATATGAATAATGTGGTTAACTCAAAACAGGATTTCAGGTCAATGTCACATCTCTGCCGTAGTTTTTCATTCCAACAACAGCAAACATCGCATGTATTTAATTTACCTTATACATGTATTTCTATCACCTTTTGTCTTATATTCATGTTTTGCTAACGTTGCATCTTCAAATAGCCAATTCCGTCAATGCTTATATCAATCCCCGCTCACAAAGAGAGAGAGAAACATTTCACAGTTTGAAAACGGAGCGGAATTCAAATGTAACACCAGTCGCCGTGAAAATAAAACAAAATCACTGTGGATTTCAGAGGCGACAAAGTCAGATTTACAAGGTGCGATAACACCAGACTCCGCTTTTAGAACGACTCAATCCTGCCTCTGGTTTGACATAATCACCGTTTGCAAAGTGAGAGTCACATAAACAGAACTTTATGTTTCCCTAACTGCTACTTTACAGCTTTGAAGGTGCTGCGTGTGGAGCGGCCGGGCTTCATGCAGACTGCGTGTGTGACTGTGCTAACGATGCTAACTGACACGCCGACCCCCCGTACAGCACGAGCTCCATCAGTATGCATGTACACGCTCGTGCCTTCAGACAGTTAACGAGTGCTACTTACTGATAGGCTGGTGCCTTCAGACAGTTAACGAGTGCTACTTACTGATAGGCTTGTGCCTTCAGACAGTTAACGAGTGCTACTATTTACTGAGTTACAATCAGCTCTTAATCATAAAACGACCTGCTTTGGGCTGTAACTGACAAGCAACATCAAACATGTGGCAGCGTGCAGTTTTAAGAGCAAAGGGGCTGTTACTCATTAAAAAGGACAAGTGTTTAGGTTATTGAATGAACCATACAGTACATACATGTAGGGCTGGGTACCGTTTAAAAAATTACCATACCAGTTCCAATACCAGTACCTGATACGATACCTATAGAGTATTTAATTCAATACCTTTTTTTTAGCCATACAATACTTTAAGTACGTTTTGGTGTCATCTCGACACTGCCAACTCTGTCACATACGACTCCACTTCACCACCGCAGACTGTAGCTGCTGTGGTACGACTCCACTTCACCACCGCAGACTGTAGCTGCTGTGGTCATGGACCAATAAACATGTCACATTCAATCCAAAACCTGTGTGGTGACTGCGAGCCAAACACACACACACACACACGCACGCACGCACACACACACACACACACACACACACACGCACACGCGCACACACACACACACACACACACACACACACACATATACTGTATATCTAGATCTGTGTACAAAAAGGATTGAGTGCAGGTATCATTTGACTGGAGAGAGTTATTTCGGTCGATACCGCTTAAACGTATCGAGTAGCGATACGATACCCAGGCGTAATACTACATCTTTTCATGGAACGTACCACTTTGTGTGTGAGATGATCCCCTCTCACACACATGTTCTATACGTTATCGCAGCGGCACAGCTAAACCGCCGATGCTTCAGAGCCAAGAACAGGATAAATCCCTCAAGATGAGACTCGCTGCTGTCATAGTTACAGATGACTCCTCTGTCATAGTTACAGATGACTCCTCTGTCATAGTTACAGATGACTCCTCTGTCATAGTTACAGATGACTCCTCTGTCATAGTTACAGATGACTCCTCTAGATGTTTACCACTTTGCTGACATCTCCCATTTAGAGCGGCTTCCATCCCAAAAGGGGGTCTTGATCTCCTCTAAACGGCAGCAGCAGCAGCGGTGGCTGAGAGGCACTGTGAGAGGCTACAGGCTCTCTCACAGGCTACGGGCCTGGACTGTATGAAACACTTCCTACTGAAGCTCTGTCACATCACTGCTTATCTCTGGCTCTGTGTGTGTGTGTGTGTGTGTGTGTGTGTGTGTGTGTGTGTGTGCGTGTGTGGGTCTGTGTGTGTGTGTGTCTGTGTGTGTGTGTGTGTGTGTGTGTGTGCGTGCGTGTGGTGTGTGTGTGTGTGTGTGTGTGTGTGTGTGTGTGTGTGTGTGTGTGTGTGTGTGTGTGTGTGTGTGTGCATGTGCGTTCGTGTGTGTGTGTGTGTGTGTGTGTGTGTGTGTGTGTGTGGGGGGGGGGTGATTCTGATGGGGGGCAGTCTGGGTCCTGGGTTGTTTCTCCTTGCGCTCAGGCCTGGAAGTATTTCAGACCACTTTAATGGACAACAGCAGAGGGGCTATTACCCCCCCCCCACCCCACGCGCGCGCGCGGTGTGTGATCACGAGCCACCGGGGGGCCGATGCCAGCGAGCGAACACACTTACACGCCTCCTTATCGCCCGGCTGACAGTGAAGGGTGAATTTGATACACCTCTGTGTGAGAGCGCTACGGCTTTAAAAGGTGCTATACCCCTGACTCCCCGTGCTGTGCTGTCACGCTGTAGACGTGTGGCCTACAACGGAGATACGGGCAGATAGAAGGGACCTCTCACTCTGCCTGTGCCTTGTTTGTTTTCAAAATCCAGCCTCGGCTTGTTTTTAAGACCCTCCGCCTTAAACGTTGTCAAGATTAGGTGAGTAACAACTCGGTCTGAACTCACAGCTGACCTCCTGTGACCTCCTGTGACCTTTGCCCCCCAGTGGCCAGCAGCCAGGCGTTGACTCAATTGCTGCCACATTGTTTTCACCCTCACATACAATGTGATCAGAGAGCGAGAGAGAGAGAGCGAGAGAGAGAGAGAGAATAGTCTTTCTATAGTTAGAAATTCCTATGTTCGTACAGTATATTTCATATGAGCTATAATTTCTATAAATACACCTTGTTTTGTCCTACACACTCTTGCGATGTCTTTGGCAACACTTAATAATATTTGATTCCTGCCAATAAATATTGTTCTGGATCTGAATCATCGACAGAGACTGAGAACCTGGCAGACAGACAGACCAGATGATTGTGTGTGAGAACAATGTTACATGGACTGGTGTTTTGAGTAACAAGTAGGTCAAGGTCATTTTTCAGTTTTTACAGATTCTGAAAGTGCAGATGGTGAGCTTTCAAATGATGTGTCAAGACATTGAAATCTGAACACAGTTGAAGAAGATGACGCTTATTTGAATGTTGGCACTCCTAAAAGCAACATTCAGAGAGAAAATGGGCCTGAAAGTTGGTGAACAAGTTTAGTTTACTAACAAATTAGAAGTATTTAGTCGTCCTAAAACTCTTGTTTGTTATATTGAGCGCGTTCTTCAACATCTAAACGTGCGTAATATGAAAAACAAAAAACAAACAAACGAAAGAAAGAAAACAAAACTTGATTTGTGTGATTTCGCGGTTGCCTTGTTACTCCTTTCACCAGGCTGTCACAAATCAATAGTCCTAACGGGTGGTTGGTTGGAGCAGGTTCTGCTGTCTGTGAGGTGGGTGGTCCAGACCTGGGCTGTGCCTGCCTGGATCATCACTTAGTCCATCTGAACGCTGTTGATTCCAGCTCTCCAGTCAGCCAGAGAGCCTGACTGCCATCCTAAAGAACAGCCACCCTGCTGCCAGCATCCACTCCCTGCTCTCTCTCTCTCTCTTGTTCCATAATACTCTCTCGCCCCCCACCCTCTTTTCCTCCCTTTGTCTCTCTGTCAAGATGCTATTGTGTTGATTTCAATTACGGTTTTGGTCGAGCATTTCCAAGCACATACGTAATGAGCTGGGTGTACAGTACACACAACTTGAAACCGACAGAACGGTCCGGATCACTGGGTAAATCACGGTCTGACTCACTGGGTAAAGTCATGGCGCTGAGTACGGAGAGTTGGCAGGTCCAGAGGCGCACAACCACTTTCTGTCTATCGATGCTTTTCTATCACAACATTTTGACAACAGTGCAGACGATGAGACAAAGTGAGAATATGATAAAACATCTCCAGCTTCATTTGTCTTTTCAGCAAAGCAATAGTTGAACCGGACACTATGAACGTTTTACGCCAAACTGATTTTCCATATTCGTTTTGTCAAACTTTAACCACCAGTTCTTCTGAGTCATTGTACAACGCAAAGAAAACACACGATCCAAATAAGCGATAAATTGTGAAAACAATGTGGAAAATGGGGTGTGATGTGTGGCATCGTTCGGATGACTAATACTTTTCCTATACGCTTCATTTACTTCGCGTTGCAAAAATAGAAAACCACAACGAAAATATAGCGAGGGGGCTTGATTTTCAAACGAGTCTTGAGTGAACCAAAAAAGTAATTTTATAGTGATGCGAAATTGGTGCTCAATCATATTTTTTTGAAACATGCGAGTTGGCAGAAATGTGGGAATTTGAGATTTCAAAAGTTTATTAGGACAAGGTCAAACATCCAAAAATATAAAAACTCTGAGAAAGTATGACTGGATGCAGCGCGCTGCCAGAATCCTCTTGGTTTCTTTTGGGAAAAGCAAACCTCCGACTATCTCACAATGTGAGATACCTTCAGCTTTCATCTTTCATCTACGCTAATGTACCATCAGTGGCGAAGCTACAGTACCAAGCTATGTATAGCTGGAGAAGACTTTTTAAATCAAGGACTCTGACACTGTTATGTCTACAAGACATATCCTCCAGCGTTCACTAAGAGCCCTTATGTACAGCAGAGCAAGATGAATTGGACTTGGTCTTCTGCACGTCTGTAATATGTAACATGAAAGCCAATTCATCTCGGAAGTCAAACGTGGTTAAACGAACGCGAGGCTAAATTAATTTCTTGACATCTGCTTTGAAAAACATGCACTTTCTCTCAGCATTAAAGAAGAGGGATGGAGGAGATGTCTCGCCTTGACCTTCAGCTCTTCAGCTCTCTGAAGCGGGGCGTCAGCAGCACATCCGACAGACATGTTTGCTTTTCTTTTTCCATATGGGGGTACGGCGAGGTGGACGTTTTGCTTGTTATTGCAAATCAGAAGCCATTGTGGAAATGAATTTTCACAGGTTTGGTCGAGACGAGGATCATTTGGCCGTTCTCCATCATGACAAGACTCCAGTGGGCAGCAGCATACATCAAATCATTGATAAGGTGTTTTGAAAAGTTTTTCCTGAAAAGCAAATAAAGTGATGGTGGAATGGGAAAAGGGTTCAGAGAAAAAGCTATCAAAGAAGCATGAACTATGAACTTTACTCTGTCCTCTTCCCTTCACCTCTGTTTGACTTGATCACCATCACCCTTCAGTCACGAGATCTCCATCCAGTAAGTGAAAATAAATACGCTACGACAGAGATAGTGTATGAATGTATATTTTCACAAATCGTCCACTTACAACGAACGGGGCGCTCCAATGTCAAAGCAGCCCCTAAAATTACTCCAATTAATTATGCGTATCTGGACGTATGGGAGAGGAAGTACTCGCATTCACCCAAGACGCGGGAATGCGGAACGAAAACCAAACAAGCGAAATGGGACCTGCTCGTTCAGCCGGACTTGTGAGCCTTGTCGTGCACAGACAGCTTAGGACTTGTGAGCCTTGTCGTGCACAGACAGCAGAGGGACTTGTGAGCCTTGTCGTGCACAGACAGCAGAGGGACTTGTGAGCCTTGTCGTGCACAGACAGCAGAGGGACTTGTGAGCCTTGTCGTGCACAGACAGCAGAGGGACTTGTGAGCCTTGTCGTGCACAGACAGCAGAGGGACTTGTGAGCCTTGTCGTGCACAGACAGCAGAGGGACTTGTGAGCCTTGTCGTGCACAGACAGCAGAGGGACTTGTGAGCCTTGTTGTGCACAGACAGCAGAGGGACTTGTGAGCCTTGTCGTGCACAGACAGCAGAGGGACTTGTGAGCCTTGTCGTGCACAGACAGCAGAGGGACTTGTGAGCCTTGTTGTGCACAGACAGCAGAGGACTTGTGAGCCTTGTTGTGCACAGACAGCAGAGGGACTTGTGAGCCTTGTCGTGCACAGGCAGCAGAGGACTTGTGAGCCTTGTCGTGCACAGACAGCAGAGGACTTGTGAGCCTTGTTGTGCACAGACAGCAGAGGACTTGTGAGCCTTGTTGTGCACAGACAGCAGAGGGACTTGTGAGCCTTGTCGTGCACAGGCAGCAGAGGACTTGTGAGCCTTGTCGTGCACAGACAGCAGAGGACTTGTGAGCCTTGTCGTGCACAGACAGCAGAGGACTTGTGAGCCTTGTCGTGCACAGACAGCAGAGGACTTGTGAGCCTTGTCGTGCACAGACAGCAGAGGACTTGTGGGCCTTGTTGTGCACAGACAGCAGAGGGGCGGGGCCTGACAGACAGCAGAGGGGCGTGGCCTGACAGGGAATCAGACCTTGTTGTTGTGACGCACGTTTTGGAATGTTTTCCTCGGGGATCCATGCAGGCAGGAATGTGTCTGATGATGACTTACTTCATGTCACTGGTCCAACTCGTGTCACTCTGCCCTTTTCACTGCAAAACAAATCTCCATCTTAACAAGTCATTTCGTCTATTATTGAGCCCTAAAATCGGAATTTTCTTAAAACAAGTGAAGACGTCTGCCAATGGCATTAGCAAATAACCTCCGTTCTGTTTTCAGTGCAGTTTGTCTGTTTGTTTGTCAGCAGGGTGCCTGACAAACTACGGGCCTATGAGAGCCAAGGGAGAAAGCATTACATGTTGGAGCGGATCCGGATCGGACTCACGAACACGCAGTAACATCACGAAGCTTGGCGGAGGTCTGCTCTCTCTGAGTGCTCTTCTAGTTTCACTTGTTTTCCAACGCGTTTCAAGGGTTTCGTAGATGGAAGTGTGGTTTTGGTGATAGTAGTGTGGTGATCTGTCTGATCCTGACTTGTTTTGAACATATTGGCGCTCATGTCAAGAACATTCCTGCAACAAGTGAAACTGCAGCTTCCAATGCGTGGCGTGCGTTGGAAGCTGAGGCCGTTATCTCAGCTCATCTGCAGAATTCTTCTCGGGATCTCATAAACCCTCCGTCTCAGGGAGGAGGCATTTTTACATCCAAATATTTGAGATGGCATCATCATCCCCGTGTGTGCACCATCTAAACATCTCTCTGCAGGGGTTTCCTCTGCCAGAAAAAGTTGCAGAAATCGATGGGAAAGGAACGTGGTTTGCTTCAAGACGGGCCCTGACAGCAACCCTGGTATGCTGCTAACCCTCCTATAGCCGGGCACAGTTTCAGGCGAAATTGAATCCCACTTGACATAAGCTGTTATCCTGTGTTCCACTCTGTGCGCCAGCAAGCGCTATCTATCACGCTGCGTGTCTGTTCTAATCAAAATGAATGGGCATTTAATGACAGGGGCTGTTTCCCTCAACGTCACATTGGTGTTTATCTTTCATCCTAACTTCCCATTAGGCGAGGACTCCAGAGTTTAGAAAGCATCCAGGGTTACACTCACCACACAGAGACAAACTCCACACACTCAAACTCCGGCTCCGGGTCTTATTTATCTCCCTCCTCCTCCCTCTCTGCTACGGCTGGATCATCAAAGGCGGCGGAGAGGCCATTGCATCAGTTACTTACCACCTCTCGCCTCATCTCCGACTGCTGCTCACACACACACACACACACACACACACACACACTCATACACATTCACACACACACACACGCACACACACACACACACACACACGCGCACACACACACACACGTACACACACACACACACACACACACACACGCACGCACGCACGCACGCATGCTGCACACACACACACACACACACACACGCACACACACACACACACGCATACACACACTCAAACACACACACACACACACACTGACACACACACACACACACACACGCATACACACACTCACACACACACACACACACACACACACACACACACACACACTCACACACACACACACACACACACACTCACACACACACACACACACACACACACACGGTGTGTGTCATCTGGGATATCTCGGAGGCACTTTGAAGTCACAGTGCAGCACTGATGGCAGGGAGGAGCTGCAGGGCAGAGAGAGGTGGAGGAGGAGGACACTGAGAGCAGTGAGCTAGAACAACCACCTCAAAGTCCAATTCCACACTGTAGGTGTACACACACACACACACACACACACACACACACACACACACACACACACACACACACACACACACACACACACACACACACACACACACACACACACACACACACACACACACACACACACAGTGTGTGTTGGTGAGTATGCATCTATCTGAGTCATGCTGAGCCTGCAGGTCCAATCTAAACAGAGATCAGGTGAGGAAGGAGGCCTGACTGACTTCTCCACATGGAACTGCTTTGGTGAAGATAACGTGCACCTCGTCCATATAGCTCTTACTGTACTGTAACGCTGGAAAGATCTGCTGCAGTCTGACCTTCAGGTGCTAATGGCTGGCAATGCTGATAATGTGCCTCTTTAGTGTCTGTTCTGTTGCTGACTGGGCTACAGCTGCAATACAAACACATTTATTTATGACTCTATGTTTCGGTGAGTTTATAATATCGCCCTGATGAAGGCCGTGTGTAACTGGATGCAGCCAAAAACGCCGGTTGAGATGGAAGCGCAAAAGCTCAAATAAAAGTATGCGAATTGAATTTTCTTTAGAAGTGAGTTTATTACCCAACAGAGGAGTAGGGAATATTGCATCAATAAAATGTACTATGAAACACATGTTACACACGTTACAAAAAACAGTGTTCATCAGGACCACACTCTTTTATTCGGGGTCATCTCTAGTATATCTTCTATTGGGTTAGAAAGTATAGAGTATATTCATTAAGCCCTGCTAAAGGTTCTGATACCCTTTCAGCTCATTAAAACACACCCATGCTCGTCACATGGGGATATAGAAACAGGTCTGTGACCCATTTGGGGTCCCAAGACCCGTAGTTTAAGAAACATGTGCCCTGGTATTTGAGCTGGATAAGCTCCAAAATGGTTGAGAGAGAGAGAGAGAGAGGAGGAGGAGAAGAAGAAGAAGAAGAAGAGCACCACAGAAGAAGAAGAAGAAGAGCAGCATGTATACATGCAGGATACACAGAGAAGAAGAAGAAGAAGAGCAGCATGTATACATGCAGGATACACAGAGCACCATGTGTGTCATCCCTGCTCTTTCATCTGCCCGGGTCACTGTTTATTTTCGCTTTCCTCAGACTGAAGTGCACAAGAAGTGTGTGTACACACACAGTGACAAGAAGTGTGTGTACACACACAGTGACAAGAAGTGTGTGTACACACACAGTGACAAGAAGTGTGTGTACACACACAGTGACAAGAAGTGTGTGTACACACACAGTGACAAGCAGAGCACGGATCACATGATCAAAACCAGCACAACCAGAGTCGGCTCATTCTGCCCAGACATCTCCTGGAGCACTAAGGAGGGCTGGGCTGGGCTGGGCTGGGCTGGGCTGGGCTGGGCTGGGCTGGGTATTTCCATGGAGCAGCAGTCCAATGTGACCCAAACCCGTCTCTTGTATTCTGGGGACCAAAACACAAACACATCCTACAACCTGGTCCTGGCTGTGTTTCTCTGTAGCTCAATGCTATTCCAACACTGCAAACATTAGGTGCTTAATTTCCATTGGGGACACACTTACTAAAAGTGTTAACTGTAATGCGCTTTGGATACAAATACATACAGTAACAAATCACATATTGTCATTGTCAAGTGAGGTTTTTTTTTACTTAAATTGAGGAAGTTCTATGACTTCCTGGGCTTATGAAACCCTTTCAAACCCCCCCATTGGATAAGCAGAAAAATGCATAGCTGTCAAACTGGAGACTAAACCGTTTTTCTTAGTTCCTAAAAAAAAAATTGAGATATATGTCTACCCAACGGCGATATGTTTTAACGTCTTCTTTGGTCCTGGAAATCGTGTAATATATAAAAGATAATATTAAAGATTATTACTGCACTTTACTGCACTTCCTATAGGTCAATAGGGAAAGTCAAGAAATGAACGGGGGGCTGTGAGACGAGACAGGGCGGCTAATATCCTCAAGATGTGTTTTAGATGTGTTTCTACATCATCCTTCATAATGCAGATTCATCATGAGAGCCATGTTTGACACTTATTGAGAACATGGAAGCGCTCTGGCGGCTCGGCGTTTCTGTCTGTGACTGTGTGGGTCCAGAGAGGCCCGCTTCCCATCCCATCCTCTGCAGGCCATCAGTTAACCTGCAGGTCCTCTCGTCCAAACACAGACGCATGTAATGGACTTGTGTCTGTCAAACACACTCAGGCACACACACACACACACACACACACACACACACACACACACACACACACACACACACACAAATGAGTGTCATACGCGGCTTATGATACAGACTTGCTGGAGTATGCATACACACACACACACACACACACACACACACACACGCACACACACACACGCACACACACACACACACACACACACACACACACACACACACACACACACACACACAGGCCTCTGGGGGGATTACCCCCTCCATCTCCGTACCACTACAAACATGTCCATTTATACAAACAGTAGGAGCCATTTGTGGCCCTTTATGTTTTTGTGAACTCAAACCAAAAAGCAGATCCATCCATTCAACAGATCTATGAGGGGGTTCCTGACAGCGTGTTTTAGGATCAGTCCAACAGCTACTGTGAAGAGATGTGCAGCAACAACAACCTTTATGTTTTAGCTGTGCTGCTCCAACAAATAACTAACTACCAACAACAACAACCATAAAGGCCTCGTGTCAGTTTCATCTTTATCCAGCAGGAGCGCTCTACCCAGAGGTGGAGGTTAGGACTACATCATTCAACACCTTCTGGAGACATGATCAAAGTCCCACTGTTTGCAACTTCCAACAGGAATAATGTAGTATAGATTCAGGATGAGGCAGTTTTCTATCAGGGTAACAATCTTCTTCTCTTTCCACAAATATAGTCAGAGTCCATGGAGTTCAAGAGAAACATTGAGCACATACAAGAAGGCTTGTGCAATTTTCATGTCTACTGTTGTTTTGATCTAATCTTGGTCTGAAACTATGCATCAGCATACTATGGATCAGGGTTGTCAAAAGTATTGATAGTATCGAAAAGTATCAATACTGAACATTTTAATCGGATACAATACTCATTTGTAACAGTTTTGATACCATCAGTGCTTCCCTCCCTATCATTGGTGGGTATCTGTTGCTTCAACAAGCTAAACGTGTTCTGATGGCTAGAGCAGGGCTAATCTGCTGTCTAAGTTCAAAGTTTGATCAGGCCTAGATTATGGAGAAGTGTGCGTCTGTCTGTCGTCCATCTGTCTAACTTTATTTTTATGCCTCTTGATGTGTCGTCATCCCCCCTTCCTGTCGAAAATGGTCTCGAGTATCGAAATGTTCCTGGGTATCGGTATCGAAGTAGAAATTATAGTATCGTGACATCCCATTGGATCTACATGCAGAGTTACCAAAGTTTGGTAGGGATTCTTCATAGAGTAGCAGCAAAAACTCCCCTCTGTGGTGTATTGATTAGTAGAAAACAGGCCGTAGCCACACTCATCTGTTCATCACTGTTCATTTCAATTCATTTCACTGAACGTTGACGTTCTGAAACAGCCTCAACGGACAGAAATCTCTCCGTCAATAATTCGATCCGTTCTCCAACGGATCAGTGTGACCGCGGCCTGATGGCGGTGGCAACCCTCTATAGTACGATCCACGGAATGCAGGAAGGCCACCGACCTCCTGCGGTTGGTGCTGAGAACAATGTGCTTTTTGGTCACAGAACCTGCCCGGTCCAATAACGATAAAACAAACTTTTATAGTTCCATTGTGAGGCCAACTGAGGCGAAGCCATGCTCTGTGGTTCTGTGGCGCTGATAGACGAGTCAAGTGGATTACTATATGTGGACTCTTGACTGGTACTGTATGTGGTACCGTAGGGGTGTTGGGTTTTTGACAGGCAGCGGGTAAGAAATAGCAGGGGGTCGACCCACTTCACTGTATCTATACATCAGCGGGCGGCGGTGCCAGCGCCAGCCCGGGTATTGTGTGGAATGTGAGAAGCCTGGCTCCGGTCCCAGACCAGGCGAACAGAACACGTCTCTGGACAGACTTAAGAGAGTGTGTGTGTGTCTGTGTGTTTTCAAAGCACATGTGTGTACGCCGTTGCGGTCGTCCGCTTGTGCGTGTGTGTGAGTCTGTATCTGCTCATACGTGTGCGTTAAGTGTGTGTGTATGTTAAGTGTGTGTGTGTGTTAAGTGTGTGTGTGTGCTCGTATGTGTGTGTTAAGTGTGTGTGTGCGTGTGTGTGTGTGTTAAGTGTGTGTGCGCTCGAGGAGGCCAAATGAGGTGTCACACCAATCACGGCACTAAAGCGCTAAACCAGCACCCCCGTAACACGTGGTGCGAACCGCCCGCCGACCGGAGCGAGGCCGTAATGGGCCTGTCAGTCCGCAGCATAGCTCCAGGCTGTCTAGCAGGGAAAACGTGTGGGTCTGCAATTGTACGTTAAAACATCAGGAGATACGACCTCCCCGAAAACAACACAAGTCAACTCTCACCCACACCAAAGAGAGGAAGAATGACTAAATAAATACGTGAGCTCATTCCTGGACGTGACACAAAGGCTTAAAGCACAAGTGGCTCGTATATCCCGACACCCACCAGAACCAGAACCAAACAAAAACAGTGGAAGGAGCCCGTTCATCATTTTAAGATCTATCTAAGCCCACGCTGTGAGGGAGTCAAACTGTTTATCTTTCACCCAATATCTCGCACTCGTTCCCCCTTTTCACCTCCGCTTGTAGTTTTCCACAGTTTCCAGCCCATCATTCTTTGATTCAAAGCGTCCCCTCTCGAACCCGACGACTGCGACTCTGTTGTTCCTCTCATTTGAAAATCATGGGAACATAATAAGCTGCGAGAAGATCAGAACTCCAGATAAGGGTGAAACGGGTCGGTTGTGTGTGTCCTCTGGAACCTCTGGAAGGCTCATCCCCCCAGCGTTGACAGACAAAGACGTCCACTCACAACGCAACATCTGTCGGGGAGAGAGAGGCAGAGCTCGACGCTGCGGGGAGAGTCGGGAGTCGAGGGGCAGGAGGCACACGGGGACGCCTCAGGAATTTCCCTGCACTTCACGGGAGTCAGGCCTTCAGTGTGTGTGTGTGTGTGTGTGTGTGTGTGTGTGTGGGGGGGGGGGGAGTCAGGCCTTCACTGTGTGTGTGTGTGTGTGTGTGTGGGGGGGGGGGGGTCAGGCCTTCACTTCAGGATGAACAATTCTCAGATGCACCAGGGTTCCAGTGGAATTCGTCTGGGATCGAGCAACAACTTGTAGAAGATCGTATGAACTGAACACACTGTGTTCCTCCCAAGTCAGCAGTGCAAGAACATGCATGAAGAGGCAAAGCAGTTGTGACGCGGGTCTATTCCCCTGCTTAAGAACACCAGGGGTTGCAGGTTCACGCCCCATGTCGTTACCACCGGCTTGGTCGGGCGTCGTCCCTACAGACACACTTGGCTGTGTCTACTACAGGTGGGAAGGCGGACAACAGGGTATGTGTTCTGGTCCCTGCACTAGCACTAGCGCCTCCTCTGATTGGTCGGGGTGCCATGTTTCAGTGGGGAGGGGAACCCGGGGGGGGCATGTGAGAGTCTACACACCCTCCCCAGATCGGCAGAGGGGGCGGAGCAACGACCAGGACTAGACAGTACAAGTGGGAGGGGCAAAAGTGTGTGTGTGTGTGTGTGTGTGTGTGGGGGGGGGGGGGGGTTTGGGAGTGATTGTGACACGTTTATGTAAATTCATACCCCTCATACTTCCTGTGGAATCCATTTTGAGCAGCTCAAATTCAGTTTACTATAAAAAAAAACAGCTCCTCTGACCTTTACCAAACCTTCATACATAAAATAAATGGGCCTCAAGTCTGTAAGAACATGAATATCCGCAGATACGAGTGACTAATATTTATCAACTGCTCTGCTTATCAACAGTCATTATGAAACCAAAATACAACAAAGATAACCGCTGGTTGTGCGGCCGCAAAGAATTTGATTTGTGGCACTGTTGACTGTGATAACAGCACATTACTGACTGTGCGATCAGATTGACATTAACTGTCTGATGTTTCACCTTGTCTGAGCTATTACCATCTTATATTTGGGTCATAATCACTCGGCTGTAGCACAGAGAGGCAGTGGCAGAGATATGGAGAGCCAAAGTGAACGTCACTTCCTGCTTCAGCACTGTACCAGAGATTTTCATCCGCCATTTATTTTCCCATAGACATTTAGCAAAATGCTTGTAAAAAATAGTTTTACTTGGTCAAACCAAACGGTACAGATATATTTAGAATCGGGAGAGACCATAGAACATTTCACTCAGACCAAAAACAAAACAAAACACATCTGATTTTTTTTTTTCTTTAAATCCGTTTTGGTCTGAGTGAAATGTTATGTGGTCTCCTGTTTCTAAAATATATCTGAACAGTTTGGTTTGAACAAGTAAAACTATTTTTATAAGCATTTTACAAAATGTCTATGGGAAAAGAAATGGCGGATGAACATCTCTGGTACAGTGCTGAAGCGGGAAGTGTCGTTCACTTTGGCTCTCTATAGCCCTGGACCCTATGCTTTTGGCAACACTACAGGCGGCCATAACTTACACACACACACACACACACACACACACAGCGCTAATGACTTCCACTTGCCTGCCCAAAACAATATTATTTATGTGCTCTTTTGAAAAAGGCTTTTCAGCCATTTTACAAGAACATATTTGAATGCCACAGTAGAGTAAAATATCAGTTCCTGCATCGGCGTATGAAGAGGTTAGCTTCGTCTGAGTGACACGCTGCAGAACACTGGCGTCTATAATACCTCCGGCAAACAAAATGAAGAAAGATTAGAGCCATTAAGTTAAGTTAAGTTACAGGAGTGGATATACTCATTCCAGGAGTGGATATACTCGGGGGGCGCACAGGAAACACAGGAAAGGACTCATTTGACTCCGCAGATACAATGGCGGTGCCAAAGCTACATGCGAGCAACGATGCTTTCAGCGGGGATATAATAAATGCCTGATATATTTAGCCAAATGCAAAAATAACGTTGTAATTAAAACGAAATAAATCCTATATATACACACAAAGTGCCCACCGGAGAGTGATTCACTGGAGTGAGTGAAGGAAATGAAAGCACATGCATGCGCGATGCCTCTCAATAACGGACACTAGACAGACTCAAGAGCACTAACGTTAACTCAAGAGCACTAACGTTAGCGAAATTAACGTCTTCCTTCATTGACTTTCATGAGCAGAGCACAGAGCTATATATAGGGGGGCCTTTCTGCCCAATATCAAAGAACTCCGGCATGCTTGGGAGTCTAATGACTTCACTGAAATATGACTTCTGGAAAAAAGCGCTCTCAGAATGAAGTGACTCGCCATATTGACTGTGACAAAACTACTAAATGCCTCTTTTCCTGAAAAATCACGAACGTTAAACAACGTCGGGCTCCATTTTCACATCCATGTGGAAACACCGTGGCGTTGCTGTAATGTTTTTCCCTATTCCCTCGGCATGCTTTGCAGAAAGCTGTGTTTCCTTTTCACCTTCCATGGTGCAACTGAGGGAAAGCCTGCTTTTGTGGAAGCCATTGCTGTGTAGTACCGTCCTTTAGCCATTTCCATGCTTCCCTTATACAAGCTTCGGGGGGTCAAGGAAGCAAGAGCTTTTTTTATTCCTCCAAGCGTCTGCTAGCCTCCCCGCATCATCCGATTGTTGGTTTTGGCCCGTGTTATCAGTGAAAATAAACTCTGATAGAGGAAGTCACCCCTAAAATAGATTGGTTTCTCCTTGGCTCCCCAGGCATGCTGTGTGGCCCTCTGATAGCATTAAGTGGAGAAATATATTCACTCTTTGTCATATGAACTCCCACTCTGGACAGGAAACAGCTTTCTGCCCACATGTCGGGGCGTGCTTTTAACCCGTTTGTTCTGATCGGCGTGGTCGTGTTCGGCGACGGGCGGCAGAATGAAGGGAATTTCACGGGGGGATAAGAAAGACACCGCCGATGGCTATCTCCCCCTCCCCCTTGTTCCACAGCTTAGTTTGGCACAGGCCGTCCGTCTCAAGAAACTCCCGCTCCTGCTCCCAGCCACTTTCTACTGTCTCCACCAAGAGAAGTTCTATTACTTTCACTCCCTTGGGCGGAGACAGAATTGGGCTAGCTGAATTTGTCTCTTTGCCAAATGTTCCTTCTTGTCCTGGAAATATGAGAGGAGTAGGAAGATCATCTTCAGAGTACACTGTGAGATGGAGAGTAGGTGCTTCACAATCACAAGGTGAAGCCTGTCACTCAGAATAATGCAGAAAATGGGTCTTCGGAGTGATGCCCTAGAAGAACCATCCAGACCAAGGTTCTTTGAAGGAGCATTTCTGCACTCCTTTGCTTAGATACCGGCATTGTGTTTTTTGTTGATCTGCACTTGTATAGGCTCATTTGCAATTACACAAAATATGCTATGTTGGGTTTCGTTATTTTCCACATTTACGCCATCACCCACCATCCAATCAATAAGAGTTATGAATAATCCATTTCTGCTTCTCTGTGGGACCAAATGGCATCACTGTTCCAATCGGTTCCAGTGCACAATTCCTTTATTTTTCTGTGTGTACTCTTTGACTGAATCATACTCCCAAACCATTTAAAGCAGCTACGAGGAACTTTCATTTTGTGTTGATTTTAGTGACCCCTGTCGACAAAAGCGGCAGTGTTCTCCCGGAACGAAGACTGCATTTCCTGGACACAGAGTCTCCTCCCGCTGTCTCCAGCGGGCTGTCTGAGCCGCGACAAGCCGTGCAGGGCGTCTCCGAGTCTGGCCTGAACAGCGGGTTTTATTTACTGCACAAGCTTAACTTTATTGGTTCAAAAATAATTACAACCAGTTTCACATAGATGTGACACAGGAAGTCTCGCTCTGGCCGACCCGCGCAAATCATCTTCTCGCTGATGTTCTTATTTGCTGATGGAGTTCAAATGTGATGCATCAGTATTACATTTAGACTCTTCCATAATAACCAGGTAAAAGTTCCTCGTATAGCTGCTTTAAATATTCAACCTTTCCTTTGCGTTATCTTTTAAGTGTAGCCCACCTTTCTTGCTGCACTCTGACTTAGATACGTGTGAAGTAGCTTGTTTCCTGACACAAAGTTCTCCCTGAGATCAGAGGCAGATCTTGTCCGAGGTTCCTCTGCGTTGCCGGCCGGCTGTGGAAGTAATCCCTGGACAAACAGAAGCCACCTTTGACTGGCCAGGAATGTTATCAGGCTCCATATACTCCACCATGGGCTGAGGAAGGAACTATCTCAGACTCATTCTTCTCCAACAGCTGTTTGTTGTGTATCTCTCTGTATCTCTCTGTCTATCTCTCTCTGTTTGTCTCGGTCTGTCTGTCTGTGTCTAACGTTACCCCCCCCGTCCCCCACGGTGGGCCGTGCACACAGGCATGGTGGTGGTTAGGGGTGCTCCAAAAAATCGATTCTGAAAGGATCGCGATTTTTAATGCCACGATTCCTGGATCGATTCCAAACTCCCAAGAATCGATTCTTAAAATCGTAAAAAAAAAAAAAAAAATGTTTTTACAGTGCACCTGAACGCAACATGCAAGATACCGGCTGAATAAGTGTCCAAATGTTCATGTCATTTGTGTACTGTACTGCCACGGTGCCACCACCTCTTGCACTTAAGAACTCTGGTTAATCTATTCCCCCCAAAATCTATAAATCCTTCTCAAAGTCTACAGATCCCCCCCAGCCTATAAATCCATCTTATCTGAAGAACATAAGGGGGGAATTCCCCCCTAGTTTGCAAAATGAATTTAGGCCCTGACTGTAATACAGAAGTTGAATTTGAAGTTAATACATTTGTCATTTTTTGTCTTATATTTACCTTTGTGTGTTATTGCAATATAAAACTACATAATTGAGAATCGATTCTAGATTCTGGAATCGAGAATCGTTGGAATCGAGAATCGATTCTGGAATCGGATCGTGACCCCAGGAATCGGAATCGGATCGGATCGTGGCTTAGCCTGATCGGAGCACCCCTAGTGGTGGTATTATCTGCTGTGGTATCCTTGTGTCCGTCTCTTTCATCAAGGTTGGCTGCAGCAACATAAGGGCCAGCTTTCCCCCTCAGACAAGCAGTGAAAAGCTGGCGTGATGAAGATAGATAGAGCGGCCTGCGCACTTCATCTTCTGTCCAATGAAAAATGTTAACTGCCTCCTGATGTTCCGCCCCCCCACGCAGCGTGATTAGGCTGCGTTACCACTGTGTGTTTAAGAAGTCCCCTCTGAAACGCTCCACGCCAGATTCCTTTCTGATGCTGATCTGTCCCACTTGCTGCTGGTCGTGAGCTCTGCTGTTTTCTAATAGCCCAAAATATTGTTGTTTTTTCAAAAGGCGTGCCTCGAGTTCATGTCATCTTCGTCAACATCGGTTTTTTTTTTTTATCATCTCCTATTTGCTTTGGGGTGAGAAATGTCTGCGGTCGGGGCGGAGAACTCCAGAGTGTCAGGAAAGAGGCATGGTGGTATTAGTGGTGATGGCAGACGCTTTCACATGCTCTCCCATTTGTACATGTGAGGAGAAGTTCTTCCAGAGGTCTCATTAGTCAAAGCTTCAGTCTGCTCACCGCTGCCCTGGTGTTTTCATAGTATCACTTGTACTATCACAGACGGACGAGGTCCACTGAGCACAGATAAAGAAAGTGTTATTTCACCCTTGGCCTTTCTTGACACATGGATCGCTTTTGGGAGCCGTTACAGAAACACGAGGGGGTTTTTCAAACGGGTGAGGCAAACCATCTACCGCGCTCTCCTACTGAGCTGCTGTGGAAAAAACGCATTGGTAAAAGTCCAGAGGTTATACTTCATTGGTGGAGCGCGTAGTGCAGGTACAGTTCAACCGGTGAAAATTACAACCCACACATTTTTCACACTATAGCACATCTTGAGCATCGCTTTTCTTTTCTTCTGATCACGTTTTTTCAGATTTTTCTACCATTTTCTCCCCAATGGCACTGGGCCAATTCCCCCTGCTGTCCTTGTCGTTGCTCCGCCCCCTCTGCCGATCTGCAGTCGCCAGCCGCTTCTGTTCACCTGACAGCAGAGGAGTTTTCACGACCAATCAGAGGCGGCGCTAGGTGCAGCGACAAGGACTCGTACGCCACCGGCTTCCCACCCACAGACACGGCCAATTGTGTCTAGAACTTCTGACCAAGCTGGAAGTACCGCTGAACCCGGGATCGAACCGGTTCTCCGAGGTGGTAGGCGAGTGCCTTTACTGCTAAACTACTAGGAGTGGGGGGGGAAATTGATACACCATAGTATCGTGATATTTTGGCTGACATTATTGTATCGATATTTGGACGCCAATATCGATATCGATATCTAAAAAAATATATATATATATATATTTTTTTTGCAGGCCATGCCATGCCAGGCCACCGGGCATCTGCCCGAAGCGCCCGATGGTGCAGTCCACGCCTGCAGTGGTGTATTAAGTCCAGAGAAGCTTAATAATGTAGCCTACAGTATGTGTGGGGCAAAAACAAAACAAAACAAAAAAACACTGTATGTTTTACTTCCGGTGAGGTCAAGGAAAAGGTAGGAAAAGGATTTAGACAATATATCGAAATATCGCAATATTCAATATATCACAATACTAGCATATCGCAATACTATCGTATCGTGACTCAAGTATCGTTTTAGTATCGTATCGTGGGCATCTGGTGATTCCCACCCCTATAAACTACCAGTGCCAAAACACCCGAGCATGACTTGTTTTCTTATCTCTACTCTATATAGGTGAATCCATGCAACTGCTTAAGTTTAAACTAAACAACTACATGTTCAACTCACACCGCCTCTTACACTTTGACACGCACTATATAAATCCCCCCTGCTAAAGTGAGATAAACTCAGCGATATACAGTCATTG
>NC_139643.1:49015029-49092529 GCF_964638095.1 Poromitra crassiceps | reverse complement strand
ACCGTTGATGTGGACCATGTGTCATCCGTCCTTACGTTGGACCTCCGGTGTGGAAAAGTAGTGTCGAGCATGGTGGGTTTGTCCTCCTCGTCTCTTCTCGCTTACATGCACGTGTCGTGCTGGATCCACACGGCTGCTTCAGGTTTGCCTCCTGGCAGGAGAAGTTGTGTGTGTACGCTTGTTGCCGTGTGACAGCGCGCTTGTAAATTCTTGATGTTCCTCCAGCAGATCACAGCCAGACACAGCCTGTGTGTGTGTTAGCATGTACCTGCTGTCAGAGACGTGCTCAGTGACGGTGTGGTCAGACCTCCCCTGGTCCTCCTCTGCCTTCTCTTCCTCCTCTGCTCTGGACGGTGTGGTCAGACCTCCCCTGGTCCTCCTCTGCCTTCTCGTCCTCCTGTGCTCTGTGACTGAACGATAGGGGAGAGTGAGAGAGACGCTCACTGAAGAACAGCTCCAAGCTTCAAGCACACACTGTGCCTGCCCCCCTTGTAGAGAGCCTGCACAGGAATGTGTGTGTGTGTGTGTGTGTGTGTGTGTGTGTGTGTGTGTGTGTGTGTGTGTGAGCTTGTGTGTGTGTGTGTGTGGGTGAGCTTGTGTGTGTGTGTGTGTGTACGCGCATGCATGTGTGTGTGTGCGCATGTATGTGTGTGTATGCGCGTGTGTGCGCGCGCTCGTGTGCGTGTGCATGTGCATGTGTGTGTGTGCACGTGTGTGTGCGTGTGTGTGTGTATGTGTGCGCGCGTGTGCATGTGTGTGTAAGCCAAGCAGAAAGGGACCCCAGCACAGAGGATGTGCTCAGACTACGAGGATCGTTTTACAGGCTCGGTGACCGCAGGCTCATGTGCCCTTTTGTCTGTGTGTGTGTGTGTGTGTGTGTGTGTGTGTGTGCATGAGTGTGTGTGTGTGCGGGTGCATGAGTGTGTGTGTGTGTGTGCATAAGTGCGTGTGTGTATAATTTATTGTTCTTTCATAGCACACTTCTAAGCACATAAACATGGGGCACTGCCTTGCTCCCTGCTATACAGTAGGCCTATAATGACAGGTGCTTCAAGTAGGCACAAGGGGGAGATGTTTCCACAGGGCTTTATAATCTAATTTATACATTAACTACATTATCCTATTTCCCTTTTCATTCTTACAAGGCAAGTGACACACACTTCTTCTTCTTCTTCTTCAACTGAACTTTGTTACAATAAGGGCAATCACTTTAGAAACTAAGGACTAGAGGTCTATGGACTAGAAGGTCCTGGGTTCGATTCCCACCTGGGACGCTGTGAGTGCTGAAGGAGTGCGTGCCCGTCCGCATGTCCTCGAGTGGCCACCGCCCGGGTGGGGTCGTCAAAAAAGGGTCTTTCTGTGTGGAGTTTGCATGTTCTCCCCGTGCCTCCCGGGGGTTTCCTTCATATAGGAACCCCTCACCAAAAACATGCAATATCCTGGTTGCTAATGTGGTTCCTCCTCTGGTCATTAGGGGCGCCTGTTCGGACGGAGGGGAACTGGTTGGAATAGCGTGATCCTCCCACGTGCTATGTCCTACCGGTGAAGCTTCCCCTGTCAGGTGAAAAGAAGCGGCTGGCTAACTGCCCATGTCTCGGAGGAAGCATGGAGCCAGTTTCGGCTCTCCCCAGATCGGCAGAGGGTGGAGTAGCAACCAGGATAAATAAATTAAAATTAGCACTAATGGGGGATACAAATGCGATAAAGAAATGCGGTGGGGGTTGAAGAAACTAAGGACTGTATCCATTATGGTTTATTAAGAGGTTGAATTGGTTGAAGTTCTGTTGAAGTAGTTACGTTTCTGTTTCATCTTTGTTTCATCTGCCTAGGACCTGTCGAGGATCAGCCGGCAATTCAAGATGGCTGCCTCTGTACTTCCTACTGTCTCTGAGTGTGCTCACTTGAGATTCTGCAAACACGGCAAAAGCTCCGTCTGGTTCTGTCTTTCCTCCATCTACATCCTTCTGTCTTTCCTCCATCTACATCCTTCTGTCTTTCCTCCATCTACATCCTTCTGTCTTTCCTCCATCTACATCCTTCTGTCTTTCCTCCATCTACATCCTTCTGTCTTTCCTCCATCTACATCCTTCTGTCTTTCCTCCATCTACATCCTTCTGTCTTTCCTCCATCTACATCCTTCTGTCTTTCCTCCATCTACATCCTTCTGTCTTTCCTCCATCTACATCCTTCTGTCTTTCCTCCATCTACATCCTTCTGTCTTTCCTCCATCTACATCCTTCTGTCTTTCCTCCATCTACATCCTTCTGTCTTTCCTCCATCTACATCCTTCTGTCTTTCCTCCATCTACATCCTTCTGTCTCTGTTTGACTCTCTCTATCTCTCTATCACCCCCCCCCCTCCCTCCTCCACTTCCCAAATCATTGTTGTGTTTTGGAGAAAACAAAAGTGAAATCCAAGTATGAGCCGACACCAGAGGAATGTCTCCTCATCATGTGAGGGAGTGCAGCAGCGAGGAAACTGCGGCGCGGCGCTGAAAGGTCCCGAGTCAAAGATCAAGTCCTCATTATGGACAGTCCATTAAAAAAGCCTGAGACTCGGGGAGACAGGGCCCGGCTGATTTCTGGCCCGGCGTCAAAACGCTCCACTTTGGGTCCAAAACACCCCAAAATGTGTGCGTGACAGCGTGTGTGCGTGTGCACGTCGGCGTTTGTGTGCGATGATGTATGTGTATTGAGCACTAACATGTGCGCTCACACTGTGTAGGTGTGTATTGGGTGTGTGTGTGTGTGGACATGCCTATGTGTGTGTGTGTGTGTGTGTGTGTGTGTGTGTGTGTTTGATAGAGTGTGTGTGTGTGTGTGTGTGTGTGTGTGTGTGTGTGTGTGTGTGTTTGATAGAGTGTGTGTATCCAGTGATAGCAGGGGGCTACACAAAGTCAGGCCCTCTGTGTGGGAGCGGAGGGGTGGTGTGTGAATTAATGCATTCGGAGACCCAAGATAACACCCCCAGAATAAGCCCAGGCTACCCAAGACACAAAGCATGTGCAAACATTTCTCCCAGAGCTCGTCTTTTTGGTTGACGCACTTCGCTCGTGTCCTGAAATATCGTCCAAAGGCGAAACCCGAGAGGGGGAGACAATCTCGAGTGTGTGTGTAAAATCAAAACGAGGTCTACATACAT
Source organism: Poromitra crassiceps (assembly GCF_964638095.1). Lineage (NCBI taxonomy): Eukaryota > Metazoa > Chordata > Actinopteri > Beryciformes > Melamphaidae > Poromitra > Poromitra crassiceps. The sequence continues at coordinate 49,089,388 of NC_139643.1, read as the reverse complement.
CCAAGTCTATAAAAACAAGTCAATTTAAAAAACACAGATGTCAAAAAAGATGCAGGAGACTAAATCAAAATGTTCGGCGAAGCTTGATGTACATGTGTCTTCCATTACGCTCGAGAAATATATTTCAAATTGACGTTGTGGTTTTTGTGTGTGTGTGTGTGTGATGTATCTCTGCCCATATCGGCTCGTCGCACTAGAACGGGCGGCTTGGTCTTATAAGGAAGGAAACGCACAAGCTGTTCATATTTACGACATGTTAATTGACTTGTGTAATCTGCCATCTGAATTCGCCGCTGGAATGTAAACGTTGAACTTATTGAGAAAACAAACCTGCTGTTCAAAGCCGGCGAGACGAGAGCGCCGCCGTTTGTTAACCCCCTCGGGGGTCCCGTGTGGTCTGTCCCGTGTTGACCCCCTCGGGGGTCCCGCGTGGTCTGTCCCGTGTCCCCCCCCATCCCCCCGTCCCACATATATCCACTAAACACACCCAGTTTGGTAAAAGCGCGATAATCGCTTTGCTTGTGACAGTGGAGCGCAGTGAGTGGGTCAGGTCAGTTGAGAGAGGCCTACATGGGAATCTGGCTTATGTTTTACTTGTGAAAAGTATGGGAGGACGTTTTGTGTACTGCAACATCAATCTGACTGCCGCTTGCCTTCCGCATGTCATGTGGACTCGAATAGATGATGTGGGAACAAAGACGTTTCGATGTTTTTCACTCTTTCTTGGCTGGGATTGGTGAAATATTTCTAAAATTCATGTAAATTACACACATTGAAATTAAGTTGCTGCAATAACTAATGGTAAATACAGTACCGTAATTTCCGCACTATAAGGCGCACCGGAGTATAAGCCGCAGCAGCAAAATTGCCAGTTTGTTACATATATAAGCCGCACCGGACTATAAGCCGCGGGTGTTTTAATGTTTTTTTTTTTTTTTTTGTGTTTTAATGTTTAATTACCATATGTAAGGGTTCGTGCACAGAGGGGATTGTCGGGAAAGAGATGGCTGTTTGGGGAAGCTCCCATTTATTAACATTTCAACAAAACAAAACAAAAGTCAGGTCACTAATCCCCAGACAAAATCACACAACAATAGGCTATATCACACAGGATAAGGTGCAGTCACGGCTGTAAACAAAATAACTGTAAAACAATAATAAAACAATCAGTCAACAGTAGTGAGCCTACCAGAAAAGTCATTAATCCTTGTCTTCATCTTTTAGGTGAAGGTGCAGCAAACGGCTGTAACCAGAGAAGTCAAGTCACTAATCCTCGTCTTCCTCTTCTTCCTGCGTACTGAAACCACCAAAGTCCTCATCTTCAGTGTCGGAAACGAACAGGTTCAGGGTGGCTTCGTCAACCACTCTCCTCTCTCCTTCGTTGTCACTTTCAAAACCAACAAACTCCTCTTCGTCACTGTCGGTGTCGGCATCGAACAGCCTCTGAAGCCTCTGACGGCCCTCAGCACCAGCTGTGGCGGCGTCATCCTCTTCATCCCGCAGCAGTCCAGCCTTTCGGAACCCGTTGGTGATTGTGGATGTTTTCACACTCCTATAATATTCCGTGATCTTCCTTTGTGTGAGTTCGCCGAGGTTTGTGATTTTCTCCTGGTAGTCGGGAGGGAGTTGCTGGCACACTGCAGTCGTCCTCGCCCTGACGGACAGTCCCTTTCGTCTCATGAATCGGAAGCACCAAGATGGCCCACCTCTGAAATGTTCAATTTTCATTTCGGTGGCGACTGTTTTGGCCTTCAGTCGGATCTGAACGTTGGACACACCTCGGCCGTCTGCTCTCTGTGTCAACACCCAATCTTCAAGGGAATCTTCAAGTTCGGGCCATCTGCTTTTATTACCTCTGAAGGATGTTTTCGTCTTTTTGCATTGAGACAGTTCCTCCTGCTGCCCCTTCCAACGTCTCACCATTGACTCGTTGATGCCAAGGTTACGTGCTGCTGCTCGATTTCCGTCTTTTAATGCGAGATTGACTGCCTTCAACTTGAAAGCTGCATCGTGTGCATTTCTGCGTTTCTTCTCCATGGTGAGTGAGAGTTAGTGCACGACCCTTTGCTGCTGCTGCTGCTGTTGTTGTGATTCCGGTCTGCTACTGTAATGAACTTTGAACCGGTAGGAGTAACCGGTTGATTTCCGCCAAATGATGTCAAGTCAAGTCAAGTCAAATTTTATTTATATAGCACCTTTCATACACAAAGGCAATTCAAGGTGCTTTACAAAAAAATAATCGAAAAAACAAGCAGCAAAGCAATGCACATAAAATGTGCAGATGAAGCTGTGTAACCTGTAAAATCCATCGATTTTGGAGGTCACCGAGTGGCCGTTTGCTTAATTACCATATGTAAGGGTTCATGCACAGAGGGGATTGTCGGGAAAGAGATGGCTGTTTGAGGAAGCTCCCATTTATTAACATTTCAACAAAACAACATAACACAACACCACCTTTGTTTTTTTTTACAGTGCACACAGTGTCCGCGGTGTGGTGAAAAGAGGGCAAGAGAGGAAATTAAAACAGAAGTGGATTTATAGTTAGAAAGAGTGCTAAAGAAGAGAGATTTTTTTTTTTTTTTTTTCTGAAAAAATCCATAGATAAGCCGCACCGTTATATAAGCCGCAGGGCCAAAAAACGGGGAAAAAGCCGCGGCTTATAGTCCGAAATTTACGGTAGTTATTACATTGTAAAAACACAGTTGAATATGATCTCAAAGAATGTCCAGATGTAAATTCTAATAATGTGTGATGATCGGAATCGTGGACGGAATCTGATCGTTAATCTTTTTCCCAGAGAAGAAAACGAGAGGGGGGGGGGGGGAAACGGTGGACTCTAAATGCAGTTGTCAGCGAATGTGAAAGGGTTGAGAGCGTTCCGTTTGACTCCAAAGACAAATCTCAGCAACTCATTCAGAGGCGCTTCAATAGCTTCAGCAGCCTCAGTGTTTGCCCGTTTCTTTTAACGAGCAAAGTCTGAATTAATGACGCTCTTGCGTAATCCAGTTGGAACCCTGATGGCACCGTTAGCAGACACGCTGCAGCGTTCACCCCTGATCCTGGTTGTCACGGTGAGGGTGATCAAAGTGTGCACATAAACACACACACACACACACACACACACACACACACACATACACACACACACACACACACACACACACATGCACACACACGCACGCACGTTAGAACTCACATTTCATTTGGTTCAGCGAGACCGTCTGGCCTCAAGCCCTGGGAGGGTGTTAAGCAGATGCTGCAAAGTGGATGAGCCAATCGGCGACTGCGCTCAGTGCCCTGTGATTGACAGTGCAAGTTGGCCAATCAGGAACGCCGCTAGCGCTGCACTAACAAAACAATATTGGCCACCTCCTTGCTTGTCCGCCTCGAGGAGTCATGTCAGCGTTTGTCTAGTTTAAACAGCCATAAAGTGCAGTTATTGCAGAAATAGACTGAATAACAACAATGAAACAAGTACAGGAGTATCGCAGCAACAGCGGAGTGTCTCGGCGGAAAACATGTTTTTGCCGTTCTCCCGAGTGGATTTGGGTTTGACTGGATCCGACGCTGATTGGCTGAAGGAGTTGTCTGTCAAGGTAAGTACACCCGCCCACTGCGATACACTGGGAGAAAGCTCAAATCAAAATGTGAGTTCACGTGACCGGCTGGTTTACCAGGCTATAGTTTTTATAAGGGCACTACCGCCGCAAAAGTACTGCCATAGTGGTCACGTACTGGTTGATTTATTTGTATTTGTTTGCAACAGTAAGAGCCCAACAAGATGGTGAATGAAAGTTGAGAATCCACAGATTCCAGTGGTATTATTATTATTATTATTTATTTATTTTTGTAAATATATTTATTGGGTTTTCCTTTTTTTTTTACACAACATGTATTGACACAAATGCAACATGTACATGTACATACACACGAATACAGAAACGAAACAAAAACAAACCACACACACAAAAACAAATCAAGAAACAAACCAACAACTATAAAATCAAATCAAACCAAAATCAATTAAATTAAATTATTCATTATTATTATTATTATTATTAGTATTATCATTCTACGAGCAAAACTCACTGAAGTAGCAGCTAAAGACAAACACTGTTTCAGCAGCAACTGAAACAGACATCTGGAGTGAAGTTGATGCCTATGTACAGTCTGAATTCCTTTGCACAGCCTTTGCCAAGGCAAAGTGTGGCTACTGTGAAGAATCTCAAATAGAAGAGTTTTGATTTGTTTCACAGATTGTTTTGGACACGTTTTTGACATCTTTACTAGTAAAGGTGGACCCGCGGGAGTTGGACACCCCCGGGGTTAGACCCACCCAGTCTGCCTCCCCTGATTCCTCCCCCCCCCCCCCCCCCCAGTTTGCTCAGCCAGGAAGGCATCACTCATGACATCATCACTGATGACATCACTGATGGCATCATCCCCGCCGCCCCTTCCACGGGAGTTAGACCCACTCAGGGGACATTCACACCAAAAGCCTTTTTGGAGCTGCCAGCGTCCTTCTGCAATTCATTCTCTATGTAAGGACGCGCTAAACGTGCTCCTCTTTCACTGAACGCACCTGGTGTTTCAGCGCTCGTGGCGTCTTTTGTTTTTGGCGGAGCGCTCTGGGTGTTCTTAATCTGAAAATAGTTTAACATTTGGAGGAAAAGCGCGCTGCTCGTCTTTTCACTCCTCCTACCCTTTTCTCCTCCCAGAGGGATCCTCAACCTCCGCTGCTGCCAGAATTGGCAATAATCTGGCTTTCGTGTTGACGGTGAACAACATCAAACAGACAAACCCAGCTGGCTTCCGTCCGTGTGGTCGTTGTGTTCTGATCTGTACTGCACGCGACTGCAGGGGAAAACAAAACAAAGCGCAAAAAAAAAACGCTCCGTGCGCTGTGTTTTGTGCACAATGGAAGCGCTCTCAACATGATTTCCATAGTGTTCTAACTGAAAAAAGCGCTTTGGGTGCTCTTTACACTTCCTGAAAGTTTCAGCCCGATCGCATGTAAAACGGCATAGCTGTGGCCGGACAAAATTCACACACAGACACTTCTTCATTCTTATTACAGTAGTAGATTATGAAATCTGGGAGAAAAAATTAAATAAAAATGCATGTGCCCAAACTTTGGACCGGCAGTGTGGCAATGCTGAACCAGTGCCAGCCTCCATGCCACTGAGTCATCAGCAGGGAGACCAATTTGCAAGTGCTAACGCGGGTCACTCCAGTGCATCATTGTCCTGTGTCGAGCGCGGGGCGACCCGTCATATTCTGAAAGAACCTCACTCGGGTCCGCCGGCCCGAGGCCTCTGGGGTTCACACACAATAAGCCTTGTTAGCATCATGTCCCCGAGGAGTGATGACTTCACTTTTCACGCCTGACGGTCCAGAGGTGACAGTTAGGGACTTCATATGTGTGTGAGTTGTTTTGAGCGTGTTTTGGGTTGCGTGAGGTGGCGCTCCGTCTGAGTGGATGTGCTGAAGTGTGCGTAGGGAGTTAAGAGGTGCGCCGATTACTTCCTGTGTGGGGCCTCTTCAACAACGTTCACAATAAGCCTACAGAGCAATAAGCCTACAGAACAATAAGCCTACAGAGCAATAAGCCTACAGAGCAATAAGCTCACATTCTAAAGAGCGCTTACAGAAATCCTCGTAGAAAATGAGACCGTGGCTCAAACCTCCGATGCTGGTAGAAACATAAAAGGATTAAGTTGGGAAAGTAGACAGTTGAGCGTAGAGTTAAAAACAACAGAGGCCCAACGACAACACCAGTTTTCGTTACGCTGCTTTTTCTGGAGAACGAAATAAAAGGTTAAATCCTTCATTCCTCATAGACCTGTCCCAAACGGTACAGCATCACTAAAATAGGTTTTATTTGGTCCGGCGCCGCTATGCTTAACACGTTACTGTGACTAAACGCACACACGTGACGTGCACACGACATGACATGTTACTGTGACTAAACGCACACACGTGACGTGCACACGACACGACACATTTCTTTTTGCCACCAATCACAGCTTTGGTCTCATTTGTGCCGTCGCAGCAGATGACTTGATGGATTTCCTCCGCAGCGCCGCGTGGCACATGGCTGGCCCGGAGCGATGATGTCATCAGCGTGAGACGGCTGCTGGAGTGACACCGCGGAGCCATTAGCGCCAGGCGGCTGCCATTGCTCGTTATCCCCCGGTGGGCCCCGCCCCGCCGCAGGCACTGGCCTCTATCTGCTGTCAGAGCAGCCATGCCCCAATCCCCCGTCCCACCACCTCCTCGCTCCCCATCCTCCACCTCCTCGCTCCCCATCCTCCACCCATCAGCTCCTCGCTCCCCATCCTCCACCCATCAGCTCCTCGCTCCCCATCCTCCACCCATCAGGCAGAGTTCAGGCGGAGTTGAACACAAAAGGAAGGAGGTTTCTGTCCGTCAGTATCGGCTGACATGTTCTTTTATTTCAACTAGAAACAGAGCACGCTCCTTCATAGCATCCCTCGCCCGTCGTCCAATCAACTGGCGGTGCTCACTCCTATACCGGGCCTCCTCGCCCTCGTCCAATCAACTGGCTTCGCGCGTGTGCCGTTGAGCAGTTGTGCCGTGCCGTGTCTTTTTTTTTTGACAAATTATATTAGTATGATTCTTGACTAAAGAGGCGATTTCCTCTCTCGCTGCTTCGACTTGCTCCAAGATGTGAGCAGCAGAAACAGAGCGAGGTTAGGAAAGAGTCAGAGAGAGAGGATATCAGTTGTCAAGGTAACCGAGCGCTCTTCCTGTGGGCTCAAACCCGTGGGGGATACGACACCATGGTAGCGTTTCAAAATAAAGGACCAAACAGCAACGCAACAACAGACACACAGACAAAGAGAATAAAGACGTAAGGGAGGAAAACAATTATAGAAAGATTTGTGGTTTGGATCCATTTGTAAGTTCAGGCCTCCAAAAGCGTTTGTGGTTTTTAGACCCCATGTTTGTTTTGCCTCTGTGGTTTTACCCACTTAGCATCACAGCAAAATCATGTGGAAAAGTTGTGAGGCTATATATAATATATTATGTTTATTTATGAAAAAGCCAAGACATTCCATACTGACTCCATACAGACTTTCCCCACATTTCATCATGGACTTCACGTCACACTGTGTGGACTGATTTCACGTCACACTGTGTGGACTGATTTCACGTCACACTGTGTGGACTGATTTCACGTCACACTGTGTGGACTGATTTCACCCAAATCACTGTGCAGATGATATGATGCCACATGACATGAACCATGCTTTACTTTTCTTTTTTTTCAAAGGTTTTTCAAAGATCAAACAGAAACGTAACTACTTCAACTGAACTTGACCTAACAGAACTTCAACCAATTCAACCTCTTAATAAACCATAATGGATACAGTCCTTAGTTTCTTCAACCCCGGATTTTTTTATCAGATTTTTATCCCCCATTAGTGCTAATTTAATTTATTTATCCTGGTTGCTGCTCCACCCTCTGCCGATCTGGGGAGAGCCGAAACTGGCTCCATGCTTCCTCCGAGACATGGGCAGTTAGCCCGCTATTCCAACCAGTTCCCCTCCCTCCAAACAGGCGCCCCTAACGACCAGAGGAGGCACCACTTCAGCAACCAGGATATTGCATGTTTTGGTGAAGGGGGTTCCTATATGAAGGAAACCCCCAGGGGGCACGGGGAGAACAATGCAAACTCCACACAGAAAGGCCCTCGAGGACATGGGGACGGGCACGCACTCAGCGCTCACAGCGTCCCAGGTGGGAATCAAACCCAGGACCTTCTAGCTGTGAGGCGACAGCTCTACCACTGAGCCACCATGTCCCCCTGAGCCATACTTTTAGAAGAATCAACAGGTTGACTGAATCCAAACAAACAAACGCGTAAACAAAGAACACAATGTCTGCTGCTTCACTGCTCGCTGGCTGCTCGGGCCGGACAGGGATCTGCCATGTCACACAGTCGCTATTCAGAGAGCTGAGTAAACAAACACTCAACAATGTACACACTCTGACACACACACACACACGGGCATACAGATACAATGACACTTGTACAAATAGACACACACAAATACACGCGTCGCCCACACATAGACATGCCCGTCACCACCACGCACGCACACACACACACACACACACACACACACACACACACACACACACACACACACACACACACAATGGCCACTTTTTGGGACATTAGGTTTACATTCATTCCCTGGAGTCTTACCCTAAACCCCTAACCCTCAGCTTTTTTTTTCCAAATTGGGGACACAGCTTTTGTCCATAATTGGACAAACCGTCCCCAATTAACTAGTCTCTTAAGTCTGAAATGTGTCCCCAAAGGTATCCTATGACAGACCGCGCACACACTGGCACGCACGCACGCGCACGCACGCACGCACACGCACACACACACACACACACACACACACACACACACACACACACACACACACACACACACACACACACACACACACAGTAGTGGGAGGGGCCGTGGCTCTACTTTGAAAGCTGGCTGGAGTCTCCACAGCAACTTATTTACATCACTTGTCGTCTGCTAGCTTCTGTAACCGCCGTCATCTGGCAAGGATTTCAACAACTGCTTTGTGTGCACAATGTTTTTGTGTGTTCGGCAGCTCATATATATCAGTGGACATCGTTACCCACTCCATCTCCCTAATGAGGCTTCAGAAGTCTGGTTTGATCTATGTTTTTTAGAGACACACACACACACACACACACCCCCCCACACACAGAGACACACCCCTGCCCTGCACAGGCCCCACCCACTGTAGTACCATCTGTGACCACCACCACCCGTCACATTCCTGAGCCTTGAGGTAATGATCCTCTTTGCAGGTTCTGCATCCTCCTCTGCCACATCAGATAAAGTGACAGCTCGCGACACCTGATCCCGCTCGATGACGGACGGTCATGATGTCACCGCGCTGCTTCCTGTGTCACGGCACTTTGGGCGAGGGGCGCTCCGCGGCCCGATCCATTACGCCCGACCGCAGACATCGCTCTTACACAAAAACAGGCGTTTCTGTCGTCATTCCTCTCCTTCCAAAGACCTCATCATCACTCTCTCTCAGACAGTACTGGGTTACTGTGAGTTGTCTCAATGCAAATCACACGGCACTATTACCTCGGTATTATGTCAACCCTCCATAAGATGATCAGACGATGCAACCGGATCGGCCGCGGCTTAACGAGATAGCGACGCAGCTTTAATTGGCTTTAACTCGTTTAGCCGTGGCTACTTGGCACCACCGTTGGACATCAGTCATGATGAATGTGGCCCAGAGTCGCTGATGGAGACCCTCAATGTCGGGACACGGTCAGAGCAGCGGTATCTTCTTACGCACTCCGCTCATGTCACCACTGGCAAAGCGTCGTTTGCCCTCTTCGTCTTAACGCGCGGCCAGCTTGCTGCCATTTGTCACGTTGTATTTTCTTCCGTGGTGATGGGGCCGCTCGACCCGAACACGGGAAAGGAGCCTGATGATGACATCAGCGCATGGTTCTTTTCTGGACTCAGACCGCCTATGGAATCAACAACACGTATAGAGTCAGCGTGGGTGTGTCTTGTAGAATGTGTGTCTCATGTGTGTGTGTGTGTGTGTACTTGAATGAGATCACACATGGGAGGAGTAATAAATACGTCCACCCCTATGACTCCGCCCTCGTTCTATCCAATAGCTCGTTGCCTATCGCGTTCAATGACTCCAACACACCAGCAACCCTCTCTCCCACTGTGCTGATTGGTTGATTGACTGATTTGATTTTGAACAATAACAAATACGAATAACAAAACCCACGGGATGGCGTGAAAAAGGGTAAACACGTATTTCCATCGTGGTCCCTGTGCTCCCGATTGGTAGGCTAATTGCCCACATTACTCTCTTTCAGACGCTGTAGCGGACTTAGTTTGAATGCCACTGAAGTCTGGTATAGGCTATCCTCTGAAACCAGATGACCTAGCAGCATCCATTGGTAGCAACGATGTTGTGCTAGCTTGTCGTGACGGGGGTTCAAAGTTAGCCCAAATTTTGGCGAGGGAAAAAGCATATTCAAAGAGGGGTCCCGTGAACTGTCAGCCCAAGATATCTGAATGAAAATGGGTATATATACGTACCCACGAGTCTCCCCTTTACTGATAAGATTTTTTTTTCTCCATAGGGTAGCGCAAGTATATAAAAAAAAAAAAAAAAAAAATCTGGGGTATCAGGAAAAGCACCCCAGCAGATACCCCAGGAAATCTCCCTCCTTTTCACAGCCCAATGTTGGCAGGTATGTGACTCACACACACACACAAGCAGTAAAGTGGTGTTGAAAACGAATGTCACACACAATTTGACACATATAGAGTGTCTGTGTGTTTCCAGCTCCTCTGTTTGTCTCCTTGTCTTGGCAGAGGAGTGTGCGTCTTTGTCTCCTCGTCTTGGCAGAGGAGTGTGCGTCTTTGTCTCCTTGTCTTGGCAGTGTGTGCCGTGTGTTTGTCTTTGTCTCCTTGTCTTGGCAGTGTGTGTGTCTTTGCTGGATGATGCATGGGAGTCCATCGGGGCGGAGATGAATGGGACGAGGTGGAGTGGGTTAAACCTCCAGCTTTACCTCACAGCTCACTCCCCTCCTCCGCCTGAAGGATGGAGGGTGGAGATCTGATAAGGAGGCTGGCTGAACAAGGCTGGTTCTGTCTGCGTCTCCGTCCGCCCCACCTCCACCTCCTCACCTCCTCCACCTCCACCTCCTCACGGCTGTGTTTGTGAACATCATGACGTATGGTGCAGCAAACGCCAGGGCGGAGCGGGGTTTTCCCCCGATTCTGTCACCATGGTTAATCCTTTAATGGAGAGGGCCCAAGAATGCTCACAGAGTCTTCTCCGGCCGTGTCGGGTAGAAGAGAAGATGGAGAGAAGATGGATCTGTGCGATACTGTATTTGAAGTAGCATCCATCTAACGTGCCTTTAGTTCACACTTGTTCTTATCTTGGAGAAGTGATGAGAAACGTAACTTGCAGCAAACGCACGACAGAGGAGCCTTTCGTTGTTTATTGAATTCCCGCCAAATGGGCTGATGTTCGCAAAGACGATTTGATTTACGAGCGACGAGTGATTGAATGATTCTGGACACCTGTGAAATCTATCAGTGAGCGTTTGGAGGATGTACATGAAGAAACTTTGATTTAACTAAGCTGCCTGGATAATCTGTAACATTCAGCATACCTTCAAAGGGGAAACAACATGGTGTGTACGTGTCTGATGAAACATTTGTGAATCCTGTAATATCCGAGTCGCCTTTTTCATTTCATCATGTAACAGATTGATGAGCCCATCATGTAACAGACAGAAATGTGTTTTTTTTGTTGCTCCAGACTGTATTTGCAAATAACACTCAGCGTTTCTTATGCTTTCCCAGAGTCTGGAGACCTGTATTGTTTGTATGACTCAATAAGTTCACTGCAGCTAACTTAAAGGAAAGAGTTTGCAACATTTGGCGTGACTTTATTGAACCTGGGACACCGTCATCATGAACATGGGATTTGAATTTGTCAGAATTTACATGAATATAGCCCAGAATCAGAATCAGCTTTATTGGCCAAGTATGTAGACATACAAGGAATTTTTCCCAGCCTCACCTGCTGCGTCCTGTCTGTCAGGAAGTTGATGATCCACTGACAGGTGGAGGCCGGCACACCTGAGCTGGAGCGGAGGACTTCTGTCATGTCCTTCAGGTTGGCCAACACCAGTCTCTCAAAGGATTCCATGAGCACAGACGTCAGGGCGATGAGCCTGTAGTCATTTAAGTGTGTGATGGAGCCGAGGCCTTCTTTGGAACCGGGGTTATAGTGGAGCGTTGAAAGCAGGAGGGGACTTCACACAGCTTCTCTAGTAATCTGCTGAAGATCTTTGTGAAGGTGGGGACCACAGCTTCTCCAGTGATCTGCTGAAGATCTTTGTGAAGGTGGGGACCACAGCTTCTCCAGTGATCTGCTGAAGATCTTTGTGAAGGTGGGGACCACAGCTTCTCTAGTGATCTGCTGAAGATCTTTGTGAAGGTGGGGACCACAGCTTCTCCAGTGATCTGCTGAAGATCTTTGTGAAGGTGGGGGCCACAGCTCTCCAGTGATCTGCTGAAGATCTTTGTGAAGGTGGGGACCACAGCTCTCTAGTGATCTGCTGAAGATCTTTGTGAAGGTGGGGGCCACAGCTCTCCAGTGATCTGCTGAAGATCTTTGTGAAGGTGGGGACCACAGCTTCTCCAGTGATCTGCTGAAGATCTTTGTGAAGGTGGGGACCACAGCTCTCCAGTGATCTGCTGAAGATCTTTGTGAAGGTGGGGGCCACAGCTCTCCAGTGATCTGCTGAAGATCTTTGTGAAGGTGGGGGCCACAGCTCTCCAGTGATCTGCTGAAGATCTTTGTGAAGGTGGGGGCCACAGCTTCTCCAGTGATCTGCTGAATATCTTTGTGAAGGTGGGGACCACAGCTTCTCCAGTGATCTGCTGAAGATCTTTGTGAAGGTGGAGGCCAGCTGATCAGCACATGCTTTCAGGCAGGATGGAGACACTCAGTCTGGGCCTGGAGCCTTCCTGGTCTTTTGTCACTGAAACAGCTTTCTCCTGCTCTTCAGAGATCCTCAGTGCAGGTGGGGTGGTGGGGGGCAGTGGTTGGGTGGTAGCAGGGGAGAGGGGTAGGGGACTAGGAGGAGCAGGGGTGAAGGTGTAACAGACGCAGGAGAGAGGGGGGTGGGTGGCAAGGGGATGGGAGTGGGGTAGCTGTTATCAATCTCATTCTGGAGCGTAAACAAGAATTTGGGTATTTTTCAACCTGGGCCCTATTTTCCTAGTCTCAACGCCAGATCCATGAGAGTTCTTATGCTGATACACTACATTACTGCATGCTGCAGATCTCTCTCTGGGTCTGCTACACTACGTTACTGCATGCTGCAGATCTCTCTCTGGGTCTGATACACTATGTTACTACATGCTGCAGATCTCTCTCTGGGTCTGATACACTACGTTACTGCATGCTGCAGATCTCTCTCTGGGTCTGATACACTACGTTACTGCATGCTGCAGATCTCTCTCTGGGTCTGATACACTATGTTACTACATGCTGCAGATCTCTCTCTGGGTCTGATACACGATGTTACTGCACTCTGCAGATCTCTCTCTGGGTCTGATACACTATGTTACTGCACGCTGCAGATCTCTCTCTGGGTCTGATACACTACGTTACTGCATGCTGCAGAGCTCTCTCTGGGTCTGATACACTATGTTACTGCATGCTGCAGATCTCTCTCTGGGTCTGATACACTATGTTACTGCATGCTGCAGATCTCTCTCTGGGTCTGATACACTATGTTACTGCATGCTGCAGAGCTCTCTCTGGGTCTGATATACTATGTTACATCATGCTGCAGATCTCTCTCTGGGTCTGATACACTACGTTACTGCATGCTGCAGATCTCTCTCTGGGTCTGATACACTACGTTACTGCATGCTGCAGAGCTCTCTCTGGGTCTGATATACTATGTTACATCATGCTGCAGATCTCTCTCTGGGTCTGATACACTACGTTACTGCATGCTGCAGAGCTCTCTCTGGGTCTGATATACTAAGTTACATCATGCTGCAGATCTCTCTCTGGGTCTGATACACTACGTTACTGCATGCTGCAGATCTCTCTCTGGGTCTGATACACTATGTTACTGCATGCTGCAGAACTCTCTCTGGGTCTGATACACTATGTTACTGCATGCTGCAGATCTCTCTCTGGGTCTGATACACTATGTTACTGCATGCTGCAGAGCTCTCTCTGGGTCTGATACACTATGTTACTGCATGCTGCAGATCTCTCTCTGGGTCTGATACACTATGTTACTGCATGCTGCAGATCTCTCTCTGGGTCTGATACACTATGTTACTGCATGCTGCAGATCTCTCTCTGGGTCTGATACACTACGTTACTGCATGCTGCAGATCTCTCTCTGGGTCTGATACACTACGTTACTGCATGCTGCAGATCTCTCTCTGGGTCTGATATACTATGTTACATCATGCTGCAGATCTCTCTCTGGGTCTGATACACTATGTTACTGCATGCTGCAGATCTCTCTCTGGGTCTGATACACTACGTTACTGCATGCTGCAGATCTCTCTCTGGGTCTGATACACTATGTTACTGCATGCTGCAGATCTCTCTCTGGGTCTGATACACTATGTTACTGCATGCTGCAGATCTCTCTCTGGGTCTGATACACTACGTTACTGCATGCTGCAGATCTCTCTCTGGGTCTGACACCCTCAGAGGGCTGGTTAATCGATCAGACAACACGGGAGGTGTTTTTCGAACCGCTCTCTCATCGGTGCTACGACCTGTCACTCATTCAATTTCAACCCACCTTCAAAACCAACAGTGGCTGTTAACTGGCACAGACTCACTTATGTAGTATGCGGAGCGCAGCGATTCAACATAATATTTGAGTCTGGGGAGAGACTACTATTTTCCTAACTTTTTGTCTCTAAGTGATTAAACTGAACATCAATTTCTGAATTTCGTCCAATATTGACCAAGATCACTTGAGTTGGCAGCGTCTGCCCTGCTTGTCTTGGCTCATGTCCTGTACGTCCACTAAAAGAGCTTACTTTTGCACCGGCAGGCTCAGATTGTTATTATAAAAGCCAGAGAGGAAATGAATGATTGTATTTAGCTTGCAGGCTCTGCCTGTTGCTCCTGTCTCTCTCTCCACATCCGCTCTCCAATTTGTAGGAGGTCTTCATCGGTATCCAATAAATACGGGCGGTAGAGGTCTTTGGGTATGCCCGAACCCCCGAATACCCGAGGACCCGACCCGGATTTGCCACGGGTCTCGGGTCTCTTGACAGTGAAATGCCGGGTCCAATAGGACCTGAGTGGACCCGGTGAGTGGCTTTCTCAGCTGTCAATCACCACTTTTTATATTGTCAAATAACTCATTAAAAACAAACTTATTAGAAAAATTAGCACTTGAACCTACTAAAGGTCTTCTGGTATGCCCTCGGATACCCGAGGACCCGGCCGGGTCTCGGGGGCCATTCAAAAGAAGTGACTTGGGGTCTGGGCCGGGTCCAACATTTATCGGGTCTGTCCGGTTCCTCGTCTCAGCTTTCTAATAATAGACGGGTCCATTCGGGTCCGGGCACAAATTTCCCGGGTCCATTTGGGTCCGGGTTCATCATTTTGGACCCGTGAAAACCTCTAACGGTCTAGCAGCCATCGAATTTGTTATCTCTCTCTCTCTCTCTCTCTCTCTCTCTCTCTCTATGCTCTATGGTCTAAGCAAGGGGTGTCAGACTCATATTAGGTAGAGGGCCGGATTTGTTCAACTGAGACCTCATGGGGGCCGGATTTTTTTTTTTACTAAAATCAATTCGACTCATTTATCCATTTACTTCACAAAAGAAATACTGCTCTTTCCATTTCTCTTGAAACTGCCTGCATTCCGTGTCAACCTTTCTCTTTTTCGACAGCATCTTGTTGATTCCTTTGTTTTTTGGTAGGTAGCCGAATGCGCGATTCAATTCCAGCGTGGCATCATGGCGGCTTTGTTTACACCTGATGACCTACTGACATACTTCCTTGTAGTGCAGGTTAATTAACTTATGAATGAACTCTTAGCTTGCTTATTAGCCACACGTAGTTCATGATAATGGGGTGCGAATTTAATAATAATAATAATAAAAAAAATATATATATATATATTTTTTAATATTCCAAAACATCTCGCGGGCCGGATGAAACCTGCCGGGCCATATCTCTGACATCCCTGGGGCGGCTTTAGCTCAGGAGGTAGAGCGGGTCGGCCAATGACGCAAGGGTTGGCGGTTCGATCCCCGCTCCCTCCCAGCTGCTGTCGTTGTGTCCTTGGGCAAGACACTTAACCCTCCTTGCTCCCGATGGTGTGTAGGCAGCCTGCGTGGTAGCCTGCTGCCATCGGTGTATGAATGGGTGAATGTAGACTACCTACTGATTGTAAAGCGCTTTGGATAAAAGCGCTATATAAATGCAGGTCATTTACCATTTACGTATGATCACATCATTAAATGTGGAGATAGGAGGAGAGCACGTTTGATTCCCATGTAGGGTGGTTATCTTCTGCACACATCTCATATGGTGACTGACCACCACCCATTAAAGCTGTGACCCCACCAAAGCTGTGATAGCACTGTCGGTGATGTTCTGCAGACCCGGCTACTGTGCCAAACTTTGATTCCTAACACATTGAGAGGATATGCTATGAACTTATGTGAGCTTATTTTTTTATATGACGACAAACCACCATAGAAAAAGAACGCACCCAACAGATATGACCACATCCCTGTGCAGTGCGCTCGTAAAGCTGCCATGTCAGCGAGCCAACGTCGTTCTCTTTCGTCTCTTGCCACAAAGTTGATCACTCCTTTCAGATTGAGTGCGTGCAGCGGGACGATGTGCAACGGTCAACGTCAACGTGATGCGAAGGAGTCAATAAATAGCGCACGCACGCACGCACCCTTCGCTGATAGTACCTCTTTGGCCTGACAAGCCCCGCTGATTAGTGGAGACATTTATGGACTTAAATAATGAAGAGAGAGGGAGGAGGAGAGAAAGAAAAACATGGAAACCCAAATTCACAATGGCTATTTCCACCTAGGGAAGCGGGGAGATGCTTTTCTGTAATTTCCCTGCGTATGAACGGGGCCTAGTGTGTGCGGCTTGATTGCGTCAGTGTCTGGCGACGTACGCGCGCCTCCTCCACCACAACCATTAGAAACACAATGAGGTCAGTGAGTGAGTGACAGAGTTTAGCGTGGCCCTTAAACACCTCGCAGAGAGGAGGGCTATTAGCTGCCTATTAAAAGTCCAATAGCAAAAAAGTGCGTCTGACATATTTCATAGCTAACTGGCAGTTATTCACCTTGTGATTCCAGCTAGTGATCAGCTGTCAGAAACACTGACTGTGCTACGAAGCAGACCTCTCCATCCTCCGCACACTTTTCTGCACTGAAGCCCTCCCAACGCCCCCGATCGCTCCGAAAATTCCTCGCTTGCTGATCAGAAACAAATGTCTCGTTAAAACTGTCACGATCGATCAATTGATTCCTCTAAAATCGGGGGGCAATTTGCTCTCACGCGCCGCGCCGGGCCGATAATTTGACCTAATCAATTTCACGTGGGGTTTATTGTTTGGGAGGTGGAGAAAGCGGTGTAAGCCGTGTGGCCACACTGTGTATATGTTTACCCCGGGCGCTCTGTCACATCACATCAAGCCAGAGGAGCGCCTATGGTTTACCTCACGTCACTTTTGTCGTACGGGGTCAGGAGGCCGACGCTAAACACAATCAGAGAGCGGCCTCTCCTCTCCACCGCCTCACCTCCAGGACACACTGGTGAGGGTCCTTTAGCGCTTATTTGGGGCATGTTTCTATGAACTTGTCACGCGCTAAAGTCGCTATTACCATGTACAAATAAATGGAGGCTAATTTGGCTGAAGGGGGGGAGGGAAAGCACCAGCACATGGTGCGTGACCCCCCGCGACCCCCGGCCGGGTTTGACCAACGTGCCGATCTCTCTCGCCTCTGTTTGTTGCTCCTAGACGTCTTAACAGTTTACAGAGCGGGGGGCCGGGGGGGTTTGTGTGCCGGGCCGGCTCTTCCCAGTTTTCACAGATGGACCCGCGCGGCGGCGGTGGCGGCGGCTAACGCGGCACATTCCCTGCTAGCCCGAGCATGTCCCAGTGACAGCCACGCCATGCTCTGCTGTGCTGAGTGAAGGCCATGTGGAAACACAGCAAGACGGTGCCAACAGCCTCTCTGCGCTCCAACACTAATAGTGCTCTTTAAGCTCGTACGTCTCTCTAAAAGCTTGGATTGGGGCAGTAATAGGCCTCCTCATTCCTTTATATTTATGCTCCTTAGCGATAATTACTCAAAGTGTATCACTCTGGAATGAGCTTTGGATTAAGTGTCCCTGAGCCTGTTGAAAATCCAGCCATGGCTGTCAAATTCCCATGGAAGGCGTTCCCGTCGATAATGTGCACGTTGGTCAATTTGTGCGATCGTTAAATCCAAAAGCCTAAACTAAAAATTTGTCCAACTGAAATGATACAGCTCTGTTGAATTTGTGACACAGCTCGCTTGTGGTAATACGTTACGTGCCATCCGCCTCCTCAATGAGGCCCGAAAGCCCCCACAAATCAGGACTTTGTCACTCCTCCCCCTCCCTCCAGCACATCCGGCCCTGCAACGGGCTGGGGTCCCCCCACCTCCCTCCAGCACATCCGGTCCTGCAACGGGCTGGGGTCCCCCCCCATAGACATTATCCCACGGACACTATCCTCCCCCCACCACCCCATTACAGTATATGTCACTTTTAACCTCGCGTCATTCCCTGCCTACCAACACGAGGGTCGCAGGTTCGTATCCCCGTGTTGCCTCCGGCTTGGTCGGGCGTCCATACAGGCACGATTGGCTGGTGTGTCTGAGGGTGGGAAGCCTGGGTTGGGGCATATGTGTCCTGGTCGCGCCTCCTCTGGTCGGTCGGGGGGCGCCTGTTCGGGGTGGATGGGAACTGGAGGGAATAGCGTGATCCTCCCACGTGCTACGACGTCCTGCCGGTGAAGCTCCCCGCTGTCAGGTGAACAGAAGCGGCTGGCTACTGCGCATGTGTCGGTGGAAGCATGGTGCTAGTCTACGGCTCTCCCCAGATGGGCAGAGGGTGGAGCAGCCAATAGGGCAGCATGGGGATAAATTGGCAAAGTATCATTGGGGAGAAAATGGGGGAAAATCTGGAAAAAGAAACTGGCGTCACCAGGCTCTTTCTCAGAGGAGAAAGAGCCTGGTGACACATTACTACAGGCAGGAAGTCCCGCCCCGTCTTCCGGTGGTCCTTCCTCTTTGTGTGCCGCAGTGTTTTCCTTCCCCCATTTGACCGCTTTGACCGCTGTGTCAGGCGGCGATGCCGTTATTTGGTTTTGGTTGTTTGTTTGTTTTTAGCTTTTTGGGTCGCTAGATACTCGCGTGTTTTCTGAACAGAACGCAAGGCTTGAGCGTAATCTTTTCCTGGAGTACAGCACTTTGGTTCCCGGCGGATGTCGTGGGTAGGGATGGGTACCGTTCACATTTGAACCGATACCGGTACGATACCGGTACCTGGAATTCGGTATGGTACCCAAAACGGTACCATTTTCGGTACTTTACACACTCTAATAACAAAAAATTTTACAGTCGTAAAAAAAAAAAAAGTCCAAACTTCTCAATTTCAACATTGTTCTTTATTTAGCACATTATTTATTTAGCACCAGACAAAATAAAACTTCTCCGTACCTCCCTACCTCTCCCCTCCCAAACCAAGAGTTGTAGCAGCAAGGTTAGTTTAGTGGGGTTGGGGAAATGGGGGGAATAGTACTTAGGGGCAACTGATGTCTAACACAGCTTCCAGCAGGGCCTGGTCTTCATCTTCAAAGAGCTCCCCAAGTGCTGAAAGTTTCTTCTGCTTATTGAGTGGTATCTGAAAATAAAAAAAGGCATCGTGATTCATCAAGCATTATTTGTGTTATCAATAGAAAGAAGTGTCAGTGCTATGCACATCTTAATAGAAATGACAATTTATTGTTAGTAACATTATAGCTTAGGCTACACTATGAATAACACACCCATTATCACTCGTCATTATGCAAAATAATAATTTACCTGAACCATATCCACCGCTGAGAAGAGGGTGAATCGTGTCTCCTCCTGTGCGGCTGTCACTGGCACATGGTTACCTAGCAATGAAAGCAAGAGTGCAACGTTAAATAACACGTCTCACGGTCGGTGATACGAGCTGATGATAATTATTATAGAACGTTAACAACGCTAAGCTATAAAGCTAACTCAGCCAAGACAGTGAAAAGCCCCGTTATCTAACAACCACAACGGCAGTGAAACAACTTATCCAGCTAACGCTAGCTAATTAAATAACGTTACCTGATGTTGTAGAAGTCGATGCCTCTCTCAAGTTCCGTCATCATCCTCCTGCAAGACTTCAGCTAACGTTACAGCTGACGAGCTGAGGAGGTGCTGCTAATGTTAGCTGCGGTGCGGTGTCTGCTTCCCTCAGGCTATCTAACACGTCACAGTGTTCAGCATTTAGCTAAATATATCTTGTGTTTGACCATGCTTCCTCAAGTTTGAGGTGTTTCCCTCGCCAGCTTTGCAATTCACATCACAAATGTTGCAACCAGTGTTGTCTGAGTCTATCTTGGTAAAGTGTAGCCACATTTTTGGACCGCTTTCGGCTGGTCCTGTTTTGCTTTCAGGACCTTCAGGTAGAGTGACGTACTGACGTAACGCGCTCTCGCGTGTTGCCTTAAGGTTCCGTCGGAATTTCTATTTTACCCACTCTCTTTCTATTACTCAGATGCGTTCAAGTACCGAAATTTGGTACCGTTCGTTTTTATGTGAACTGGTACGGGGCAGTACCGACGTATTTCGGTCGGTGCCTGTAAAAGTACCGAGTTCGGTACCCATCCCTAGTCGTGGGGTGTCTTCCGCCCATAGCCGGATGGCACGGAACGAGGTTTTTCCACCCAGAGACTATGTCACTTTAACTCATTCATGGCCAGTTTAGGACTGCCAATATTTAGCACAGGCCAAAGATTTTCATAATTGTTGGTCATCTTTCAAGACCCACAGTAAATTATCTATTAGCACCAAAGTGATTTGCAATACTTCAAAATGAAGATGTACGTCTCTGGGTTCACCAGGAAAAAAAAAGTGAGCTTTTAGCATGTTCTGTACTCTACTTATAGCCATTTATATACACCCTGTTTTCACCAAAAAGGTCTCTCTGAGAAGAGAAACAGCAGAAAAGGCCATTTTTGTAAAAGACACAATCTCAGGCAGAACTCGCTCTCAATTATTTTATTTTGAACTGTATTGACATGATCAGACATGTAAATATTATTCGTTATGACACAAATGACAAAAAAAAAATATACCGTAAATTCCGGACTATAAGCCGCGGCTTTTTTCCCGTTTTTTGGCCTTTTTTGCCCCCTGCGGCTTATATAACGGTGCGTCTTATCTATGGATTTTTTCCAAAAAAAAAAAAAAATCTCTCTTTTTTAGCACTCTTTCTAACTATAAATCCACTTCTGTTTTAATTTCCTCTCTTGCCCTCTTTTAACAACATAACATAACATAACATAACACAACACAGGTAAGCAGAAAGAAAAAGACGAAGCAATCACGCCATGAATGAGGAAATGACTCACCTGCTGGAGGCTGGAGATACACCGCTTGGGCTAAACTTTTACTCCGTGAAACACTATCGATTAAGTCCGACATCGCTCAGAGGTTTTGAGCAGCTTGAAAACAAGTTTGAAAACGTGCAGAAGTCCATCCACTCACTCACTAAAGAAAATAATGCAACCGTGAAGAGTTTCACTCGTGTCCAGCCATCTGGCCGAGTTAGAGCCGAAGTCCCGAACACAGTGAGAAAACCTCCCGAAGGTGCTGCTGCAGCGGGGTGCATTGTCCGGCCAGCCGACCGAGAGGCATGCGAGCCGGGCACTATTAAACAGTTGGGGTGTGTGAGGTGGCTGGCTGTGGAGGTGGCGGTTTCTCCTCCTCCTCCTTTCTTCTTTCTTTCCGGCCTGCCACCGAGGGCCATCTTCATCTGCCTACTCCGCTGGCCCGACCGTCAACTCATCCTCCAGGCTGCGGGGAAGAAGCCCCTCACCTGGGAGGGTACGCGCTTTTTCGTCCCGGCAGGACCTCCGCGTTGGTGCAACAGAAACGCGCAACATACAACAGCATCATCGAGTCAATGGATATCGCTTTGGCGTACTGTACCCAGCGAGACTCGTCATAACCATTGATGGACAGCGGCGGAACAAGAGCTCAAAGTGAAACTGCCGAATATCTTTTGAGTTGGACTGGTCAATAGTACTGTGGGTAACTAAAATAAAAAAATAAAAAACGGAATTCTCTCTTCTTTAGCACTCTTTCTAACTATAAATCCACTTCTGTTTTAATTTCCTCTCTTGCCCTCTTTTCACCACACCGCGGACACTGTGTGCACTGTAAAAAAAACAAAAAATACCACAATGTGTGATTTTGTCTGGGGATTAGTGACCTGACTTTTGTTTTGTTGAAATGTTAATAAATGGGAGCTTCCCCAAACAGCCATCCATTCCCGACAATCCCCTCTGTGCACGAAGCCTTACATATGGTAATTAAACATCAAAACACCCGCGGCTTATAGTCCGGTGCGGCTTATAGAAGAAAAAAATAGTCACCTTTGAAGGTGCGGCTTATAGACCGGTGCGTCTTATAGTCCGGAATTTACGGTATATATATATTTATACAACAGGTAGTTCCGGCCGAGCAATTTGATTGGACAAGAGGGATCCTACGAGTGCCTATATTTCATGATAATGCACTGGTGCTTCACTGTGTGTAGATCACTCCGCTTCACAGCTGCCGTAATCAACAAAATGCTTCACAGCTGTAGAGTAGACAGTAGTAGAGTAGACAGCCTGCAGTTAATTAGGCTGATTAGGCTACATTTTCTGCAAAGGGAAAGCTGGGGGGACTATTTTTGTTGGCGGAGGAATAAATACAGAAATCATCTATTTTCTCAGCTTTTTGTCATTTTTTTAATCAGCTTTGTTTAATAGAACTGTTGTATAAAAGCAATATCACACTCGAGGTCGTGCATTGTTGTCTAATATTGGCACTGCTGTGATTATCTACGGCACTCGGCCTGCGGCCTCGTGCCTGCGACCGAATCACAGCAGTGCCAATATTAGCCAACAATGCACTCCCTCTCGTGTGATATTGCTTAAATATACATTAGGGCTGGCACGGATCACGGATAATCCGTGACCCGTACGGATCAGCCGCCACGGTTCGGAACGCGGTTCGGAACATCAATAGTCCGCGGACCCCCCCCCCCCCCCCCCCTTCGTTTCATTTAACGTTTATTATACAACAGGTAGTTCCGGCCGAGCAATTTGATTGGACAAGAGGGATCTTACGAGTGCCTATATTTCACGATAATGCACTGGCGCTTCACTGTGTGTAGAGTAGGCTATATCACTCCGCTTCACAGCTGCTCTAATCAACACGCTTCACAGCTGCTGTAATCAACAAAACAAACACCAGTCACGTTACATACGTCATTCAAAGCGTAACCGAGAGCGCAAAGATGGATTTTTTTACTAACATAACTTTTGATTTAAACTATGAATGCTCGTCAGAAGAGGACGAAGGGGAGCAACATTCTTCTACGGAAACCTCCAGGTTTGCTCATATTTCACCTGCAGGACTTGACGATTTGGAGAAAAACAAAAACGAAGCAAACACTGTGAAGCAAACAGTCTGGGCTGTGAACTGCTTTCAAACTTGGCTACGTTCAAAAACTATGACCATCAACTTCCAGTCAATTGAGAAGACAGAGCTGAATACTGTTTTGAGGGAGTTTTATGGATCCGTACGGACGAACAAAGGAGAGCTATATGGGATAAGCGGTTACCTTGGGCTTCGCGCTGGTTTAAATCGCCATATCAACGAGCCGCCTCTCAGCCGTTCATGGAATTTAATGCAGGATGCTGAATTCCTTCCAGCTAATAACGTTTTCAAAGGCGTTGTGAAACAGATCAGACGAGCCGGGAAAGATACAACAACACATCACCCGGCAATTTCAACTGAAGACCAGCTCATCTTAAAGCAATCTGCTGCTTTACGCCCAGACAATCCAAAGGGTTTACAGAACAAGGTCTGGTATGACATTCAGTTGCATTTTGGACGCAGGGGCAAAGAGGGGAATCGGGCTCTCAAACCTGATTCATTCACCCTAAAATACGACGAGAATGGAGCAAAGTTTTTCACAATGACTTTCAATGAAGAAACAAAAAATCACAAAGACCCTTTGGAGAGAGACAGAGAAAATAGGAGGGGTGCCATGTTTGAGGAGCCAGGAAACCCCCTCTGTCCAATTGTTTCTCTTGAAAAGTACTTGAGCAAACTTCCACCTGACGCAAAAGCCCTCTATCTGCAGCCCAGGAGGAATGCAGCTGTCACAGATAGCGTCTGGTACACCGCAACTCCGCTTGGAGTAAACCAGTTGGCACAGATGTTACCCAGGATGTGTAAAGAAGCGGGGACACGAGCCTCTTACACCAACCACTGCCTCCGGGCCACCGCCATACAGAAGCTGTCTGATGCAGGACTGGAAGCCAGGGAGATCATGGCAGTGAGTGGGCACAGGTAAGATGATTAACGCCTATAAATACAAATTCGAGGACGGGATGACAACGAGGATGGTGATTAGTGATACTTCGCCACACTTTTTTGTCTTGCAGGTCTGAAAGCTCGTTAAAAAGTTATTGGCGACCATCCACGGAGAGCAGGAAAAGATGGAGCAACATACTGTCAGATCAAACAAGCTCATCCTCGGTATCCGACATGCCTCCTGCAAAGCGACAGTCAACCATGCCGTCACCAGACTCTGTTCTCTTCACTGGCTGTACAATAAATGGAAACGTGCAAGTCAATGTGTATGACAAAAAGTAGGCTAGACAGCCTGCAGTTAATTAGGCTGATTAGGCTACATTTT
Organism: Poromitra crassiceps; assembly: GCF_964638095.1. NCBI lineage: Eukaryota > Metazoa > Chordata > Actinopteri > Beryciformes > Melamphaidae > Poromitra > Poromitra crassiceps. The sequence continues at coordinate 49,064,749 of NC_139643.1, read as the reverse complement.
CTGCAAAGGGAAAGCTGGGGGGACTATTTTTGTTGGCGGAGGAATAAATACAAAAATCATCTATTTTCTCAGCTTTTTGTCATTTTTTTAATCAGCTTTGTTTAATAATAGAACTGTTGTATAAAAGCAATATCACACTCGAGGTCGTGCATTGTTGGCTAATATAGGCACTGCTGTGATTATCTACGGCACTCGGCCTGCGGCCTCGTGCCTGCGACCGAATCACAGCAGTGCCTATATTAGCCAACAATGCACTCCCTCTCGTGTGATATTGCTTAAATGTTAGTGTATGAGAACGCGCAGCGCAGCCAGACACAGACAGGCATAATCATGGCAAGCACAATTGAGCTTCCTCATCCCTTGTCGCTGCTGTAAAGTATGTCTGAAGGCTGTGGCTAGTGGCTACTAAAGACAGAGTCACACAAACTTATTTCAACACCTCTGAAAAAGCACAGGAATGCGATCAGCGTGTTGCGCGCTGCACAAGATAACGAGAGCCACAACACACACACACACACGCGCGCACACGTTTCACAAACACATTATCACCGGACGGTGAAATGTTGCCTTAGGACACATAACAACAAAACAACACGTGGGGCCACTGAGTAGCTTAACGTAGCATCAACGTTATATTTCCAGACTGACCTGGTCTGGTCTGTAGGTCTGTACCCGTGTCATGTGACTGGTGCAAGCAACAGCCACGAAGTTAGGCATAGCAGTGCCACCTAAAACAGGAAGTTGCGTCGTTCTGCCTTCAGAGTAAAAGCATACATTGTGTCACTTATGAGAAAAAAATATTTTTTGAGCTGTGCAGGGCAACAAATGGTTAGAGAATTATAATAGTATTAAAAAAATCTAATCGAAAATCTAATTTTGAGAGAAAAAATCTGATATATATATTTTTTTGCTGATCCGAAAAATCCGTGATCCGTGGCTCAAAATCCGTCACGCGATCCGATCCGTGGGTTTTCTGATCCGTGCCAGCCCTAATATACATGAAGTGCTTTTTTTACATTCAACAATACAGTTTACTCAGTGTGAGTGAGTGTGCAGACAGACACACAGACAGACAGACAGACAGACAGACAGACAGACAGACAGACAGACACACAGACACACACACACACACACAGAGAGAGAGAGAGTTCTGTCCACAGCTGCTGCTGGATCGCACCTCCTTCCCAGGGAACACTATTGATCGCCCCGCAAATTAGCATAGGAGGGGAACACCAAACTGGTCTGAGATCAGCGTCTAGCCTCCTCTGCCTCTGCATCGTTTTCCTCCTCTCGTTCGGGCTGGGACGAATGCTGCGACACAGGAACGGGTCCGGCTTGGCTTTGGGACCAGGCGCTGGAACCGGATCGATCATGTTCGTCACGGGTTTGACTACCGCGAACAACTCAATCCAGGTTCGCCCTGCAGCAAGGCGACCAGCGCAGCGCGCCGAGGGGCGTTTCAATGGCGTTTCTCCTCTCTGCACAAGGAAGCGCGTTTCTCTGTTTTCTGTTTTTCCTCTTGCTCATTTCAAAACAACAGCTGCGGTATGTGTTTTTTCACGTGTTGTCGGCTTGGCTTTGAGGCTAGGGACCTGATAACATGTCACAGGCTGGGGAAGTCTTTGAACTACGCGCTGCACTAATAAAAACAAAAACACGTCAAACACGTCATTGGCGGGGAGGGCTATTCCTGATAACACGTCAAAGACGTCTTTGGCGGTGAATGAGTTAAAGGACTTCTACTTTGCACTTTATCATTTGCGGTTTTTGTTTTGCTCCATCTTCTGCTATGCGCTGCATACTTGCACTAAGTCAAATTCCTCCTTTATTGTAATCTGATTACTCACTATGATTCCTCACTATGGTTTGTAATCTGATTACTCACTATGGTTTGTAATCTGATTACTCACTATGGCTATTCAAATGAATGTTGAATCTTATCACGTTGATGCTTTAGGCTTCAGAAACATTGTTTTTGTTTGCACTACATTCTTCTGACTCTGCTGGGCATGGCCAGAGGCCAGCAGTTTGATGTAAAACACGCCAAAGAAAGAAAGAAAGAAAGAGAGAGAGAGACACAGCAAAATATGAGAAATGCAGCCAACATGTGGCTTCTTGGTAGGGGATGTTTTGTCTAAAATCTTTGACAAAAACACACAAAATAACATCACGATTAGTCATAGTGGATGACTGGATTTTTTAAAATGTAGAATGTGGATGTCTTTATTAACCGTATAAGTCAAGAAGTACAATATGTTATCTTAGTCCACGCTGACCCTCGCTTTTTGGGAAATGTGTTGGTCTTAAACTGAATTCCAGAGGTGTCTGTTTTTAGAGCCACGTGACAGGAGGAGGCAGCACTAATGGAGCATGGCACATATTCTGCTTTAGGGCAAACAACGAACAAGCTGGGGCCATGTTTTGGGAAATAGAGCGGTTGTATTGTTTGCTAGAAGTGGATATAAAATACAAATAAGTGATCAGATATGGCGAGAAAAAGAAGTAGAAGAAAAAAGAGCAATCTTTTTTTTCTTTTTTTGTAGAAAAGGAAGTTGTTCCAGTGAGTTAGTGCCTGGGAGGTCACAGGTAGAGGCTTTCAAAACAAAAAGAGCATAAAAATGGTCAAAAGGTCGTTTCTGGCCAGGTTGTGTGTTCATCACATTGACGCCTGAGTGACGTTCAAAAACACAACGTTGTCTTTAACGCAAAAGCAAGGCTTCAATTGCTCCGGAATCTCAAAAATGCATCTGTCAGACTCCATGGCTGCTGCTCAAGCGAAAGTAAAACGGCTGAAGGTTCACTTTAAAAACCAGAGCATAAATCCATCTTTTCTCTTGTCCCTCACAATTTCACCTTTTCAGAAGTTGCTATCATCATCATAAGTCACTTAAGGACTTAAGGAGATAATTTGTGAGCCTGTCGTTAACTGTGAGGCCAAATCACGCCACCATTCTTTGATAAAGCATTAAGGGAATACGGAGAAATATACTTACACTTAAAAAAAAAAAAAAAGGAGTACATTATTTGGCCATACAACATTTGTCATAAGTCTTCTTAATGACGCAGGCGAATACGCATCATCCACCCAGACCCTCCAAACAGATAATGAGGAGTGGATGGAGGACTCCTGTAGATCATCTCGGGCTTGTCTATCGCACCACACCACATCGGACATTTCATACTCTGCTGGAAACCAGCCAGCCTTTCAGCACTACCTCCAACCTCCTGCTGCTCTGTACATGCTAGCTCGCTCCCCCCCCCCCTGCCTCTCCCTCCTCGCGCTCTGTACCGCCATGGCGAGGGAGAGGTTCTGTACTAAGCACCTTCATATGCGGCGCGCTCTGGTTTGCCAAGAAAGCTCTCAACACATGGAGATTTGGCCCAGAGTGATGGCCTCTCCAGGGCTCATTAAGCCCTAGAGTTCGCCTGTCCCTGTCACTTCTCACCACCCTCTCTGTTCTGGTGCCCCAAATAGAAGAGGAGAGATGGGTAACAGACACCCCGTTCACACCTGGCGTTAAAATGTGTTTGGGGTGATGAAGATTGCAATCAGATAGTGCTTGACCACATGAACGTACAGGTGTAAATGCACCCAAGACACATTGAGGACGGATTGTGATCTGATCGGCCAAACCACCTCCGGAGGTGGTCAGGGACACATTGTGACCACATTGGACACAAGTGTAAAATACAAATGCGTTCTCGATCCACATACGACAATAGTCACTGCTGTATTTCTGCTGCTCTACGCTATGGAGCTTGCCTGATCCGATCGCAATCTGATCTCAATGTGGACACTGGAGACACATACAGTATAATACCAGGTGTAAATGTAATCAGGTTAATGTGGTCAAGCACTATCCGATTGCAATCTGATCACCCAAAACACATTTTAATGCCAGGTGTAAATGAGGTCACAACACAGTGATACATGTGACTGACTGACTCCTCAGTATCGTGTACTGTAACAGTGCTGTGTGTGGTGACAGGGTACATGTGACTGACTGACTCCTCAGTATCGTGTACTGTAACAGTGCTGTGTGTGGTGACAGGGTACATGTGACTGACTGACTCCTCAGTGACGTGTACTGTAACAGTGCTGTGTGTGTGCAGACAGGGTACATGTGACTGACTGACTCCTCAGTGATGTGTACTGTAACAGTGCTGTGTGTGTGCAGACAGGGTACATGCGACTGACTGACTCCTCAGTGACGTGTACTGTAACAGTGCTGTGTGTGCAGACAGGGTACATGTGACTGACTGACTCCTCAGTGACGTGTACTGTAACAGTGCTGTGTGTGTGCAGACAGGGTACATGCGACTGACTGACTCCTCAGTGATGTGTATTGTAACAGTGCTGTGTGTGCAGACAGGGTACATGTGACTGACTGACTGACTCCTCAGTGACGTGTACTGTAACAGTGCTGTGTGTGTGCAGACAGGGTACATGTGACTGACTGACTCCTCAGTGACGTGTACTGTAACAGTGCTGTGTGTGTGCAGACAGGGTACATGTGACTGACTGACTCCTCAGTGATGTGTACTGTAACAGTGCTGTGTGTGTGCAGACAGGGTACATGTGACTGACTGACTGACTCCTCAGTGACGTGTACTGTAACAGTGCTGTGTGTGTGCAGACAGGGTACATGTGACTGACTGACTCCTCAGTGACGTGTACTGTAACAGTGCTGTGTGTGTGCAGACAGGGTACATGTGACTGACTGACTCCTCAGTAACAGTGCTGTGTGTGCAGACAGAATGGGGCAGCATGGGAGTGTAAGCTGAGCCACTCCCTTGGCACAGCGGGCACATGACACGAGATGATAAATCAGTTGTCCTTTCCACTCGCAACCCAAGATATGCTTTTGATTATGGTAATAAAGTGCTCCTCTGGGGATTACAACACTAAATAGCAAATCAGTTCACTGTAGAATAATCTGTCAACGGTCTAAAAAGGGCCTTAATGACTGACTCACCCTCAGCATGCACTGTACCTTTGCTGGACAGAGGAGACTGTGAACAGGAACATCTAGGCTGGGTTCTCCTCGGTTGGCCCGATCATCAATATGGCTTATTGACCTCGGAGGAACGATGTGCTCATGATGGTGACTCAGAGCAAAAGCAGAAACTAGAGCTAAATAAAGAGAAAAGCCTCTCAGATCTCAGCTCATTCCACTTTGGCTTCGCAGTCTGAGATTGCAGCTTTTCAATCAAACATTTTAAATTCGTTTGTGGGATGTTGGCATGCGGCAATGTTTGTATTGTGCAACAGTAAGTTACAATAATATCTAGAAATGCATTTCACGGAATGAGGTGAAAAGCTAAGGATTGGGTAAAACGTTTGTTAGATCACGCTTGGAATTTGTGTGTCTGCCTGTGCAGTGCGCCGTGGAAACTCTGTTCAGAGGTTCTTTGTGCAAAAACACGTTAGCTAATAGTCTACTCTTTCCTCATAAAAAGTCAATCATTCTTTTTTTTATTGTTAATACAACAGTGAGGAATAGCCATAATGAAAGCATTTTGATGAATATTGCAATTGCTTTAGCCTGGTAAACCAGCCGGTCACGTGAACTCACATTTCATTTTGTTCTACCAGACCGTCTGGCCTCCAGCTCTGAAAGGGCTGCTGCAGAAACTGGGGTGAGTCCCCCTTTAATCTTAGTCTTGTGTGTTGATCAGAGTTGTGATGAAAGGGTTGGGTGGGCCCCGGGAGATTTGGGCCGTGGCATTATTATTATTATTATTATTATTATTATTATTATTATTATTATTATTATTATTATTATTATTATTATTATTATTACAGTTTAGGAACCCCTGGTTTAGTCAGTTAAATCAGAGAGTGAGATATAGGGGGGGGGGGGACAGGAGAGAAAGACCTGGCAGTTGCAGAGGCAGCAGATTTAACCACTTTATTATCGATAGGAAAACGAAATGATAAATTCTAAGTGCGTTGACAACATGTCACAGACGAAAAAAGATGGACGAGTGTGATGTCACACATCAGGTTTCTGAACGGCCGTTTTGAAGCCAAAAGCTGGGCTTTACGAGCAGCGCCATGTTGACATGTTCTTGGAGCCAGAGCAAAGGCCGGGGGTGGGGTTTGGTCTGTGAACGGTGACCTGTGTGATCACTGGACAGACCACCTGTCAATCAGCCTGTTTTATCACCGTGATAGCCCTGGCTGTTTTATCACCGTGATAGCCCTGGCTAAATATATACCTGGCTAAATTCCCACACAGGCCTTGTTTCCATCATGGCCACCTAATCATCCCTCGATATCTAATTGGCTTCAGTCCTCTCCTCCCCACAGTGACAGCTGATGTGTTCAGTCCTCTCCTCCCCACAGTGACAGCTGATGTGTTCAGTCCTCTCCTCCCCACAGTGACAGCTGATGTGTTTAGTCCTCTCCTCCCCACAGTGACAGCTGATGTGTTCAGTCCTCTCCTCCCCACAGTGACAGCTGATGTGTTCTGGCTCCTCCCCACAGTGACAGCTGATGTGTTCTGGCTCCTCCCCACAGTGACAGCTGATGTGTTCTGGCTCCTCCCCACAGTGACAGCTGATGTGTTCTGGCTCAAACTGGCTCCAGGTGGGTGCTGCTGCTATACACAGTACATCAGTGATGGAGGAGTACTCCCCCACCCCACACCCATATGTGAAGTGAGACCATCTTTTTTTTTAGGTCATAATATTTTGTTGGAAAGAAATTACCGACTTTATATTTTGAGTGCCAAGTTCAGCTGTGGTCCCATAGACATGAATGGAGTTAGGCGGGATTTTGTGTCTTTTTCTGAGCCGACCTGGACATTAGAGGAACTGCAGCTTTCAACCACTTCCTTATTGGCTTCAATATTCACCCGTGGTTTTGGCCACTCGGATGACAATGATAAAACAGCCAAATATATCAGGCAAAGCGGATGGACTGGTGCACTGCAATCTCATCATAACATTTGACTCAAAATCAAATGGGCCTTTTTCACAGCCACCATTTTGTGTCTAAAAGGCTGGATAAACACAGGTGTAACCAACTCACTAATTAGGGGCCCCAGCACCGGAACAACTGAATGAACTGGAAGTTGGAAAAACCTAATTAATGTTTTGGTGTGTTACTTCCTGCCTTTTAGACACAAAATGGCTGCTGTGAAAAAGGCCCGTCATGGGGACATGCTCAGTCAGTGCCTTCACTCTCTCCGTGCCCCAGTGACATTATTGGCACGAGGCAGCAGCCTTTGCAGAGAAGGTGAAGGGCAACAGATAAAGAGCACGGTGGGAGGATGGTGCCAAGGGAGAACAGCCAGCACCCAGTCTGTAGAAAGGGTAGCCAAGGGGCACCGGCCTATAAATAACCAGTGTTGGGCAAGTTACTTTCAAAATGCAATATGCTACATATTACTAGTTACTTTCATTTGAAAGTAATAAGTTACTTTACAATATTACTGTCTGTGTAGAGTAACTCGTTACTTATTACGCTACTTTTGCTGCATTGCTTTCACCAAAATAACAGCAGTAGCAGAATGACATCGCCGCCCCAGAACCATCCCTGAAAATAATTCCAACCGTCTTGAAGTCTTAACCGTCCAAAATTCTAAATGTTATCCTTTTCCTTTGTTATTGTCATCTATAGTGGTTATTTGCATAAAAACACACAATTTGATTAGGAAATGATTGTATCTTTATTTAAATATGTGCTTTGATCAAAACAAATGTCAACTAATTTTTTGTAACTTGTGTTATTTGACAAAGTAACTGGTATAATATTACTGAAATCCTATTAGTAATAATTATATTACTGACTTACTGCTACAAGTAATATATTACATGTAATATATTACTTTTGTAATGAGTTACCCCCAACACTGTAAATAACACCAACAGCTTGAGGGAAAAACACAAGAGGAAGAGGGCAAGGTGCGTGCTTCAGGCAGGTGTCTGTGTGGTGGGTGTGGGTGTGTGACCTGGCCCAATTCTTCTGCTGTGTGTGTGTGTGTGTGTGTGTGTGTGTGTGTGTGTGTGTGTGTGTGTGTGTGTGTGTGTGTGTGTGTGTGTGTGTGTGTGTGCACGCGTGTGTGTGTGTGTGTGTGTGTGTGTGTGTGTGTGTGTGTGTGTGCATGCAAAGCAAGCAACAGAGATGGTCAGAATTATTAACAAAAAAATATTAAGATATTTTGAGATTTTATCAAGCATTTTAATGCTTGATAATATATTATAATATATATTGTAAAGTAGGACTAGGCCATGTAATGCAATAATACATGGTCTCATTCTTGTTTTGGTTAATACTTGGAGCATAACCCGGGAACTGAAGGCATGGTAACGGCATAAGATGCCAAAAACATTTCAAAGTTTTGATGTACAACGAAAATAGTCATTCAAAAGGATCATTTCAACTAAGTGAAAAATTAACTTCTTGATAAAATATAGCCTAATGATGCATGAAAATAAGTCTGGAAATGTTCAAACCGCTGGCCATGTGTATTCCTATCTGACTGTGGAATTTAGCCCATCATAATAACACAGACCTTATGAAGAGATCAAGGTCCAGCGTGAGGAGGAGTGAGTCTGGAAGAGCAAGAAGATGGACGCAATAGCTCAAGAGCAAACAGAAAACCTTAGTGAGGCGAAACATGAGTGAGCCAGCAGGAGAGGAGGAGAGAGACAGAGGGTGTCAGAAGCCACCGCGAGATGAAGGAGAGGTTGTGTAAGATCCCCGAGGACAGAGAGAGAACGTGCATGGAGGAAGGAGTGGAGAAGACAGATGAGAGATGAGGTGCGGAAGGAGTCGGAGGAGAGGGAGAGCAAACAAAGAGAAAAGAGTCTAAACTAAAAGAGAAACTAGTGGAGAGAGAGAGAACAAACTGAATAGAGGAGAGAGAGAGAATAAACTGAATAGAGGAGAGAGAGAGAGAGAGAGAGAGAGAGAGGGAGGAAGAGAGAGAGAGAGAGAGAGAGGGAGGAAGAGAGAGGTCAAGGTGGAAGACAAGAGGCTAAAAGCAGCAAAGTGAAGAATGGGCTGTCATCACTGATGATCAGGTGTGGAAAAGGCTGGATGGCCGAGAGATTTCTGTTGGCCATAGACAGAGAAAGAAAAAAGACAGGGAGAAAGAGAGAAAGCTAGGCAGTAGAGGTGGAGAAGATGCAACATAAAAAAAACAGTTTGGGTGATTTTCTGCAAGGAATATGATTAGAAAATAATGATGGTTAAGGAGCTGGTGATTTGAGGAAGAGGAAGAGGAAGAGAGAGGGATGAGGTGTACCAGAAAGACCACTTTGAGTCAGTCAACATTATAGCCATGGACTTCTCCACCTGTCTCCAGAGGGGATATATATATTAAATCTACACACACACACACACACACACACACACACACACACACACACACACACACACACACACACACACACACACACACACACACACACACACACACACACACACACACACACACACACAAACACACACACACACCAACACACTTTAATGTATATCTGATTGTGCTATAAAACCCAATGCAATAACTGCTGAATACTGCAATTTGTGCAATAATCAACTATCCACACTGTTAGGAATGTTATTTTACTGACTGGACCTAATGCACCTTACTGTTTACTGTTTATTACTACTATTATTATTATGACTATCACTCACACTGCTGTATATAAGATCATATTATGTACCTCACATATTCACTTCTATTCAATGGTACTTGACAAGGATCGTAGGCGGTGACACTTTTCATGTATATATTTCATGTATCTACTTAACTTCTATTCTATTTTTAATGTGTGTTTTTTGGGTCTATTCTATGCATCCTATAATGTCTCTATGTTTAAATTCTTCCCTATCTGAGTGTGAGCAACTGTAGCATGACCTACCTAATTCCCCCCCTGGGGATCAATAAATGCATTCTGATTCTGAGGGGCCCTTTACACGAGGACAGTTTCTGAAAGAAACGACACAACAGCGTTTCCTTCACACCTTTTCCTTCACACCTTCTCCCTGTTTACATGAGCGCTGTTGAATTTTTAAAACGCCGTAATGTACATGCCAGGTCGCTAGGTGGCAGTGTGATCACCTTATTCTTTGCCCATACAAGGACGTTCTGCATGACGTCATTTCGTAATCGTCTTTCCGGTTTTAAACGCGGAAGTAGAGTCCGCTTTCCGCAGTCATTTAGACTTGCCAAAAAGCTTTTTTCAAGCAAAAAAAAAACCCAAACTGTTTTAAAGTTTTAATATTTGTCGGGTGAGAATGTAACATATATGTGACCAGTTTATCAGAATAACGCCTATTGGAAATCTTTAACGAGCAGCGAGGACCGGGAGCGCTGAGTGTGCTATCTGTCAAACCCTACTGTAGGCTAATGGCAGTGAGAAAACACTGTCGACGTGCTTTTGTAACTAACGTTAAATGCCGACCGGGTACAGCCATCGGCTCCTCGCAGCAGTAACGTTCTGAACATGTAACTGAAGTTGGCCGCAGTGTAGCTTAATTCTGAATGTTGCCAAACTTCATTCATACTGACGTTTTATTTTGAAAATGGCTGCCAACTCGCGCACGGCTATGGTGTAATCGCGTCTGTCGCGTGTGAAGGCACGTCAGAGTTTCTGAAATGTGCCGTTCCAAAGCGATTACACGGAGCCCTCAGCCCCGCTCAGAGGGAAGCGTCTCAAACAATTTCACTCTGGAGGGTGGTTCCAAAATGTGTCGTTTCCTAAGCGCGAATTCGCCGTCGCCGTCTAAAAGGGAGGCACTAACGATCAAATAATTCCCCGTTTCCATAGGAAACCGTCCTCGTCTAAAGTGCCCCTGATTCTGAAACAAGAAAAGAGAATTGGGCCCAAAGAGGGAGTTCTTTCTTTCACAGGTCTCAGTGACACCAAAGGGAGTTGTGTTTGTCTGTATGAGACAAGAGACTAACTGGAGAGGAGGATCGTCTGTGAGATGTGTTTGCCTGTATGAGACAAGAGACTAACTGGAGAGGAGGATCGTCTGTGAGATGTGTTTGTCTGTATGAGACAAGAGACTAAACTGGAGAGGAGGATCGTCTGTGAGATGGAGAAAAAGATAAGTGAGATAAAGAGGGAGGATGTGGAACAGTTGAGATGTTCAGGAAGGGAAGAGCTGCACAGACACAGAGGCATTGTGAGATTACAGAGAGTGATGGAGATCAGATGGTACCTCTTTGACCACCAGCTGACCATCCATCCAGTATTGAGGTGGGTCATCTGGGAGAAACGTGTAAAGCTGGATGGCAACCTGAAGAAGAAAAAAAAAGTAGGTTATAAAGTGCAGATCTCTCTTATGGGTTTTTTGATCCTTCAGATGCGTCAAGAAAGCTCTTGAAATTGTCGTGTTCTTGTTCATTCAATCCATTCAGTTGAGAGCTGATAATAATTATGACTAGGGATGCACCGATCCACATTTTTTCACTTCCGATCCGATTCAGATACCTGAATTTGGATGTCTGCCGATACTGATATTATGCCGATACCAATATTTTTCTTGAATATACAGTATAAACAAAGATTTGGCCAATTAAAGTTAAAAAAATATATATACGTACAGTATATACCTTGCAAAAAGCAGACAAAATTAAGAAAATATACAAGGCAAAGAAGGATACTATTATACATGGGCAAATTACGGCCAGCGCTGGAATTGCAAACCCCCCCCACCCCACCCGATTCCGATCCGATCCGTGAATTAGTGCCAATATCGGCACCCGATACCGATATTGGATCGGATCGGCCCCATCCCTAATTATGCCAGATGCTGCTGACTATGCAGTATTATGCAAATATGAGTTTTGCTTATAGATACATCTTCTCAGGGCAGAAGCTGTTATGATGATAAGCAAACTCCTATATAATAAGGTGGCCGGGTTCCGCCGCGCGCAATTACTCAACTGCGCATGCTCACAACGCTCCGCGGGGCGCTAGAAAGGAGCGCGCACCATATTTCTAGTAAAGATGAATAGACCTAGACCTATATAGAGTTCAGGATTCCTTCACATCACTGAACTGAATTAGCTTTGCTTCAAATATAAACCGTGCCGGTAAGAAGAGAGAAGATGACCTAATAAGTCAAGCTGAAGAAGTGGGCAGCAGCAGGAAGTCCATGCCCATCATGACATCAAACATCTGAAAGCAGCACTGCTGGGAAGCATCGTCATCACTCATCACCATCAAAACAAGCAAAGCAACACGGAGTTAAGGACACAAAGCCTGTGCCGGTTTAGAAACGCCCCAGAGAACGCAAACAACATTTTCCACCAAGACGCACTGATTGTTTCTCTAAGCGCCCCCAGATTACAGAGAGATAGGCATGAGATAGGTATCATGTATATTTGTGTATGTACTGTATTGTTGTGTATGTCTCTGTGTGTTGTGTGTGTTACTCTTATTTATATTTGTGTATGTACTGTATTGTTGTGTATGCCTCTGTGTGTTGTGTGTGTTACTCTTATTTATATTTGTGTATGTACTGTATTGTTGTGTATGTCTCTGTGTGTTGTGTGTGTTACTCTTATGTATATTTGTGTATGTACTGTATTGTTGTGTATGTCTCTGTGTGTTGTGTGTGTTACTCTTATTTATATTTGTGTATGTACTGTATTGTTGTGTATGCCTCTGTGTGTTGTGTGTGTTACTCTTATTTATATTTGTGTATGTACTGTATTGTTGTGTATGTCTCTGTGTGTTGTGTGTGTTACTCTTATTTATATTTGTGTATGTACTGTATTGTTGTGTATGTCTCTGTGTGTTGTGTGTGTTACTCTTATGTATATTTGTGTATGTACTGTATTGTTGTGTATGTCTCTGTGTGTTGTGTGTGTTACTCTTATTTATATTTGTGTATGTACTGTATTGTTGTGTATGCCTCTGTGTGTTGTGTGTGTTACTCTTATTTATATTTGTGTATGTACTGTATTGTTGTGTATGCCTCTGTGTGTTGTGTGTGTTACTCTTATTTATATTTGTGTATGTACTGTATTGTTGTGTATGTCTCTGTGTGTTGTGTGTGTTACTCTTATTTATATTTGTGTATGTACTGTATTGTTGTGTATGTCTCTGTGTGTTGTGTGTGTTACTCTTATTTATATTTGTGTATGTACTGTATTGTTGTGTATGTCTCTGTGTGTTGTGTGTGTTAATCTTATTTATATTTGTGTATGTACTGTATTGTTGTGTATGTCTCTGTGTGTTGTGTGTGTTACTCTTATGTATATTTGTGTATGTACTGTATTGTTGTGTATGTCTCTGTGTGTTGTGTGTGTTACTCTTATTTATATTTGTGTATGTACTGTATTGTTGTGTATGCCTCTGTGTGTTGTGTGTGTTACTCTTATTTATATTTGTGTATGTACTGTATTGTTGTGTATGTCTCTGTGTGTTGTGTGTGTTACTCTTATTTATATTTGTGTATGTACTGTATATTGTGTATGTCTCTGTGTGTTGTGTGTGTTACTCTTATTTATATTTGTGTATGTACTGTATATTGTGTATGTCTCTGTGTGTTGTGTGTGTTACTCTTATTTATATTTGTGTATGTACTGTATTGTTGTGTATGTCTCTGTGTGTTGTGTGTGTTACTCTTATTTATATTTGTGTATGTACTGTATATTGTGTATGTCTCTGTGTGTTGTGTGTGTTACTCTTATTTATATTTGTGTATGTACTGTATATTGTGTATGTCTCTGTGTGTTGTGTGTGTTACTCTTATTTATATTTGTGTATGTACTGTATTGTTGTGTATGTCTCTGTGTGTTGTGTGTGTTACTCTTATTTATATTTGTGTATGTACTGTATTGTTGTGTATGTCTCTGTGTGTTGTGTGTGTTACTCTTATTTATATTTGTGTATGTACTGTATTGTTGTGTATGTCTCTGTGTGTTGTGTGTGGTACTCTTATTTATATTTGTGTATGTACTGTATTGTTGTGTATGCCTCTGTGTGTTGTGTGTGTTACTCTTATTTATATTTGTGTATGTACTGTATTGGTGTGTATGTCTCTGTGTGTTGTGTGTGTTACTCTTATTTATATTTGTGTATGTACTGTATTGTTGTGTATGTCTCTGTGTGTTGTGTGTGGTACTCTTATTTATATTTGTGTATGTACTGTATTGTTGTGTATGTCTCTGTGTGTTGTGTGTGTTACTCTTATTTATATTTGTGTATGTACTGTATATTGTGTATGTCTCTGTGTGTTGTGTGTGTTACTCTTATTTATATTTGTGTATGTACTGTATTGTTGTGTATGTCTCTGTGTGTTGTGTGTGTTACTCTTATTTATATTTGTGTATGTACTGTATTGTTGTGTATGTCTCTGTGTGTTGTGTGTGTTACTCTTATTTATATTTGTGTATGTACTGTATTGTTGTGTATGTCTCTGTGTGTTGTGTGTGGTACTCTTATTTATATTTGTGTATGTACTGTATTGTTGTGTATGCCTCTGTGTGTTGTGTGTGTTACTCTTATTTATATTTGTGTATGTACTGTATTGGTGTGTATGTCTCTGTGTGTTGTGTGTGTTACTCTTATTTATATTTGTGTATGTACTGTATTGTTGTGTATGTCTCTGTGTGTTGTGTGTGTTACTCTTATTTATATTTGTGTATGTACTGTATTGGTGTGTATGTCTCTGTGTGTTGTGTGTGTTACTCTTATTTATATTTGTGTATGTACTGTATTGTTGTGTATGTCTCTGTGTGTTGTGTGTGGTACTCTTATTTATATTTGTGTATGTACTGTATTGTTGTGTATGCCTCTGTGTGTTGTGTGTGGTACTCTTATTTATATTTGTGTATGTACTGTATTGTTGTGTATGTCTCTGTGTGTTGTGTGTGTGTTACTCTTATTTATATTTGTGTATGTACTGTATTGTTGTGTATGTCTCTGTGTGTTGTGTGTGTTACTCTTATGTATATTTGTGTATGTACTGTATTGTTGTGTATGTCTCTGTGTGTTGTGTGTGTTACTCTTATTTATATTTGTGTATGTACTGTATTGTTGTGTATGTCTCTGTGTGTTGTGTGTGTTACTCTTATTTATATTTGTGTATGTACTGTATTGTTGTGTATGTCTCTGTGTGTTGTGTGTGTTACTCTTATTTATATTTGTGTATGTACTGTATTGTTGTGTATGTTTCTGTGTGTTGTGTGTGTTACTCTTATGTATATTTGTGTATGTACTGTATTGTTGTGTATGTCTCTGTGTGTTGTGTGTGTTACTCTTATTTATATTTGTGTATGTACTGTATTGTTGTGTATGTCTCTGTGTGTTGTGTGTGTTACTCTTATGTATATTTGTGTATGTACTGTATTGTTGTGTATGTCTCTGTGTGTTGTGTGTGTTACTCTTATGTATATTTGTGTATGTACTGTATTGTTGTGTATGCCTCTGTGTGTTGTGTGTGGTACTCTTATTTATATTTGTGTATGTACTGTATTGTTGTGTATGTCTCTGTGTGTTGTGTGTGTTACTCTTATTTATATTTGTGTATGTACTGTATTGTTGTGTATGTCTCTGTGTGTTGTGTGTGTTACTCTTATGTATATTTGTGTATGTACTGTATTGTTGTGTATGTCTCTGTGTGTTGTGTGTGTTACTCTTATTTATATTTGTGTATGTACTGTATTGTTGTGTATGCCTCTGTGTGTTGTGTGTGTTAATCTTATTTATATTTGTGTATGTACTGTATTGTTGTGTATGCCTCTGTGTGTTGTGTGTGGTACTCTTATTTATATTTGTGTATGTACTGTATTGTTGTGTATGTCTCTGTGTGTTGTGTGTGTGTTACTCTTATTTATATTTGTGTATGTACTGTATTGTTGTGTATGTCTCTGTGTGTTGTGTGTGTTACTCTTATTTATATTTGTGTATGTACTGTATTGTTGTGTATGTCTCTGTGTGTTGTGTGTGTTACTCTTATGTATATTTGTGTATGTACTGTATTGTTGTGTATGTCTCTGTGTGTTGTGTGTGTTACTCTTATTTATATTTGTGTATGTACTGTATTGTTGTGTATGTCTCTGTGTGTTACTCTTATTTATATTTGTGTATGTACTGTATTGTTGTGTATGTCTCTGTGTGTTACTCTTATTTATATTTGTGTATGTACTGTATTGTTGTGTATGTCTCTGTGTGTTGTGTGTGTTACTCTTATGTATATTTGTGTATGTACTGTATTGTTGTGTATGTCTCTGTGTGTTGTGTGTGTTACTCTTATGTATATTTATGTATGTACTGTATTGTTGTGTATGTCTCTGTGTGTTGTGTGTGTTACTCTTATTTATATTTGTGTATGTACTGTATTGTTGTGTATGTCTCTGTGTGTTGTGTGTGTTACTCTTATTTATATTTGTGTATGTACTGTATTGTTGTGTATGTCTCTGTGTGTTGTGTGTGTTACTCTTATTTATATTTGTGTATGTACTGTATTGTTGTGTATGTCTCTGTGTGTTGTGTGTGTTACTCTTATGTATATTTGTGTATGTACTGTATATTGTGTATGTCTCTGTGTGTTGTGTGTGTTACTCTTATTTATATTTGTGTATGTACTGTATTGTTGTGTATGTCTCTGTGTGTTGTGTGTGTTACTCTTATTTATATTTGTGTATGTACTGTATTGTTGTGTATGTCTCTGTGTGTTGTGTGTGTTACTCTTATTTATATTTGTGTATGTACTGTATTGTTGTGTATGTCTCTGTGTGTTGTGTGTGTTACTCTTATTTATATTTGTGTATGTACTGTATTGTTGTGTATGTCTCTGTGTGTTGTGTGTGTTACTCTTATTTATATTTGTGTATGTACTGTATTGTTGTGTACTGTATGTCTCTGTGTGTTGTGTGTGTTACTCTTATGTATATTTGTGTATGTACTGTATTGTTGTGTATGTCTCTGTGTGTTGTGTGTGTTACTCTTATTTATATTTGTGTATGTACTGTATTGTTGTGTATGCCTCTGTGTGTTGTGTGTGTTACTCTTATTTATATTTGTGTATGTACTGTATTGTTGTGTATGTCTCTGTGTGTTGTGTGTGTGTTTGGACACACACTTGGTAAAGGCAGCATGGAGGATGGTGACTGAAAGACGTAAGGATGAGCACTGAGGCTGGAGCTCCACACTAACGTCCCTGATGGCCTCAGAAAGAGAGGAAACAAGGCCACAAACACTGATATGAGATCCAGCCTCTGGTCTTAAGTGGTGTCCAGCACTCCCACTCACGCATGAGTCATATTAATAGGCGAGATTTTCAAAAGAATCCCTCCAAAAACCGCAGCTATCCAAAGTCAGATTCCTTCACGAAAACCCTGGGAAGTTTGACTGAGTTCAGATCAGGACACAGGTGGCTCCTGGTGGAAGATTAAAATGGATGTTAAACTGCCATAGGATAGACTAGACTACTAGACAATAATCTTTGTTATTAAATAAGGCTACACTCGAACCTATTGGCTTGGGTTCCAGTAGTAAATTGTTGGAAAACCAGGATGTATATTTATCATGGCAACGATAGTTTACGCTGAGCGTAACACTGAACATATCATTCGCGAGGGGATATGGGGGTGTTCTAGTCATAAAACTCAAGGAGTTATGATACAGTTTGTGGTAACATATCACTTGGCATGCGCTAACCAAAACATGACTCTGTTGAAATAGGTTGAGATATTTCTTCCCCATTAAATGTGTTGCTGGTGCAGTTAGTGTTATATAATGAGATGTAATGTAAACAGAAGAAAATAATACATCATCCAGGGTGCTTTTATATAAACCTTTAGTAAATGAAGTGTTCCTCACCTGTTGTATATGATGTGTAAATCATTTAAGATTCATTTACAAGGCTTTCTGCAGCATCCCCTAATCTAAAGAGTCAACCATTCATCACACATACATGTGTTACATACAAGGGGGTAGCTCCGTTTGTGAAAATTGAAGCCAAAGCAGAAGTGACTTAAACCTGCATTCTTTCGAATGGTCTGCAGGGGGCGCGACTCCACTGGCTCCAAGAAGAAGTCTGATTGTATGGAAGTCAATGGGAAAATGACCCTGCTTCTCACTTGATTTAAACAGTAAACACTTTCCTAATGACTTTATGGTCTCAATCACTAGTTTCAGACTATGTTGTAGTTGCAGACTATGTTTTGGGGCGTGATTGACAGGTCGCTTGACCAATGATCACACAGCTCGCCGATCACGGACCAATAGCAGGCCGTGCGTGCTCTGTGGGAAACCCCCGGTCTTGTGTCGAGATCCAAGATGGCAAAAAACCAATGGGTCGCCCTCTGCAGGCCATTCGAAAGAATTCAGGTGCACTTCCGCATTGGCTTCAATTTTGACAGACAGAGCTATCCCCTTGTATCTAACAAATGTATGTGTGATGAATGGTTTACACTTTAGATTAGGGGATACTGCAGAAAGCCTTGTAAATGAATTGTAAATGATTTACACATCATTTATAACAACAGGTGAGGAACACTTAATGTACTAAAAGTTTACAGATGACTTACAACACATTTGTGATATGTTAACATAGCCCTTAGCACTCATAATATATACACATGTATATTAACGTTTTGTAAATGATTAGTTCATCATTAACTAAAGGCTTATAAATTACTTATGACCAGTGTTGGGGGTAACTCATTACAAAAGTAACATATTACATGTAATATATTACTTTTAGCAGTAACTCAGTAATATAACTTATTACTTATAGGATTTCAGTAATATTATACCAGTTACTTTGTCAAGTAACTCAAGTTACACATTTTTTTTTTTTTTTTTTTTAATCAAAGCACATATTTAAAAAATATACAATCATTTCCTAATCAAACTGTTTTTTTAATGCAAATAAGCACTATAGATGACAATAACAAAGGAAAAGAATAACATTTTGAATTTTGGATTGTTTACACTGATAATTGTTTCAGGATGGTTCTGGGGCGGAGATGTCATTCTGCTGCTGCTGTTATTTTGGTGACAGTAATGCAAAAGTAGTGTAATAAGTAACGAGTTACTCTACACAGACAGTAATATTGTAAACTAATATGTAGTATATTACATTTTGAAAGTAACTTGCCCATCACTGCTTACGACTGAACGGTATTATTATAAAGTGTTACCATTTGTTGTAAGTTTGGGCACCCCTAACCCTAACCCTAAGGCATTGATTTGTCTGTGACTTTGGTCAAGTGGGGAAAACAGTCTATGTGATCTCCTTTTGATGTAATACATGTCATACTTTTTTCACTTGCATTCACTGAGCCTCCCCTGAAACTGCTTGGAGCCCCCCTGGGGAGGCCCGCCTCCCACTTTGAAAACCCCTGGTGTAGACAGAAGTAAATGGCCTTTAACTCTAAATGATACTGGCATTCTCATTTAAGCTTATGCTCAGACTTGTGTATGCGCCATTGATAGTATGCGCGTGTGCATGTGTGTGTGTGTGCATGCGTGTGTGTGTGCGTGTGTGTGTGTGTGCGTGCGTGCATGTGTGTTGCTTGTGGGTTCTCTGAAAGTGCTCTGTTGTCCTGAGGTGGTGTGGTGACTAGCACCCTCTTGTGATATCAGCACAGCCTCTCTGTCACCTTGGAGCAGGAGAAAGAGCCAGATGAAGTCCAGCTCCTGCCTGGGAAAGAAGAAGTGATCCAGCTTTTGGCTCTTTGCTGTGGTGATCATGTGCAGCAGCCTCACCACCGCTGTGGGACAAAGCAACATAAACAGCTCAGATTAGGGCTGGGTTAAGAAAACTCGATTCTCCGATTTTTAATCGATTTTTATTTTAATCCTTTGATATCGATTCATATGTCCAGAGATCGATTTTTTTTTAATAAACAGGCTAAAATATTATGCTGTGTGTGGTAGTTGAAACATAGTTTCAAGTTGACGTTTATTTATGTTTGTAGTTGAAACAACTAGAACGACCGCAACGCGGACTTATGCCTCCGCCATTAGTTCATTCTTGAGTCCAAGTGGATGTTGGAGCAAAATTGGAAGAAATTGCATCAAGGCGTTTCTGTGCAGAATTGGATATTTGAGCCAAATGTGAAGAAATTTAGTCAATGTGTTACTGAGATATGGCGTTACCGAGCTAGAAAATGGCATTTGTTAGGTCACTGTGACCTTGACCTTTGACCTTTGATAACCAAAATGGAATCAGTTCATCCTTGAGCCTAAGTGAATGTTTAAGGCGAATCTGATGAAATTCCGTCCAGGCGTTCCTCAGATATGGCATTAACAAGCTTGAAAATGGCGTTTGAGAGGTCACAGTGACCTTGACCTTTGACCACCAAAATCTAATCAGATCATCCTTGAGCCTAAGTGAATGTTTAAGGTGAATCTGATGAAATTCCATCCAGGCGTTCCTCAGATATGGCGTTAACAAGCTTGAAAATGGCGTTCGAGAGGTCACAGTGACCTTGACCTTTGACCGTTGACCACCAAAATCTAATCAGATCATCCTTGAGCCTAAGTGAATGTTTAAGGCGAATCTGATGAAATTCCGTCCAGGCGTTCCTCAGATATCGCGTTAACAAGCTTGAAAATGGCGTTCGAGAGGTCACAGTGACCTTGACCTTTGACCTTTGACCACCAAAATCTAATCAGATCATCCTTGAGCCTAAGTGAATGTTTAAGGCGAATCTGATGAAATTCCGTCCAGGCGTTCCTCAGATATCGCGTTAACAAGCTTGAAAATGGCGTTCGAGAGGTCACAGTGACCTTGACCTTTGACCTTTGACCACCAAAATCTAATCAGATCATCCTTGAGCCTAAGTGAATGTTTAAGGTGAATCTGATGAAATTCCGTCCAGGCGTTCCTCAGATATCGCGTTAACAAGCTTGAAAATGGCGTTCGAGAGGTCACAGTGACCTTGACCTTTGACCTTTGACCACCAAAATCTAATCAGATCATCCTTGAGCCTAAGTGAATGTTTAAGGCGAATCTGATGAAATTCTGTCAAGGCGTTCCTCAGATATGGCGTTAACAAACATCCGTACGGACGGACGGACGGACGGACGGACGGACATCCATACGGACGGCCGTACGTACGGACGGACAACCCGGATCCATAATGCCTTCGGCCTGGCTTCGCCGGCGGAGGCATAAAAACATAAATACTGTAGGCTACATAAATGGAAATGTTTGATCATTAATATCTACTTTTAGAAATTATATAGGCTGAAATCAAATCACTGTGCATAATTGTGAAAGTGTCTTTATTGACAGATGAAAAGGCTGTTATTTACCCTTTGTCAGAAATTGTCACCACCTGGTGAGTAAATATATGTGTAACTAAAACCATTAAAATTGACAACCGGTCCGCAACTTTTTTTTCCCATGTATCTACTTGGCGCAAAAAAGGTTGGGAACCCCTGTGTTACATAACTGGACAGTCATGTAATTCAGGTTACAGCTCAAAAAACACGTTTTGGTATCACTAACCAAATCGATATTGAAATTAATCGAATCGGAATCGAATCGAATCGAATCGGGATGAATCGATTCGCAACCTTGTGAATCGGAAACAAATCGATTCTTGAAATTTGAACCAATACCCAGCTCTAGCTCAGATAGGTGACTGTTCAGCTTGAGTCACTTTAAAGTCAAATCAACGCTCTATTCTATTCTATTCTATTCTATTCTATTCTATTCTATAGAGCGACGTCACACTAACACAAACAGTCACTTCCGGGTAGACAACTGCCGATTGACTTGAATTGCGGAAATATCGATAAACGACAACGTGTTAATTGTTTATTTCTGTTTTTTCAGCTATCACTATGGTAACATTTAAAGATACCTACAGTAGTTAAGCACGGTGGTCTGACCTATCTGACTTTTTTCTTTCTTTTTTTTATAGCCTACTGTGTTAGCATCTTTGATCAAACAAATCAAACAGCGACAGGTCGGTCAGACTAACTGCTAGTTTCAGTCTCCAAACTAACGTTAGTTATTCATGAGATCATGAAGGCATCAAACATGCAGGATTTTAGACTTGACCATTTTCTCTTTATCTCACTTTTTCCTCGCCCTGTCTATTCTATAATATTCTATTCTATCCTCTATTCTATTCTATTCTATTCTATTCGGTTTGTTTCGATAAGAATATGTGTAAGTGTAGTGTGATTGAAAGTGGCATTGAAAATATAATATTGAAAATCATGACTGCAGGTCAGTGTGTGTGTGTGTGTGTGTGTGTGTGTGTGTGTGTGTGTGTGTGTGTGTGTGTGTGAGAGAGAGAGAGAGAGAGAACCCATGTGTGCATTATACAGTATCTATCCATGTACGTCTCCTGTTTGAAAACTGTGTGTGTGTGTGTGTGTGTGTGTGTGTGTGTGTGTGTGTGTGTCCGTGTGCATGCATGTGTGCAAGCCTGCTTGGGTGTTCGATAAGATAAATTAAATCAAGGGATAGAGAGCCCCCTCTCTGAGGCTTGGTGTCACCGAGGTGTTGGGAGATTAGACACACACACACACACGCGCACACGCGCACACACACACACACACACACACACACACACACACACACACACACACACACACACACACACACACAACTGCCTTCCCTCTCAAAGGTTAATTCCCATATGGAAGTACCGCTCAATTCATTGTGTATCATATCTGCTGAGAGGTGTGTGGAGAGAGAGAGAGAGAGAGAGAGAGAGGTGTGTGTGGAGAGAGAGAGAGAGGTGTAGAGAGAGAGAGAGAGAGAGGTGTGGAGAGAGAGAGAGATAGGTGTGTGTGGAGAGAGAGAGAGAGAGAGGTGTGTGTGGAGAGAGAGAGAGAGAGAGAGGTGTAGAGAGAGAGAGAGAGAGAGGTGTGGAGAGAGAGAGAGGTGTGTGGAGAGAGAGAGAGAGAGAGAGAGAGGTATGGAGAGAGAGAGAGAGAGAGAGAGAGAGAGGAGCGCGCAAACTGATTCTCACATATTGATACAGGCCTGCTTATACGCCTCATGTAAAACCTCCTCCACCACTCCCTCATCAGTTGGAATTGCACCCGCGGGACTTTATAACCTCATTTCTCAAATGGTTAGAATAAAAAAAAATAATAGAAAAACACCCATCAGCCATCATGTTTCATTAAGACGGGCTTCCTTTTTATTTCCCAAATGATAACTATGATACTAATATATCTGCGCTGTCACGTTGTGTTAGCAGACCACCCCTTCTGTGTGTGAGACATCTTCGTTTATCTGCAATTATACAATCACGTCCGCAGCTGCTTGGCATTATGGGTAATTTGCCGCACGAGCGTGGATACGAGCCCCGCTGAACGATGCCACACTCCGGCCTCGGCAGCCATGTTTGATTTGGCACGCGGCTCGTCCGCCCGACATGCCTAATGTGACAGCTCGTCCGCCCGACATGCCTAATGTGACAGCTCGTCCGCCCGACATGCCTAATGTGACAGGAATATCAGAAAGCGCGGCAATAATAAGCCCGACTCACTGTCAGCGTGATCGATGAAAAGAGGGGCGCGTGCAAAAGATCTCCACGCCAATCCCACGATTTTCCGCCGTGACGTCGTCGCCGTAGTGTGTGTGTGTGTCTGCGTACGGAAACCGCGTGAGTAAACGTGATTCATCTGAAAACCGACACGAGTTCTTCTCCCCCCGCCCGGTGGCCGTTAATAAATCTGACCTCAATTTGGCGGTTGGCTCTGAGAAAAGCTGCTTGGTTTCATTTCCACTGTTGTGTTTTATTCCCTGCTTGTCGTGAGCACACTTACCTGAGCCATGTCTCGGGCTGGGAGCTGCCAAGGACATTTCCAAGCTTATTACTAGGGGTGCTCCAAAAAATCCATTCTGAAAGGATCGCGATTCTTAATGCCACAATTCCTGGATCGATTCCAAACTCCCAAGAATCGATTCTTCTTTGTATTGTAAAAAAAAAAAAAAAAAAAAAATTTTACAGTGCACCTGAACGCAACATGCAAGATACCGGCTGAATAAGTGTCCAAATGTTCATGTAATTTGTGTACTGTACTGCCACGGTGCCACCACCTCTTGCACTTAACTCATTGAATGCCAATGACGACAGCTGTCGTCAATTCAAATACTGACGTAGAGTGCCAAAGACGACGATTGTCGTCAATTGCGTTTTTTGACGGTGGGACGTGGATCAATCCCTGATACATCTCTGGTACAACTGTTGTAGCTATTGGAGGTCTATAACCTATTTTACAGAACCCTTAGGTGGCGACAGTGCTCTCCACATAACAGAAAGGCAAGGAAAAAACAAAGAAGAAGTCGTTATGGAAACGGAAATCGCATCGCATCCGTATGCATCGATATGCTGAAGCACGTTACTGCAGCTGTGGCTGCAGCAGCCAATCTGCTCCCACAATTGAGCCGCTCCGTGTCGGTTGCGACAGCAAATCCGCACATCCACACCGTGGAGTTGTTATTATTCTCAACTGGAAGCATCGTTGCCGGTGACAAACACACGCGGAACGCTGTAAAAAAACTGGATGTTGCGCACCCTTCACTGTGCGCACAGCAAACTCAGCAGAGAGCCACCACAGACAGGAGGAGGAGTGTGCAGTTGAGGCGAGGCGGGGCGCGGGGGGGGGGGGGGGGGGGGGCACGCAGAGCAGCACGCAACACCCAGACAGACCCAGGCAGCAGGACAGGATTGACAAACGCAAGCCAGAATATCCGATGCCCACCAGCAGCAAATCAAGACCAGCAAGAAGCTGCAACCAGCAGCGCACGCAGGGGCCAGCGCTGCTGGTTGTAGCTAAAAATATTATTCTGCCAAACAAAATTCCCTGGCCTAAACTGTTTTATTGAAGGAAATTATTTTTGAGGTGTGACTACATTAGAAAAGATTAGCTTCAGAGTCAGTGATGTGCTTGAAATGTTTAATTTCACAAAAGGCCAATTATCTCAGCTTCTAGAAAAAAATTGCTGTTTTTGGATGAATCAAGCTATCTTCTCCGGCTCATAACTAAAGAACGGAAAATGGGATCAATAAACTTTTTTTTGCAGATGATAGAATAGAGTCTCATCGTTCTTTGTGCGTGTTCAGTGTTTACATAGTAATATCACACAATATTCTGTGGGCCTCGAGAAATCACTGAAAACGCTCTGAAACTCTGGCACTGGGAGCGTCCGTTCTCCAAAAGTGGCTGGCACTCAATGAGTTAAGAACTCTGGTTAATGTATTCCCCCCAAAATCTATAAATCCTTCAAAGTCTACAGATCCCCCCCAGCCTACAAATCCATCTTATCTGAAGAACATAAGGGGGGAATTCCCCCCTAGTTTGCTAAATGAATTTAGGCCCTGACTGTAATACTTCAGAAGTTGAATTTGAAGTTCAGCATTAATACATTTGTCATTTTTTTGTCTTAGATTTACCTTTGTGTGTTATTGCAATATAAAACTACATAATTGAGAATCGATTCTAGATTCTGGAATCGAGAATCGTTGGAATCGAGAATCGTTGGAATCGAGAATCGTTGGAATCGAGAATCGTTGGAATCGAGAATCGATTCTGGAATCGGATCGTGACCGTGATTTAGCCGGATCGGAGCACCCCTATTACTGCCGCACGTCTCTCTCTCTCGAGTGTCCCACATGTGGCTTGGAAAGATGGCATCTGTGTTGAAAGGGTATTTCTGACCCCCGGTAAATGAATAGCCTCTTTGTGTGCGACCGCCCCCCGAAAACCTGCACTCTGCGTTGTGTCACCAAAGTGCTGCTCATGTCGTCGTTATCTGACAAAGGACAGAAATGAGTTCCAGACTTGTGCAAGAAGTTTGAGGTGGGGGGGGGGGGGGGGGGGGGGAGAGAAAGTGTGTTATCTTAGATCTTATAGGTGATTTGTCATCATCACTTTGAAGGCCTTTTATTATTATTATTATCATTTGTTAAAGTACCGTCGCTATGACTCAGCCTGTTAGCATCGAAAGCCAGTTCCAAAATGACAATTCCATGAAGGTCGGTTGGGTTTAAAATGCGATCCAATTAGAATGATAGTATTGTAAGTCAAGTTTTCCGACCGTTCGTGGCAAGTGAATCATAGCTGGTGTGGAGCATGTCATGTCAAGAAGGGCCTCTGGAGCAAACTAAATATCCAGCATGATAATAAATCACGGTCTCATTTTTGCGTTGGGAATTCACCTTGATTTCAGATTGAGAAATCAGCTTTCATCAAGGACCTGAAGCTCCCTAATCCACTCTCTCAGCGTTGGCAGCCCAACTGAAGCAACAACAATTCCGTCCGTTTGCACCTCTGAACTCGCCTTCGAGCCTGGGAACAATGAGCACACAGTCAGTACTGATAGAGTACATAATCAATTATCAGTCAGTACTGATAGAGTACATAATCAATTATCAGTCAGTACTGATAGAGTACATAATCAATTATCAGTCAGTACTGATAGAGTACATAATCAATTATCAGTCAGTACTGATAGAGGACTGACTGGAGCTCATCATGTCCAGGGTTACTGGACTGCACAGGCTGATGCTTTGACACAGCAATCAGGATGAAATATAGCCTATCTATTTCAAAATGTCTTCTGTGATCTAATGAAGCCCGGGGGGGTGAAAGAGTGCGAGTATTCTTTTTTTAAGACAGCATTTCTTCCGAAATTATTTCTAAAATATGTTTTTGAGAAGAGAATGCTTTATTTTTCGTATATTAATCACTGTTTTTATTATCTTTTTTTTTAAGAAGTAAGAAGGGTTATTCCTCCGTTACAGGTAGCTAACACGAGCAGGACAGTGACGAAAACAACCACTGCGCCTCATCTCGGCAGAACGGCAGGACTGATGACATCACTCTGATAACATCATCATTGATGACATCATCACTAACTCACAATTGCTCCAGGGACACTATGTCAATTATACTTCCCTGCAGAGAGGCCTGTGAAAAAATGAATAAAATCAGTTTGCAGTTCAGCTCAGCACCTGTCCTTTTTGGCATTCTTCTTCTTTTTGGTGCTTTATGGCAGTTGGCATCCTCAATGTTGCATTAGCGCCCTCTTCTGGATCCATCCATCCATCCACTGTTTCCCTGCCGACAGCTTGCTCTCTTCTTCTTTGGCATTGGATGTGCGTCCTCTTTAAGTAGGACTCTCGCATAACCGATGACGTCATAGACATTGTGACATCATCAGCGATGTCATCAAATCAAATGATTTGACGGTGACAACACAGAAGTCACGCGTGTCTGATAGTGAGATCACATGCTGAAGATCACACGCTTTCTGCCCTGTCTCTATTAACCCATTGATACCTGATGCAGCATTTTGTGTGTGTATCCCTTTAAGACCGCGAACCGCGTCACACAATCTTGCCTTGGGCCAGGTATTAATTACATTGTGACCATGACGATAAATTAAGAAACAATTAAACATGCGGTGTTGCGCTGCTAATGTGAATGATGGAAACTGGGAGAGAGCTCAGCTCCGCTGGGGAGACTCATGTCAACAATGGCTCCATTGGCTAGTTTACTGACATGTTTCTTCTTGAATAATGAGCTTGATGTGATTGTGGATGGCCACTGTAAGACAGCGCCAAAAAGTGTGATAAAAGATGGAAAATACAGATGGTCTGGCAGTGACACATATGCTTAAATCATGCTGGCACCGATCGCTTTGTTAATACTTTCTGTTAATACGAGTTTAAAAGCGTCATATTATACTTACAGTTCTCGGTCATCCTCGAAAAACTCCTCAACTCATATCAGTTTCAGTTTGTTGTTTTGCACAGCGGCCGGTGGTGACAGTAACCTACTGTGATGAGTGACGACCCTCCCACTCTCCTGGCTCTGTCTGCTGGTTGGGGTCATTATACTCGTTAGGCTGATTGGGCCCGGTCGACTCCTTGACCTGCTTGGGCTGATCATGGGCCGTTTCTCAATAAGCGTTCTTGTGTGTTCTTGCGTTCTTGTGTCCCTGTGAAACGTCATCAGTCGCAGCCCAAGTACTGTTCCAATACAAAGTTCACATTTCGCCAAGAACGCTTAAAATTCCCGGATATGTTCTCGACACGCCCACTTTACCGAGGATGCTCTGGTTGGTGACTTGTGTCAACTTGGCAAGGCAGATATCCCAGCATGCATTTCGGCATAAGCAGAGGCAGAACGCAGCAGAGAAGACGCCATAAGCTCCGGAAAGTTTTTTTTACAATTTAAAGTTTTATTTCATCACTAAATTAATTTCTGATGACTTTTGATGCCTACAAGCAGGGTAGTAGGTTTCAATAAGTGCCACTTTACGAACATTTATGGCGAAAAATGGCAAAAAGTTCCAGAGCACAATTGGCTGCATCTACATCAGCTGAGCTTTTTATTTGTGTAGTACTGCAGGCGGCCTCTGCGCTGGTATTGCGCAATACCCTCAAGAACGCATCGTCTCAAACTGCCAACAGCGTCATGTGTGCTTGTGACCTAGCAAGTTCATTCTTCCAAGAACGACTAGCAAGAACGTTCTCCCCAAGAACACAAGAACAAGAATGCATTCTTGGTATTGAGAAATGGCCCTGATGTCCTGCAGACCATTCAGCGTCACTCTCCCTCCTCACCTGTGTGCGCGCGCGACACTTTGTTCTGTTCTTTTAGTTAGTAGCAGTTTTGTGTTGTTTAGTCCTTAATCAATGATTTAGTTTGGTGTGTCAAAGTTACACAGTAACAACAATGTATTCATGAAGGACTAAACAACAACACAAACTATTACAAACCACGAGAACAGAAGAAAAAGGTGCCCACAGGAGGGAGAGCCACTGCAGGCTTTTAAAGCCCGATGAGTACACCGGCCCCAGGTGCACCCAATCAGCCTAACGACCCCAACCAGCAGGCTGCTGCTGCTGTGAGATGGGGGGCCAGGAGAGTGGGACGTCTTCCAATCCTCCACTGGCATGCTACTACATCTGAAAGGAACTAGGCGTGCTCTTCGTAGAGAGCCCCAGGGATGATGTATTTTTGTAGTCGGAACGCGGAAGTCCCGGACTTCCTGGTTCTTCACTGTTTCTGTCTATGGGATTTTTGAATGGGTTTTTGCCGCGACGCTTCAAATAAGGTCTCTGGGCAACGCAAGCTTAATCAAACGCGAACCAGTGTTCAGCGGGATAATCTTCACACATGAGGACCACTTTCATGAGTTTTGAAGCGTAAATTAAATGCGAGCCCTAGAAGTAAAAAGCTTGTGCTAAACTAATCCAGAACTACACACAGTGTCGCATAGGCTTCCACGTCACGTCAGCACTCAACCTGGACTGTTGTTGATGTGTGCACTGATTACCCCGGGCTGAACGGGCTGAACCAGGTGAGGGAAAGAGAATTTCCGTGTTCGTCCTTTGAAGTGATGACGTTATTTACGTATAATATCCCCGTCGACTCAACAGTGTAGTCTCATTTAGCCGTTTGCTAGCTAGCCGCCCGTTTAACGGCACGTAAAAGCTTAAAAACTCATAAAAGTGGTCCTCATGTGTGAAGATGCTATTAGTAAACACTGGTTCACGTTTGATTAAGCTTGCGTTGCCCAGAGACCTTATTAGAAGCATCGCGCCAAAAACCCATTCAAAAATCCCATAGGCGAAAACAGTGAAGAACCCGGAAGTGTTAGCATCGATGTTGTCCGGACTCGTTCCTGGGGCTCTCTATTTAACTGTGGTGAAATCTTTCTCAATATAAGTCCTATTCAGAAGGTCCCCTGCATTGACAGTACATAATATCTGGACCACCTTAGCTATATGATTTTGACACGGCAAAATGAAGCTCACTTCCCGATATTGTTTGATTTCGTTTGATTGGATGAATGGATTTTCCTGTTGCATTGTGGGAAATCTGTTCAAACCTGGAGCCGGGAAAACAGGAAAGGGCGTGAGCGTGGACGGGACTCGGGGGAGGGTTTCCTCCGCCACGGCATCCATCTTGTTCATGTTATTTTCCCTGCTAGCCGTTAGCTTGGCTAACAAATGTTGCTAACGTTAGTTGCTATTGCTAGCCTTGCTCCATTGCTCTCACATTGAATACAATAGCCCGAAGAAAAACCAGAGTATTATTTCCTCCAGACCTCGCGCGGCGTCACCAGCCTGCCGCTTGCATCTTCCACAAAATCGAGGTAATCTTATTTTCTAACGTAACGCTAATTACATAGCATGACATTAACGCTAGCTACGTTAGACTAGAGTAGCATAAGTTAACGTTATACAACGTTAAACAGTATTGCATGCTGCACAGATTCGGACGTAGACAGAAAACAAACGCAGTTCTGTTTACCTAGGTTACCTCTTTGAGATGAGGCAGACTCAAAGCATACTCATATGATCTACCAGCTATAGCGTTATATATCTAGCTAACGTTAGATCAACTATCAATCAATGAGGGGGAACAAGGGGGTTAAACTCCTCTGGATACTTTATCCACCTCTGCATTTACAGTATTTACCAATCGCACGTAGTGTTGGGTAAGCAAACATTAACGTTATACAGTGATTAACAGTGTCTAATTCGTTTCTTCCAGGGGTAGGCGCCGTCCAGTACCGATGGGACACACAACAGAGGATTAGAATATTGTTATATTTGCTTGTTTTAATGCTTTTGTCAATAAACATTGTCAACAAAGATAGCCTTGTTGTATATTATCATGTATCTGAATGTCGCAAATATGATCGCGCAGAACGATCCATTAGTTGTCTGGTCAGAGGCAGGTTGGATAAAATGATCAGATGTGATATAAAGATTGTTGATGTCGAGTGAACACGAACTACGAACCGAAGATTGGACCATGAGGACATGACGACGGAGAAACAAGCGATCAGCAGTCTGCTTCAATCAACGAATGCTTTATATTTATTGAAATGAAATATGGTGATATCTGGTGGTCTGAAATTACTCTCTCTAGCTAGGCTAACTGGCTCATATTATGTCATATTATTGTAACGTCTGAATCAGCGTTTCATAACTTTATAATAGCCTAACGTTACTGTATAGCCTGGATGACAAATACTACCCATCCTTCCATTGGTGTATGCTGCCTTTAGCTTGTGGTATTATGGTACAGTAATATTGTCTAGCTACTAGACAGACAAGTTTATCTGAAATCAGGGTGACAAGATCCCTGCTGCTAGCTCGTCTGCCTTTCTGTGTCACAGAGTATCTAGCATGTTTACAGTATCTTAACAGACTGCATTACATGCTACACCATGCAAATATATTTCGATATAATTCAAACAATGGTTCCAATCCTTAACCATACCATGGTGGGCTGGACTGTATGTATTGCTGTGAAAAAGTTAAATTTGATTGTTTCAAGTGTTACACGTTATATTTTTAACTGAGCTTTGCGGAATACCTCAACACAATTGTGTATCAGCTTTAAATGTCCAATATATACAGCATTAAACAAACGACCAGCAGCATTCAAATGTGCAAAAACGTTATATTTATTGAAATGTGGTGATCATGTCACAAGTCACATTACATAACGATATAGCGTTAGGTGTTCTTTTGATCAACAGACCTCGGGGGCTCTATACTGTTGCTACGTTGCTAGCTAGCTAGCCGCAGATCAGCTCTGAAGCCCCAACTTCAGAGCTGCCCGTCCACTAAAACCCGATTTCGATATAGCGTTTTAGGTGTTCTTTTGATCAACATACCTCATAACGGGGATCTATACTATTACGTGTGTCTACTAACATCATTAAAATATCATAAGGGTAACGCTGTTTCTGTTATTTTACTTTTAATCTCTGGCTACGTTGCTAGCTAGCTAGCTAGCCTGCCTTGGCAACTGGTTGGGCTGGCTGGTGTCAAAGAAAATCCCGCCCCCAAAGTTATAATTTTTATCGGCTCTTTTACTCGAAATGGGACCATAATTTAGAAAACGGAGCCCAGGAGAGCATGAAAAAGACTTGAAATTGTTTATTCAGACCATAAGCTCATTCGGAAAATGTTTATTTAAGACACAGAACGAGAGAGAAGTCGGCTCATTTTTACATTGGAGCCAATGTACGTGTCGTCACTTCCGGACCTGACGTGCGCCCCCCTGCGGACTTTTCGAATTAATGGAATTTCACGACTGGCTTCATACATTACCTAATTCTGTTGCCCACTGGTCCCCTGAGACCATCAACGCAAAAAAAAAAAAAAAAAAAGATCAGGGGGCAATTGAATGCACTTCAGTTCTAGAGGGCCCATCTAAGCTGTGTCAACTTCCTGTTTCCTGTCCCCTTGGCTGCCATTATATAATCCACACTTAAAAGAGGTGGCAGACAACAGGAGAGGCATGCTCAGTCCCAGAGCAGGCAGGCACACTTGATAACAGCAGCACCTCCACATCAACCGTGGCATTCTCTCCTGAGAGTTCTGCTCCAAAATTACTTCTCTTCCAATAAGTCATTTTTCACACAAGTACCTATCTACTATGAGCAGACTATTTTTTAGGTAACAGAACAGAATATGGTTATTATTATATGATGGTTATTTTCATAAAAAAAATTCTAGAACACATAAACCCCTAAAGCAATAAACGCTAAACTAGTCTAACTAGACAGACAAAATGACCTCACTTTGGAGTATTTTCCTTATTTTTCGCACGCACGCACGCGCACACGCACGCGCACACGCACACGCAAACACACACACACACACACACACACACACACACACACACACACACACACACACACACACACACACACACACGCACACACACACAGGCATGCAGAGGCAGATAGAGGAGTTGAGCGGTTCATCTCTGACACCACTTGAGACTGTAAGTGCTCCATTAGCATAGCAACACATGTAAAGAATGCCGCTCACAGGCCAGATCATCAGAGTGACCTCTCTCTACTGACCCCTGCAGGCCAGATCATCAGAGTGACCTCTCTCTACTGACCCCTGCAGGCCAGATCATCAGAGTGACCTCTCTCTACTGACCCCTGCAGGCCAGATCATCAGAGTGACCTCTCTCTACTGACCCCTGCAGGCCAGATCATCAGAGTGACCTCTCTCTACTGACCCCTGCAGGCCAGATCATCAGAGTGACCTCTCTCTACTGACCTCTGCAGGCCAGATCATCAGAGTGACCTCTCTCTACTGACCCCTGCAGGCCAGATCATCAGAGTGACCTCTCTCTACTGACCCCTGCAGGCCAGATCATCAGAGTGACCTCTCTCTACTGACCCCTGCAGGCCAGATCATCAGAGTGACCTCTCTCTACTGACCCCTGCAGGCCAGATCATCAGAGTGACCTCTCTCTACTGACCCCTGCAGGCCAGATCATCAGAGTGACCTCTCTCTACTGACCCCTGCAGGCCAGATCATCAGAGTGACCTCTCTCTACTGACCCCTGCAGGCCAGATCATCAGAGTGACCTCTCTCTACTGACCCCTGCAGGCCAGATCATCAGAGTGACCTCTCTCTACTGACCCCTGCAGGCCAGATCATCAGAGTGACCTCTCTCTACTGACCCCTGCAGGCCAGATCATCAGAGTGACCTCTCTCTACTGACCTCTGCAGGCCAGATCATCAGAGTGACCTCTCTCTACTGACCCCTGCAGGCCAGATCATCAGAGTGACCTCTCTCTACTGACCCCTGCAGGCCAGATCATCAGAGTGACCTCTCTCTACTGACCCCTGCAGGCCAGATCATCAGAGTGACCTCTCTCTACTGACCCGTGCAGGCCAGATCATCAGAGTGACCTCTCTCTACTGACCCCTGCAGGCCAGATCATCAGAGTGACCTCTCTCTCTACTGACCCCTGCAGGCCAGATCATCAGAGTGACCTCTCTCTACTGACCCCTGCAGGCCAGATCATCAGAGTGACCTCTCTCTACTGACCTCTGCAGGCCAGATCATCAGAGTGACCTCTCTCTACTGACCCCTGCAGGCCAGATCATCAGAGTGACCTCTCTCTTCCGAAGAAGTAAAGAAAAGCTTGATAAAAATAAATAAATAAATACATTTCTGAATAATTTGATAATGATATGGAATGTGCAGTGTGTATACGCGTACATGTGAGTTGACAGGTGTTGATTGGACAGTTGCTTATCCAATCATAGAGCTGATGTGGCTCTGGGCGGCTGCTCAAATCTAACGGTGTTAAAACTCTGATGACTGTGGACCTACATAAACACTGGCGTAGTGCTGATTCTTAAAACCTCATAGTTAAATTAACACTGGTGATTTGACTCTGTGTGTGTGTGTGTGTGTGTGTGTGACACGTGCATGTGTGTGTGTGACACGTGCGTGTGTGTGTGTGTGTGTGTGACACGTGCATGTGTGTGTGTGACACGTGCATGTCTGTGTGTGTGTGTGTGTGTGTGTGTGACACGTGCATGTGTGTGTGTGTGTTTGACAGAGAAAGAGCGCTTGAAAGGGTGAAACCGTGCGTTTCACGCTCATTCAATCATTGAGTTCATATCTGTCATCGCCAGCAGCAGCAGCAGCACCGCAGCTACGAGACGCAGCATCCAAGAAGTGAAGAAGTAGACTGCAGCAGCCTCAGCTCACAAGATGGAGACACGCTGCAGACGGCTGCTGCTCACGCTGCAGACGGCTGCTCACGCTGCAGACGTCTGCTCACGCTGCAGACGGCTGCTCACGCTGCAGACGGCTGCTCACGCTGCAGACGTCTGCTCACGCTGCAGACGTCTGTTCACGCTGCAGACGGCTGCTCACGCTGCAGACGTCTGCTCACGCTGCAGACGGCTGCTCACGCTGCAGACGTCTGCTCACGCTGCAGACGCCTGCTCACGCTGCAGACGTCTGCTCACGCTGCAGACGCTTAAAGGAGGCATTATGCAGATGAAGGGTATCTAATCTGAAGTGACCCTCGTCTGAGTGCTCTGTGGCCCAGATCAAAGGAGCGCATGTCTTCCAGCTATATGACCCAACAAGCCCTCAGGGGCAGATGGGTCACGAAGACCTCCGATAGCCAGTGTGCCCCCGGGGGCGGGACGGGGCGAGAGAGGGAGGAGGTTGGAAAGTATTTATGAAGCCTATATGATGTACACACAGACACAGAGACACACAGACACAGAGAGCCTCTGATAGTGGGAGAAGCCTTGGAGACGTTTCAGTGAAAGTCAGAGAATGGAGAATGGAAAGCTACTGCAGCCGGAATGAGTCCTGAATATGGATGTTAGCACTGGGAAAAGCTGGGATGTATGCTTGAAATAAGGTCTGTGGTTAACAAAAGCTTATGAAACAGCAGCAAACGTGTGTTCATGAGGACCACTTTTATGATTTTCTATTTTCAATTTAAAAAAATTCAAATTTTCAATGTGTTGTTTTTTAAATGTGTTGTTTTTTAAACGTGTTGTTTTTTAAACGTGTTGTTTTTTAAACGTGTTGTTTTTTAAACGTGATGTTTTTTAAACGTGATGTTTTTTAAACGTGATGTTTTTTAAACGCGATTTTCAGAAAACGCTTCAAAAGTCCTAAAAGTGGTCATCATGTGTGAAGATGATCTGGCTGAACACAAAGTTGGCTATTTCATAAACTTTTGTTAACCTTATTTCCTGCATTTAACCTGAATTCCCATACAAAAATCGCGTTGACTTTTACACAGAGGAACCAGGAAGTGCAGGGACTTCTGGGTAAGCCTACAAAAATTCATGCGGTAGTCTAAGCAAGGGACCTCAAAGGAACTGTTGATTCCTTTCAGTCAGATCAGCAGGGATTGGGTTACGATCGTCATTCTTCAGCTGGCCCACCAACACAACATGAACCTGTCGAAGTAGTCCAGTCAATAAATCATCCTTATGCCCCCTATCTCTCTCTCTCTCTTCATCTCTCTCTCCGTCTCTCTCTCTCCCTCCCTCCATCTCTCTCTCTCCCTCTCTGATCTGTAATTCTACGGTTATCACAAGAAGTAGGACAGGAGGAGAGCAATGAATTGTTGCATTGGGAATAGTGTCAGGACAAAAGTCAGCACAGAGACAAGGCACTGATATATTGATGTATCTGAGCTGGGGAAAAGAGTACAAATGACCTAAACAGCCGGACACAGGGGAGAAGTAAGGTAAGGGAGATTCTTCATCCAGGTGTATATATACTGTACAGTGTGGGACAAGACATTCCATAGAAGCTTTTATTAGAGTGACCCTGAAGCCTGAAGGGTGTGTGTGTGTGTGTGTGTGTGTGTGTGTGTGTGTATGTGTGTGTGTGTGTGTGTATGTATATATATATATATATATATATATGCACACACACACACACACACACACACACACACACACACACACACACACACACACACACACACACACACACACATATATATCTATATATATAGATATATCTATATATATATATATCTATATATATATCTATATATATATACACACATATATACACTAATATATATATATATATACACACACACATATATATATATACATATATATACACTAATATATATATATATATATATATATATATATATATATATATAAAGCTCAATGTAGGTCAGGTATTTCTAAAAAGTTATTCAGAATAGAATGACATACAAAATGAAACGTGACTGCCACCTGTTGGACAGATGAAGAAATAACAAGTAACAAAGCTGGATCATGTGTTGTGCTGTTCAGTTGGCTGTTTCCCTTCAACCAACACACATCATTACACTCCGTGAATGTTGTCCTGTCAAACTGACACAGGTCATATAACTGACAGTGTCATCAATTTGTCAACTCTGAGGTTTTAGTACAAACTATAAGCTCACACAAAGTCAGAACTCACAGCTGTACAATGGTAAGTGGACTCTCTGTGTGTTGTGAGTGAGAAAGTGAGTTTGTGGTGGGTGCACACACACACACACACACACACACACACACACACACACACACACACACACACACACACACACACACACACACACACACACACACACACACACACACACACACACACACACACACTCCTGAGAGCTGTGACCTGTGACTGGGGGGAGGGAGGGAGGCAGCACCCAGACAGGCTGTCTGGAGGACGGATCACTCAGCACCCAGAGGGGCTCTGCAGCTGGCTGTGTGTGCTCAATGTGGGGATATTAGGCCCAATAGCTTTTTGTGCAAGTGTGTGATACTGTGCCTGTGTGTGTGTGTGTGTGTGTGTGTGTGTGTGTGTGTGTGTGTGTGTGTGTGTGTGTGTGTGTGTGTGATACTGTGTGTGTGTGTGTGTGTGTGTGTGTGTGTGTGTGTGTGTGTGTGTGTGTGTGTGTGTGTGTGTGTGTGTGTGTATTTTTGACTCACACTCAGCATTTCTGCAGGGCTATTAAGCAGGAAATACTGCGTGGTCAAAGTCTGTCTCCTTATGTTGTATGAAGGAAAGTGGCTGTGTTGTTGAGGGATTTACTCATGGTACACAATATGATATCCCAATTCCCAATATATCCAGATCATATCCAGCAGATACAGTAGCCTGCACAAAAACAATACACTGTAGCCACATTATGAGGTGAGGCTCCCCCACATTACAGTAAAAAAGCTTAAAAATGTGTCTTATTGGAGAGATTTTACTTGGAAAAACCCAAAAAATCTTTAATTGGCCAAATCTTTGCCTATACTGTATATTCAAGAAAAATATTGGTATCGGCATAATATCGGTATCGGCAGATATCCAAATTCAGGTATCGGAATCGGATCGGAAATGAGAAAATGTGGATGGGTGCATCCCTAGTAAAAACCCACCACCATGTTGACCATGGAGATTAAGTGGCAATATGGAACCAAATCATACACACATCTTTTGGAGCTGTAACAAAATAGGACGAATCAGCGTGACGTCACTTGACACCCAGAAATGCGGAACCCCGCGGCAGTTAATAGTATGAGTTGTGCCAAACAAACATTAATATCTCAAAAACTATACATCACATCGCTTATATTTTCATTCTGACATTCTGAGTGAGAGCAGAAGTAGCTCAAGAGTTTGATGCAGCAGCGACTGTACTTTCTGAGGCGCCTCAAGAAATTTGGCTTGAGCACCAAAGGCCTTGTGAATTTCTATCGCTGTACCATAGAAAGTGTTCTGACAGGGTGTATCACAGTGTGGTACGGCAACCTGACCGCCCAGGACTGCAGACTGCTGCAGAGGACTGTGAAGACAGCAGCTAAAATCATCGGCACAGAACTACCAAACCTCCATAACATCTTCACCACTCGCTGTAAAATGAAAGCCAAAAACATTATCAAAGACACCAGCCACCCCGCTCATACCCTGTTCTCACTCCTCCCTTCCAAAAAACGCTACCGGAGCATCAAATCACACACCACCCGTCTCAGTAACAGCTTTTTCCCTCAGGCAGTCAGGCTGCTGAACAGTTGACTCACACACACTGCAACGCACTGTCACTTTGTTGTGCACCATTATTGTATTGTACTGTATTGTGGTTTGTGTTATGTCTACACGCACTGTGTACAGACATGTCTGTATCACGTGTAGCCTACATAGTTATGTAGGTCTACACCCTTTTTCTGTCGGTCTTTGTGACCATGTCCTTGTGTATGTAAGGCTGAGGGTGCTCAGAGCATAAAGAATTTCATTGTATCTATACATTGTATTATACATATGACAATAAACTACTTGAACTTGAACTTGATCATCAGTATAAAATGGGAGCTGGGGCTCTGTCTGTTTGTTTCTCTGTTTTTCTGTCCCACTGTGATTGTCCCACCGTGATGTCATAGTGTTTGAGTATCATGGAATACAATCAGTTTCAGGGTTTCAGATCAGTCTTTCACAAAATGAATCCTAGATCAGCAGTCTGTTTAAATTGATGTATTTAAATGAGCTTCCTGTGTTCCTCTGTGTATCTGGGGAGAGTCAGTCCACTGGGCTCGGCTCAGACTGGAGGATGAAGGTAAGGCTGTCATTGGGAGATCCCTTGTGATTGGTCTGCTAGGGTTTGCAGTATGAAGGCAAAACTCTCTCTCTGTCTCATTCTCTCTCTCTCTCTCTCTCTCTCTCTCTCTCTCTCTGTCACACACACAGGAGACTCTCTCTCTGGCATGGCTCATAGTCGTGTGGGATTGAACTAGGCCACTAGGGGGAGGTGGTGGTGTTTTAAGGCTGTCTGTGACCTGTCTGGTCCTCCTCTGAGGCCTAAAGAAGTGTCCTGAAATATAAATATCCCCTCTGGAATAACTGGAGACAAGCCAGACTTTCTCCATGCAAGTGAGGAGAGGGGCTATATGGGGACATGGGGACAAACTATTTTGTGTCCATCTTTGTATGGCTGAGTGTGTGTGTGTGTGTGTGTGTGTGTGTGTGTGTGTGTGTGTGTGTGTGTGTGTGTGTGTGTGTGTGTGTGTGTGCGTGAGAGAGAGTGAGAGTGTGTGTGTGTGTGTGTGTGTGTGTGTGTGTGTGTGTGTGTGTGTGTGTGTGTGTGTGTGTGTGTGTGTGTGTGTGTGTGCATCTGTGTGTGTGTGTGTGAGAGATTTTTTAATTTACCGTACTTATTTTCAATTATTTTCAATATTGTTTTTTTTTTTACATAAAATGTTCTATTATTGTTATTGTTTAAGGTTGAGACTTTCGGCTTTAGCAACATGTTTAAAACATGTCAATAAAGCTGAATTAAATTGAAACTGAATTGAGAGAGATATTTTGTCATTTAACTCATTATACCTCTTAACCACTAGATGGCCCTAGATTATAACGTAAAAACTATACAACGGTTAGTCTTCCATCCCCATCCATAGACAGACATGGACATGACAGCACAGCCAACCTAAAACATGTGAACAACCTAAAACATGTGAACAACACAAAGTCCAAATATTGACCCTCCTTACAGCACCTGGCTGCCCCTCACATGCTGTCTATCGCATGGATCCACGTTTGCATTCAGTTTGGGAACAGCGCAAATATACATTAATGCATTAAAAAGACAAAGAAAGAAAAATCATCTGCATATAAAGAGCTTTTTGTGTTTGATGGTCCCCCGGGTGGCGGTTTGTGTGGGGGTTGGAAAAAGACTCAATCCGGGTGGAGGTCGTCGGAGAGTTGCATTTTATTTGATATACCTGTTAATGTGGCACAACGGGTGAGAGAATAAATGTCGACACACCTTCTGACCGTGACTAAAGCAGGCTATTTTCCTATGTGGACGAAAGGGGAAGGGGGTCTGATGATGACGTGCACAATAGTCTAATGTTACACTGTATATTATATTATAGGCCTGCTTGGACCGTTCTGTTATGGGTTCTCATAAACGCCCAAACTTGATATCTGAATAGACGGGTGAAAGTGAACGTGAACTCGGCTCACCCTACACGCGCGCGCACGCACGTACGCACACGCACACACACACACACGCACACACACACACACACACACACACACACACACACACACACACACACACACACACACAGGCCTAATGTTTCAGCGTGCTACATCGAGCATTCACATCAGGCAGAATATGAACCGTGTCGGTGCTGAGATGGATCTACGTTTAACTGCATTGTTTGCTTGAGCTCAACGTCATTCATTTTTAATATTCATAAATGACACGAGACTCAAGGTGGCGTCACATCAACACGGAGCGACGCTTAGCTTAGCGACGCGTAGCTTAGCGACGCGTAGCTTAGCGACGCGTAGCTTAGCGACGCGTAGCTTAGCGCCGCGTCAACACGGAGCGACGCGTAGCTTAGCGCCGCGTCAACACGGAGCGACACGTAGCTTAGCGCCGCATCAACACGGAGCGACGCGTAGCTTAGCGACGCGTAGCTTAGCGACGCGTAGCTTAGCGACGCATAGCGGCGGCGGCTGTATTTGCCGTACGAGGATAAGACACATTGACAGGCCTAAAGGAAGGATCACATAAAGGGTGCGTGGCAAAAGCCTTTGCTCAGCAGAATCAGCGTTCTACGTGATGATACTTGGTAGGTAGAGAGTACGTACGTACGGGTACAGGATGACTGACAGGTTTAATATGATGAAAAGTACCTTGAAAGGAACTCAAGGAGGATCTGACATTATTAATAACAAAGCCACGCACCTGTCAAACACACTCACGCTACCTAGAAATCCCGTGTCCCAAATCCCCCTCTCTGCATCGCCGCTTATCAAGACGGCCCGGGAACTTTAGAAAGGGAGGAGGAAGCCTGAAGAGACTTGTGTATAAACATGTGTTCTGCACATTCCCCAAATTCAACCCCCCTCCCTCCTCCACCCACCCCCCTCTCCTCCACCCACCCCCCTACACACGCCCCCCTCTCCTCCACCCACCCCCCTACACACGACCCCCCTCTCCTCCACCCACCCCCCTACACACGCCCCCCTCTCCTCCACCCACCCCCTACACACGCCCCCCTCTCCTCCACCCACCACCCTACACACGACCCCCTCTCCTCCACCCACCCCCCTACACACGACCCCCTCTCCTCCACCCACCACCTACACACGCCCCCCTCTCCTCCACCTACCACCCTACACATGCCCCCCTCTCCTCCACCCACCCCCTACACACGCCCCCCTCTCCTCCACCCCCCTACACACGCCCCCCTCTCGTCCACCCACCCACCTACACATGCCCCCCTCTCCTCCACCTACCACCCTACACACGCCCCCCTCTCCTCCACCCACCCACCTACACATGCCCCCCTCTCCTCCACCTACCACCCTACACACGCCCCCCTCTCCTCCACCCACCACCCTACACACGCCCCCCTCTCCTCCACCCCCCTACACACGCCCCCCTCTCGTCCACCCACCCACCTACACACGACCCCCTCTCCTCCACCCACCCACCTACACACGCCCCCCTCTCCTCCACCCACCCACCTACACACGACCCCCTCTCCTCCACCCACCCACCTACACATGCCCCCCTCTCCTCCACCTACCACCCTACACACGCCCCCCTCTCCTCCACCTACCACCCTACACACGCCCCCCTCTCCTCCACCTACCACCCTACACACGCCCCCCTCTCCTCCACCTACCACCCTACACATGCCCCCCTCTCCTCCACCCACCCACCTACACACGCCCCCCTCTCCTCCACCCACCCACCTACACACGCCCCCCTCTCCTCCACCCACCCCCCTACACACGCCCCCCTCTCCTCCACCCACCTCCCTACACACGCCCCCCTCTCCTCCACCCACCCCCCTACACACGCCCCCCTCTCCTCCACCCACCCCCCTACACACGACCCCCTTTCCTCCACCCACCCCCTACACACGTCCCCCTCTCCTCCACCCACCCCCTACACACGACCCCCTTTCCTCCACCCACCCCCTACACACGTCCCCCTCTCCTCCACCCACCCCCCTACACCCACCCCCCTACACACGACCCCCTCTCCTCCACCCACCCCCCTACACATGACCCCCTTTCCTCCACCCACCCCCTACACACGTCCCCCTCTCCTCCACCCACCCACCTACACACGCCCCCCTCTCCTCCACCCACCCACCTACACACGCCCCCCTCTCCTCCACCTACCACCCTACACACGCCCCCCTCTCCTCCACCTACCACCCTACACACGACCCCCTCTCCACCCCTCCGCTCCACCTCCCGACATTTTTGTTTTGGAGGCTGGATCCTGTGTGAGCAAATATTTGAGCTCGGACGCGGCCAAGTTGACTTTAGCCTGGGAGCGCGGCGTTCCCCCCGGCACTCTGATAGGGCCGCCTGTGCCGAGTGCCAGGGGAGGCTTCCGGGGCAGCAGCACTGTGCGCCTCTTGTCCTCCGCCGCTGCATCTCGTGTCTGCAGGAGTAAACAGACGGGCCCGGGCCCGAGGAACAGACAGCCCACATGAGAGAGAGAGAAACCTCCAGACAGACAGTGGCACAGCACAGCACAGCACTAGTCTGCTGTCCCCACCTGGGATGCTGCTTGTTGACAGGCAGAGATGAAAGAGCTCCGCGTGCGAGCTGGCAGGTTTGGGAGGAAGGTCCAGACGGCGGAGGTTTCTTCAGGGTTTAAACTGTGGTGCTGCTGAACTGGATCCAGTGCCACAATACAAAAAAGACCAGATTTTTCCAGATCACCTTTTCCCCAATGACCCAAAGCAGCATCGACGGTGATGAATACCCAGACCAGCAGAACTCACCAGACAGTACGGTTCTGTTGAGTTAAGCTGTGTTCACACCGAGATATTTATTTTTCGCTCTGTCGCTTGATTCAACCCTTTGGAGTCGCTCTGTTTAAATCGCTCATCAACAGGCACACGAATTGACGGACATGTGGGGGCTATAACGTTACGCAATGTCATGCTGTTTGTCCACTACGAGCCACCGTAGTTGTTTACAAGCTAAAGCCTATCAGCGTGCTCCTAATGCGAGCTGCATACCGGTAGTACAGACTTCACTTCATGTCAGCTGTCAGCCTGTCAATGTGGTTTGTTGCCACACAATAAACCAGCGGTTTGTTCCAAGCCAGTGTGATCCTTGACTCACTCTCACACGGCAGCCAATCAGCGTTGAACAGCGAGCGACTGATGCCAGCGTATTTTCACTCGAGTTGGAATATTTCATCTCGGGCGACGAGCGTATTTTCTCCCTGTCGCTCTGTCTCTGTCGCTCGGACGCCAAGCGATTTTTCTCCCGGGCGAATATACGCTCAATCGCTCGTTTGCATTGACTTTGTATGTAAACTCGATGCCAGCGAAAAACTTTAATAGGTCGGTGTGAACGCAGCTTCACATTCAATTCAGTGCAGTGAAATGCAATGTGGGTCATGCAATCTGGCATCAGTTTGGGGTTTTCCCGATGTCGAGCGGACGTCCACGCCAAGACTTCAGCTTCCGTCGTTGTCATGATGCAGTTA
This sequence comes from Poromitra crassiceps, assembly GCF_964638095.1. Classification (NCBI taxonomy): domain Eukaryota; kingdom Metazoa; phylum Chordata; class Actinopteri; order Beryciformes; family Melamphaidae; genus Poromitra; species Poromitra crassiceps. Next base: position 49,021,008 of record NC_139643.1, on the reverse strand, counting down.
TCTGTGTATAGACATGAACCCACATGTCATCTGTGCCCAAAACAAGTGCAACAAATATCCACTGATCAACTTGCAACTCCATTCTTGCGTCAATCGGACTGTCAGCACGACGACAGCACGGAAGCTGAAAAGTTTATCGTGGATGTCCGCTCTACACCACAAACCCCCGAAATATCGGGTGGCTGTCGGGTCCCAGATTGTGGGTAATGTAGTTCAGTGGAGGTCAACACACTGCAATTGCAGTGTCTTGCAATGCAATACTGTGCAATAGACCGTTCTCACGGGGGGCATTTTGTTTCACTGGCAGGAGGTAGCGCATGGGAGGATCACGCTATTCCCCCCCAGTTCCCCCCTGAACAGGCACTACCAGAGGAGGCGCAGTGCAGCGACCCAGGACACATACCCATCATCAGGGCCGGTTCCAGAACCAGATGACTAAGGGTGCATCCAAGATAGGAAGGGGTGCAGATGCCCGGCCGAAGGCCGGGCCCACTCGGGTGGCCGGCCGAAGGCCGGCCGCCCGAAAAATTTGACATGTTATTTTACTAAAAATAATGCATTTGACCATCATTTCAAGTAGAATGATACCACCCAAGCAAGAATATTTCAAGTGTTTCAAGTGCTTTACTGAAATATTTGGACCATATAATGATAATACAATTATCTCAACCTTAAAAGGTTACATATAGGTGCCAAAAAGCCATAAAATCACATCAAAGAACAAAGAAAAACAACAACGATAATTCAAGTTTAAACAGTAAGTGTGCAGCTGTAGCATTTATTTAAAAAAAAAAAAAAAAAAAAAAAAAAAAAAATTTTTTTTTTTTTTTTTTACTTTTCAACTGAGCATGCAGACAATTAAAATAAGGGTGCAATGCATGCTTTTGCACCCCCGTAGAACCGGGCCTGCCCATCATCCGGCTCCCCACCCGCAGACACGGCCTGTATGGACACCTGACCAAGCCGGAGGTAACACAGGGACGCGAACCTGCGACCTGCTGCGTGTTGGTAGGCAGGGATTCTACCGCTGCACTACTTGTAGGCCACCTGGCTCTCCCCCCCCCCCCCCAGTAATGGCTGTTTGACTCGTCATGTCTGATTTCAGGGAAAGGTTTGGATGCGAGTCAAAGGGTTCCACTTGTCCGTCTGCAAATTAATTTCAGCCTGAAGATCAACTCTCATCTCTTCCTGTAACATCTTCCCATGTTTTATGCAACACGTGCATCTGAAACGTCCTCTCATCTCTTCCTGTAACATCTCCCCATGTTTTATGCAACACGTGCATCTGAAACGTCTCTCATCTCTTCCTGTAACATCTCCCCATGTTTTATGCAACACGTGCATCTGAAACGTCCTCTCATCTCTTCCTGTAACATCTTCCCATGTTTTATGCAACACGTGCACCTGAAACGTCCTCTCATCAAAGACACGACCGTCTGTGGATAAAAGCTCATTCAGGACAACTAAAGAAGCCACAACAGCAGCCAGCAGATTGGGTGTGAATAAAAGGACGATGAGGTTGATTTGGCAGCGCTGAAAGCTCTCAGTCCGATTGGCTGCGGTGGATTTGATGAGAAGCTCCTCCCTCCTCCTCCTATCGCCGGCGGAGGCATAACAAGTACAGGAGTATCGCCGCAACCGTGGACTTTCTCGGCGGAAAATATGTTTTTGCCGTTCTCCCGAGTGGATTTGGGTTTGACTGGATCCAACGCTGATTGGCTGAAGGAGTTGTCTGTCAAGGCAAGTAGACCCGCCCAACCTCCGCCCACTGCGATACACTGGATGAAAGCTTAAGGCCAGACGGTCTCGCAGAACGAAATGAAATGTGAGTTCACGTAACCGGCTGGTTTAGCAGGCTAGTAACACAACATTTATATCAAAATGGCACAATCAAAAATCACCTCCAAAGAATGATGAGCAATTGAAGAGTATTCTTCAGGGCATTTTGACTGAGATAGGAGGCAGCTTTAGAGCAATTAGCTTATTAGACATATTATAACGGAAGTATTTTAAGTGACAGAATTTTAAGTGATTGATAATGTCAACTCAGGCCGCCAACTCACTCAGCGCACAGTTTAATTTCACCCTTTAAAGAGGGCATGAAACATTTGATCAGATGACTCTCGTAAGTCTCGTTCATTTGCATTTCTACTCAGACAAGACAGGACACTGCTTTCAAGTCTGAAATGTACCTCGATTTGCTAGAAAGATGAACATTTCATTCCTTTTTGCCAACTAGGGCGCTGCTTGATGATGTCACTAGGTTGACAGTACAGTACATTAGTAGTGGAGGTTGGTAGTAGTAAACTCACAGCATATGCTGTTGTGTTTCTGACTTGGATTGTGCTTATTTTGATTCATCAAAACCTTCAAAATCCTTACTGTTCTGTAGAGTCAACCTAGTGACATCATCAAACAGCGCCCCCAGTTGGAGAAAAGGTGAAATGTTCATCTTTCCAGCAAATAGGTAAATGTCAGACTTGAAAGCAGTGTCCTGTCCTGTCTGAGGAGAAATGCAAATGAACGAGAGTCACATGATCAAATGTTTCATTTTAATTAATTGTCTTCTTCTGCAATTTAATTTTCATGCAATCACACAACTCATTCAAACCATCAGGTCTATTACCCACCTCTCTGTCACACACACACACACACACACACACACACACACACACACGCACACGCACACTCACAAACACACACACACACACACATACAAACGCACACATGCACGCACGCACACGCGCAGACACACACACACACACACACACACACACACACACACACTCACAAACACACACACACACACACACACATACACATACAAACGCACGCATGCACGCACGCACACACACACACACACGCGCAGACACACACACACACAATGCTGTGTCCAGTTCCATGTCGGTTAGTGTATAATTAGACGTACCTTCATTTGCATTTTTAATTAAACATGCATAATGGGGATACAAGGCCCAGATATTGGTGTGCTATTTAATGGTGTGGAGGCAATTGGAGAGATGACTGCTAATTACACGCACGCACACGCACACACACACACACGCACACGCACACGCACACGCACACGCACACGCACACACACACACACACACACACACACACACACACACACACACACACACACACAGTCTGATTGCTTTCTGCTATCTAATGAATTGTCTGGCAGGATAAATGGCTTTAGTTTAATGGGAGTGGTCCCAGTGAACCCAGTGAGGCACTACAGCTTTAAAAGCAGGAAGAAGTTCAACTTTCCTCCCCTCCATTAGTGAAGGCACATCTAGATATTTACCCAGGGTGCACTTAACGCTACGTGCTAATTACAACAATACTGTTTAGTATGCCGCGGCTCGCGTTTACTTTGGAAACGTTGATACCATCACATAACAACTTGAAACGACAAACCTGAACCTGAAAAGTTACCTATATCCCTTATAGGTAGGTACTTTTCTTAAATTAATTTTTATTATTAATATTTTATTCATTTATTCATTTTTAATTAATTTGACTAATGAAAGGAAATGACAAAGGGACAGACAAGCCCATCTTTATTGTCAGAAAAAACAAGCGATGATTCGATCAAAGTAAATGGTTGTATATCATTGAATTTAATAGTTTATTGAGTTAGCAAATTGTGTTTTATGGAGGGGGCCATTGTTCGTAGTAGGGATGGGGGAGAGTACTCGGGTACTCGAGTACTCGTTTGTAACGAGAGTACTCGAGTACCGTTTCCGCTGTCCGGGTACTCGCCCCACCCCCCTCCCCTATAAAAATGGCCGATCTAACGTTAACAGCGTCTGGCGAATCGCCAGCAACACAGACGTCCATGTATATTAACGCAATCTATATTCAGCAGATGTAAAATAAACAAGATTTGATTGCAGTTGTTTTCCGTTCATGGCCAATTTATATATAGATGTGCAAGCAAAGATGGTAACGTTAGATGTTTTTTACTCGGACGGACCACTTTGACTAACGGACCCCTGACAGTAACTTTGTTTACCATAGCCAAACGTTCCGTGTTTCACCACGGGCGGGGACCATCACTCGGATGTTGTTGGTGGTTTTTGCGGTTAACGTTAGCGAACATTATTACTGTTTGCAGTTATCATGTTTGCAGTTATCACTTTTTGGCAGAACACCAGAGTTTTTAATAAGTGGATTTACTTAACAGTGATCAAGAAGCAGTATGGAATGATTACCGACATGTATTGGGAATTACTTTTACTGAGGTAGGCTAACGGCTAACACCGGATCACCTTATCACAGTCAATCTGTAAAAACTAAAAAGTGCACCAGGCAGCGCTTTTTCCATGCAAAATTGGTAATGTGTGTGAAGTTGCTGTGAACAGCCCCATACAAAGCAGATCACCCCTGCTCTCATCACAGGCATTTGGCGAATGCTAATGGTAACTGCTTAACATAGCCAAACTTAGGATCTTTCATGTGTGTGTGTCGTTCCCCCGGGAGGGGGGGGGGGAGTACTCGAGTACTCTTTCATAACAGAAGGAGAGTACTCGAGTATTTAAATCCCTTACAATGCCCATCCCTAGTTCGTAGTCAGTCGGGCAACACGTCACAATATAACATAGCTCCACATTACCTGCATCCAGCTGCAGGAGAAAAACTAAACTTTAGTCCTAAAATGGGCTTCTGGGGCTGCAAGTCCCCAAAGACACAGCTCATCTCCCATCTTCTTCTCATGGGAGATGATCCTCCTGGATGGAAGCCAGGATGAAAGCATGGATTTGATTTTGTTACTTCTCTTTGTAGGTCTGCTCTCTGTTAGACGGCTTCACACATTTTATTTTGTTACTTCTCTTTGTAGGTCTGCTCTCTGTTAGATGGCTTCACACATTTTATTTTGTTACTTCTCTTTGTAGGTCTGCTCTCTGTTAGATGGCTTCACACATTTTATTTTGTTACTTCTCTTTGTAGGTCTGCTCTCTGTTAGACGGCTTCACACATTTTATTTTGTTACTTCTCTTTGTAGGTCTGTTCTCTGTTAGACGGCTTCACACATTTTATTTTGTTACTTCTCTTTGTAGGTCTGCTCTCTGTTAGACGGCTTCACACATTTTATTTTGTTACTTCTCTTTGTAGGTCTGCTCTCTGTTAGACGGCTTCACACATTTTATTTTGTTACTTCTCTTTGTAGGTCTGCTCTCTGTTAGAAGGCTTCACACATTTTATTTTGTTACTTCTCTTTGTAGGTCTGCTCTCTGTTAGACGGCTTCACACATTTTATTTTGTTACTTCTCTTTGTAGGTCTGCTCTCTGTTAGACGGCTTCACACATTTTATTTTGTTACTTCTCTTTGTAGGTCTGCTCTCTGTTAGACGGCTTCACACATTTTATTTTGTTACTTCTCTTTGTAGGTCTGCTCTCTGTTAGACGGCTTCACACATTTTATTTTGTTACTTCTCTTTGTAGGTCTGCTCTCTGTTAGACGGCTTCACACATTTTATTTTGTTACTTCTCTTTGTAGGTCTGCTCTCTGTTAGACGGCTTCACACATTTTATTTTGTTACTTCTCTTTGTAGGTCTGCTCTCTGTTAGACGGCTTCACACATTTTATTTTGTTACTTCTCTTTGTAGGTCTGCTCTCTGTTAGACGGCTTCACACATTTTATTTTGTTACTTCTCTTTGTAGGTCTGCTCTCTGTTAGACGGCTTCACACATTTTATTTTGTTACTTCTCTTTGTAGGTCTGCTCTCTGTTAGATGGCTTCACACATTTTATTTTGTTACTTCTCTTTGTAGGTCTGCTCTCTGTTAGATGGCTTCACACATTTTATTTTGTTACTTCTCTTTGTAGGTCTGTTCTCTGTTAGACGGCTTCACACATTTTATTTTGTTACTTCTCTTTGTAGGTCTGCTCTCTGTTAGACGGCTTCACACATTTTATTTTGTTACTTCTCTTTGTAGGTCTGCTCTCTGTTAGACGGCTTCACACATTTT
>NC_139643.1:48977067-49012329 GCF_964638095.1 Poromitra crassiceps | reverse complement strand
AACATGCGGTGGTTTTCAATTGTTTTGAGAGAGAAAAAAGTCCGCTCCTCGGGAAGCCCTTTGTAGTTGGCTCCGCTAGGCCGCAGGCGAAGCCGCGGTCTTGCCTGTTGAGTTGCCGCTGGGGTTCTCCCCGTAGCGCCTCTCCCGTCCCCGCGCAGTGCATGCATGTGAGTTTGAGTAACAACAAAGTGATATCCATTCTCCTGGCCGATTGTCACATTTGCCCATTTAGAGGCACCAGTATTTCATAATCAGTTTAAAAGTTCCGTGTATGGATTTAATTTTAACGTTATACTTATAGCCTACTTCGGCTATGGGCGGAGGGCAGATATGCGGTCGCTATGACGACCAGGTGTGGCCGGAGGCAAGTAAACTTGCTATGGAAACAGAGTCTATATCAAGTAGAGCCGAGTAAGACCAGATCGAGTGATCGAGTAGAGCTGTACTGTGCTGTTATATGTGGTGGAAATGAGCCATAAAACAAGTCGAGACAACATTTGAGGATTTTGCCGCCCCCATCTAGCATCATAGCATCTGTAGCTGTCCGGACGCAGTTTCCCCAAACAGAAAAACTACTGTACGTTATGGGGCTTTAAGACATTACTCAAAAAAATTCATTTCCCCCCCAAGTTGGGCTACTAAAAAGACACTGAAAATATAATCCCACACACCAAGTTGGAAATTCTAATACTTTTTTACACAATGACTTCTAAAACCCCAGAGGAGTTAGGAGCGATGCTGACGATGTGACTTAGTGATTTCTATGCATTCTAAATGAGACAGCGGCTCATGTGATCATGTCTCCACACACAGAGGTTCCCTGGAATTCATATTAATGGCAGCATGTCAGGAGAGATACCGAATCAATGAAAATCCAATTCCTTTCAGAACGTTAGAGTTTTGTAGGAAATCAGATAAGCTTCATTTCCACAGAGAATACAAGACGGATGAAAAGGTTCCCCCCGTGCCGGCACGGCTCTGCTACTCTTATGAGAGGATATTATAACTCGTACAAGAAATGTGTGATTTTAAATTAACATTAACAGGGGGTACTTGAGAAAAAGGGGGAAATGGAAAAAGTGTAAGAATAAATCAGGAAGATAAATTAAACATTAAAACGAATCTGCTCACGAGGCACTAATTGCAATTCTTTCACTCCGATTCTTATTTTGTAAGGTTATATTCTCCAAATGTGGGCTATCGTTCATTCAATGCATCATATGCTATAGTTTTCTCTTGCAGTTTTGTAGCAAAATGTTGCCTAAAAGAGTTTGAGAACCACTGATATTATAGCCTATGCCGCATTAATTATTGATGAGTAAATGTATGAATGGGATTACAATCTATTGTCCCCATTGTAAGACATCTACTATTTCAACCACCTGTACAGTATATATGCTACAACAAGCAGAGCATGAAAGCTTCATAAGACTGTAAAATAAAACATGTTTCTGAGTGTCACAAGAGAACAAACAATTCGATGAAAGACTCAAATATGAACCTTGTGTGCTTGCAGATGTATTCCATTTCCATCAATGTGATGCGCTCTAATTACCCAACAAGCAAACAGCTGCTGGGTCTTCTTGAACGTCCCTCTCATTCCGCCACAGCTGAGTGGACATTTTGACACTTGAAGCTCACGAGCGGTTTGTTCTCTTTGTGAAAGTGATGTTAGTGATCCACACCTTTTAACACGTCATCAAACACCTCGTGTCAAAATGAGCCATCAATATTTTAGGTGTGGCAAATATTTATGACTGATACGCAGTGTTTCCCCTACCATTCTTTTGCAAAAAAAAAATATATATATATATATATATATATATATATATATATATATATATATACCGTATTTATGTTTTTAATTTCCCCTGCTCTCCCCAAAATCTCAATAAACCTTTATGGCATACTATTACTACTGGTGTTGACAGTAATAGAAGATGCCAAATCATTCAAAACAATAAGCATTTTGCTTTTAGGAGCATTGCGCCAGTTCCAAAAAGTTGTTGCCTGGGAAACGCACATCCCATAATACAACTGTTCACATCGCATCACATAATAGTATGATGATACTTGGGATGCCATTGCGAACATAGATGCGAACAGGTTAGCTAAAAGTTTAGCGTCGCCAGCGAGGCCCCACACCGTTGCGGTCGGGGTACGTTTCGAAATCCCTCCAGGCCTGAAGATTTTTCTAGTGGAAACACTGCATTGTAAGATGGAACGAGATCTAAAGGGTTGGGGTTTTCTCATCTGCCTCAATGTGTTTAAAAAAAGATGTATTGGAGGTTTCGCAGTGTATAAAGAAATATCGATTTTGTGACAACATTCACATTTACCTCCCTGGCGGCTATTCATTATCCAAGCTCAAGTCTGCTCAGGAGAATCAGGAGAGACCCTATAACATTTCAGTCTGGCCAAAAATAAAAATTATCAATTTTATTTTTTCTACTAGCCTCTACATTTTGCTCCTAAAGTGCGGATCGATGCATTTTACTTTTAAAATGTACAACATTTTCTTCGAGAGAGAGGGGGGGGGGGTTGTGGGCTGCTACGGTCCACTCACCACAACAACTCAACATCCTGAGGGAAACACTGCTTCCCCATCCCAGTATTCACCATGTCTGAACCGGTGAAGGTCACAGAGCCAATCCTCTAAATTTATAATGGAACTTGGTCTTTGTCTGATGATTGCAGAGAGCTGCTATGTGATCAGAGTTAATTGGCAGAATCGTGTAAAACGGAAAATTAATGATTAGGCTTAGTTGATGATAGTTTGAGGGCTTTTTCGGGCTTTTTCTATGCGTTCTGGCCTTCCATCCCACGCAGCAGCCATTTAAGCTCACTGCAAATGGACCTTTTGGAAAACTCCGCACAACATTTTTAAGATCTCCGTTTTCCCGTTTTTGTGTGGACAGGTGAAGGTTACCGTAGTTAGTTAGTGACCTTTATTTAACCAGGAAGAAAAAACCCATTGAGATTCAGAATCTCTTTTGCAAGGGGGTCCTGGCCAGGACAGCAGCACAAATAGTTTCACATAAAATACACGTGAGAGAAAAAAAAGCAAAAACAAAAACAACATAAAACAGAACTGAGTGTAAGCCCCATCAGTACATCATAAGCATCAGCGTTCAGTATTAGGACATGTGCATTCACTACTCAAATACTGAAGGTGAGATCTCTGAACAGCTGACATCATAACCTCAACTTGCGCATCGCAATGCTGATTTATTTATTTGTATTGAGGATGTGTCAGGAACCTATTCTATTCCTACTCTCTTAAAGGACTACTATGCTGCTCCTATAACAGCAGTCTGCCATAGGAAATAATCTGTGTTGTAATGCTTGTTTCCTCTAGGACAAATCACACTTTCAAAAATACCTGTGTCCGTGTGGACTAAGCAACAGAAATCACGAGTTTTCAAAATGTAATAGGCTCGAAGGCCACACCAATTTTGAGAAGGAGTCATTACTTGAAGTTCATCATCCAATATATCTAATGGGATCTGTAATAAAAAAAGAATGATCATCTTGTTAACCAAGAAAAACGAAACCGAGGAGTTTCGTTTTGTTTTAATTTTGTGCTATCAATCATTTCCTACGACAAAGTGTGACTTTTGTCTGAGTGGATAACTCATTTCAGCACAAAACTCAAATCACTTGATATTAATATCAACACACACCGCCAGAAATATCCTGTATCTCCCTTTGAGACTATTCAGCAGCACATACGGTTCCTCAGACTGCCTGGCCAGACAATTAGTGTCAGTTGGTTGGATTATTTCCTCCCAGATCGGGACTGGGAATGTATGAAGTTAGATGATAGAGACTCAGGGCAGATGACAGTCAGAAGATGCCACAGATGCCTCAGCAGAGCAGACCCATCTGCCCGTAGACAGATGGACACAGTCTGTCTAACCCCTCCTCAGATGTGACTGTGGATTTTCATTGCTGTCTAAACATTGGGAGAAAATTACTCAGAATCTTTCAATGTCACATGGACTACAGTAAATGGGGCAGGGAACATCTAAACATGTCTAAACATGAGAGAAGGTCTTTTTGATCATTGTTGTGTGGTGAAATTAGACCATATTCTTCTGCTATAAGAATATAGCAGGACGGGTAAATATAATGTAAATGTACATAACAGACCATTGCAATTGTAGAACGTGTAATGTATGAATGAAAGTATGGATTACAGCATCATGAGGATGTGCAAAATAGCAGCAGTAGTAGATGTGATGATAACTATCCACCGTATCAAATATATATTTAAATGTAGTGAAATGACACAGCAGCTGATGACAGGAGCTGTAGATGCAAAAGACAGAACATATACAGGATGTGGATATGTTGATATCCTATGCATGCTCAGTGCTCACCTCATCAAAACACAACTCCAGATGGACTTACCATATGTACAGAAAAGTAACAATGTGCTCTCTCTCCACTTTCTTCTCCCTTCTCTTTAGTCTCTCTCCCTCCCTCTGCTCTTTCCTCCCCTCCCTCTCTTCCCTTCTATGCTTTATGTACGATTGTTCAATTCTGTTTATTAACTAGGGCTAATATACAAATCAACTGGACTTGATTGGGCTCGACATGCGTGTGGATTTTTTGCCTGTTCTCATCTCATATTCACGATCAGAACATATCGATGGATGGAGGCAGCACATCAGAAGATAATGTGGCTTGTGGAAAATGGGCCCAATATTTACTTTGATGACTATATGGGGTGAAATAATCAGTGATGATCTGAGATCACGTTCACTTCTCCCATTGACTTCAATAGACTCAGGACCTGTCTCCTAAGGTGGGAGGGGGCAGTGGCCAAACCCACATGACACAAATACAGGAAGTGACTGGACGTTGAACTGTCTATCATCTCTGTTCCCACCATGCTTCCAGGCCTCCTCCGGTGGGGGGAAAACCCTGTAGAGAAGGTATATGATCTGTTGTCCATGCCTTTATACATATGTCTGATATGAAAATTGGGAGGGCGTTTAGGGTGACATGAAAAAGAAAATCAAACAGAAGAACCCGTGCTAATTTAATCCATGTCTCATACTTTTAGTTGAATAAAATAGTTGGGAAGTGTCAGCAGCGTCAGCTCTCTTGAGATGTCTTCATCACATCCGTGGAGTGTGCTGTCACTTAGGTCGTCACTGCCAAAATAGACAGAGGTGACGTTCTCACATCGCCTCCTTAATTGGGTGATTTTCTCTTATTGCGTTCAGAATTTCTTTTACTTTAATATTGTCCCTCTCACACTTTTGCCACTTTTCATTCTATTTTTTCCACCATTCTTCACACTAACGATGAGATCGGTGTCAGGTTGTCACTTCCGATTTCACTTCCGAACCCAATTACTTTGACACTAATGAGCACAGTGGAAACCAAAAGACTTGTGTTCAAAGTTCAAATATCACAGCACTTTAAATACAGACACGTCTCTGCAACAAAGTGACAAGAAGAAGTTCAGCACAGCAAACGGAGGCGGGAGCCTAATTGGTGGACAGTCTCACCAGCGAGGATGGAAGTCGAACTTTAACTGCATTTGATCTTTTTACAGTGTATCGCTTTTTTGTGCACTGGTGTTTTTTCTGTTTTGTATTATATTCCATCTGCCCAGGAATGCAGAGGTCATGTTCATTTAAATAACATTAAATGCTCAAATGTCTCCATTGCAATCAACCCAATTGCCAGAATAGGATTTCCGCATTGTACGTTTCTAGAATCCACGGAAATGTAAAATATGAACATTTGGGTCCTCCAGCACGGACACACCAGCTATCCTTGGTTACTTGCCCGGCGAGCTCGGCCACATGACTGCCTCCCTTGCCTCGGAGGAGCCACCGCTACTTCCTGGTTACCGTGACTATACCGACTGCGGTTCTGCCGGTAGCTTCGGCGACCGCGACTCGCAGCTTACCAGCCCGGTTCGGCCTGGTAACTATCATTTCCTCTCAGAGGACAGGACAGGAGTATATTAGGTTATTAAATGTTTGACTTCCAGAATGGTCTCTTCTTCCTGTTGAGGTCCTCAGCTGTCTGGACCGTCATCCATCTGATCCCACCTCTCAGAATAGTGATTTAGCATCATGCACGACGCTTTGAGACCCTGTCTCTCATGACAGTCCCGAACCGCAAAAACTGATCCGAAATCTGATCAGCATGGGCGATCCTGAGGCGCTCGCTAAATAGCCGGCTTCCAGCTACAGTGGTTTGCTTTCAGTGCGCTGGCCCCCGGCCCTCAGGGTCAGAGGAGAATGAACGCTACAACACTCTGTCAGCAGCGGAGGGAGGCTACGTCAACATGCGGTTACACACCTGTAATAACACACTGTCCACCATTTATATACACTGTCATACACCTGTGAGCCGCCGTCTGGCTAAGTCAGCGTTTTATTTGCTTGTATAAGCCTGGCTTTTCTGTATGTCGGGCTGCCTGCCTGCATACGCTTCACTCTGCGGCTACACAACGTGGATTCAAGTCCACAGAAATATGTGATGCAGAGGTGATCACGTTAGATCACGTTGTGTTGCTTGGATGAAAATGTATTGTCGTGGACAGACTCACTGCCTGGCATTTTGAATTTGACGTATGCGCGCGGGGGTGGGGACAAAATGGGGGAAGAAGCTCATTTGTGCCATCTCTGGATGTCCAGATCTGGAGGGTCATAGCATTAAATTTTTTAGATGATGTTAAATATTTGTGACCTGCTCCTCATCAAAAGGAGTGTGAAAATATTGATTTTGGCTGTTTTAAGGTTTCATCAGATTTGAATCAAATAAAGCCTTGGCTTTCATTCTGTGTAAGAAAGATTCTTGTGAAATATAGTTTTGAAGCTCGTAAAGGTACTGTAGGGTGACAAGCAGAAGCAGAACTAGCTTACTTTGTCAAAGTCGGAGACCCTTTTTTCTCAAAAACACCGTTTGGAAACAGTGAAGACATAAAGGGATGCATCGCACTCAGTGGGCAGAAAGCTGACATTCTCCTCTTTCCAACAGTGTAAAACTCAACATGTGTTTTGAGGTCAATGTGACTGATTTTGATGTTGCAGGTCCCATTTTGTTTTGATTACAAAAAACAAAAAACAAACAAAAAGCGTATGTCCTTAGTCTGGACATGGATGTTGAGGGGAGCTAATTCCCTGCAACACAAAATAGAGTGGAGTGGTGTGTCCTCCTCCTCCTGTTAGTCTCCTACAGTGTACTGTCATACAGACTTTGACATCTGAAACAAATCTGAATTCTGGAAATAGCTGTAATTATTACTGAATGTGGGGAAATCGGCTCAACTAAAGAACATGCTCATCTCGATTAAACTCTGATGCGAGCCGAACCCCCCCAAAGCACATTGCCATCAACTCAAGGGTGCTGAACCCCCCCAAAGCACATTGCCATCAACTCAAGGGTGATGAACCCCCCCAAAGCACATTGCCATCAACTCAAGGGTGATGAACCCCCCCAAAGCACATTGCCATCAACTCAAGGGTGCTGAACCCCCCCAAAGCACATTGCCATCAACTCAAGGGGTAGCTACAGTAGCTCGTAGCTCCGTCTGTGAAGCCAATGCAGAAAGTCACTTAAACCTGCCTTGTTTGGAATGGCCGTGCAAAAAGTGTTACAGTGAAGTGAATGAGGAAATGACTGTACTTCTCACTTGATTGATGGCCTCTGGAAACATGTTCCTAATGAGTTGACGTCTCAATCACTACTTTCAAGTCTCCTGCAATACAGCCTGTTGTTCATTTTCTAAATGCTGCTCTAATTTAGAGTCAAATAGACCATACGACTGTGTTTCGGGGCGTGATTGACAGGTCACCTGTCCAGTGATTATGCAGCTCGCCGATCATGGACCAACAGCAGGCCGTGTTCTCGTCCAAATTCAAGTCACTTCTGACTCCAAATAACCATGGTGAAAATGGTGAAAATGGTGAAAATGGCAACCTCCAGGCTTCCAAATGGGAGTCAAAAAACCAATGGGTGATGATGTCACACAGTCCATCTATTTTATTTTTACGCTCTATAGAGAGCCGCAGGAACGAGTCCGGAAATCATCGATGCTAACAGTCCTGGTTCTTCACTGTTTTTGCCTATGGGAGTTTTGAATGGGTTTTTAGGCGCGATGCTTCTAATAATCTCTCTGGCAACGCTGGCTTAATCACACGCGAACCAGTGTTTAGTAATATCATATTCACACACGAGGACCACTTTTATGAGTTTTGAAGCTTTTACGTGCCGTTAAAAGGGCGGCTAGCTAGCAAACGGCTAAATGAGACTACACTGTTGAGTCGATGGGGATATTATACGTCACTAACGTCATCACTTCAAAGGACGAACACAGAAATTCTCTTTCCCTCACCTGATTCAGCCCCGTTCAGCCCGGGGTAATCAGTGCACACATCAACAACAGTCCAGGTTGAGTGCTGACGTGACGTGGAAGCCTATGCGACAGTGTGTAGTTCTGGATTAGCTTAGCTCGAGCTTTTTACTTCTAGGGCTCGCATTTACGCTACAAAACTCATGAAAGTGGTCCTCATGTGTGAAGATTATCCCGCTGAACTCTGGTTCGCGTTTGATTAATCTTGCGTTGCCCAGAGACCTTATTTGAAGCATCGCGGCAAAAACCCATTCAAAATCTCATAGACAGAAACAGTGAAGAACCAGGAAGTCCGGGACTTCCGCATTCTGCCTACAAAAATACGTCATCCCTGCGGCTCTCTATTATTGCAATCCTAAAGTATCAACAGCAGCACACGCCCATAATAACCACACCATACATGTGCTTCCTGGCTCTGTCGAGGATTCTTTACTCATACGAACAGAGAAACCCCATTGGAGATGTATGTGAGCAAACTCTTCCTTTAGTTTGCGTAAGAAGAACAGCGCCTCGAAAACCCGGAGGCTTGTTACCACAGGAGGGAGCCATTGTTACCACAGGAGGGAGCCATTGTTACCACAGGAGGGAAACCCAGTCATGAAGGATGTAGCTACGCGCCGCGGACCTCACGGACGGCGTGTTATAACAGATGAGGTGACGGAGGAAACGTGCACAGGCACAAAGCAGCTCCTCGCTCCTCGCGCTCGCTCGGTGTGGGTGGGAGCGCTTTGTGATGATCACCATCAATCCATCAGCACCTCCAACATTCCATCTCCACATGATCAAAGACTGGAGGGGAAAAACACATTCTGGAAATGAAGGAAAGGGGGACTTCCCAAAAAGTGTGTAAAACACATGCTTTTGATTCACTCTCTATCTCGTTCCCCCCATCTCTCTCTCTCTCTCTCTCTCTCTCTCTCTCTCTCTCTCTCTCTCTCTCTCTCTCTCTCTCTCTCTCTCTCTCTCTCTCTCTCTCTCTCTCTCTCTCTCTCTCTCTCTCTCTCTCTCTCTCATAAGCTCAAGCCAAATCTCTGCACACACAATGTAGGCAAGGAAAATCATTCTGACAAGACGGATGAGGTGGTGTACACGTCCTGGCACGGCTCAAGAAACTATACGTCAAGTTGAATGAACATTATATCCTCAAAGAGACACAAATAAAACGCTTTGGTCATTTATTTATGTAACTTTTTTCCCCACTATGGCAGCAGAGGGAAGGTATGTGGCTCATTCAATAGGCCTCACAATGAGCTGGGTGAAAATCGATACGCCCTCTCTGATTCTGTGTGTGCGCATGTGCGCGTGTGCGTGTGTACGCATGTGTGTGTGTGTGTGTGTTAGGGCTATAATTAGCTTATAAAACACTTGTGTAGTGGTTTAGGTGGCTCAGTACACACAATCTGCGTCTTAAAGACAATAAAAATGCCCCATTAAAAAAAAAAAAAGGAGCTTAAAACTGAAACAGATAAATATTTCGACAGAATGTTCATTATTTTGCCAGGCAGTTTATCTCCCTCTTTTCTCTGCCCACTAAAAAGGGCCTTGGCGGGTTTTGCGAGTCGTTATAATTGTACATCTGGTAGCAGTTAGGGCTGCGTACTCTGGCACCGCCGAGCTTCTGCCGCTCGAGGAGAGCAGCAGCAGCAGCACGTTCCAAGAGCGCCTCCGTCCCTCCTCTCCTCTCCTCTCCTCTCCTCTCCTCTCCTCTCCTCTCCTCTCCTCTCCTCTCCTCTCCTCTCCTCTCCTCGGCTCTCTCACTTCATCTCCTCTCCTCTCTCTCTCTCTCTCTCTCTCTCTCTCTCTCTCTCTCTCTCTCTCTCTCTCTCTCTCTCTCTCTCTCTCTCTCTCTCCTCTCCTCTCCTCTCCTCTCCTCTCCTCTCCTCTCCTCTCTCACTTCATCTCCCCTCTCCTCTCCTCGGCTCTCTTACTTCATCCCCTCTCCTCTCCTCTCCTCTCCTCTCCTCTCCTCTCCTCTCCTCTCCTCTCTCTCTCCCTCTCCTCTCCTCTCCTCTCCTCTCCTCTCCTCTCTCACTTCATCTCCCCCTCTCCTCTCCTCTCCTCTCCTCTCCTCCCTCTCCTCGGCTCTCTCACTTCATCTCCCCCCTCTCCTCTCCTCTCCTCCTCTCCTCTCCTCTCCTCTCCTCCCCTCTCCTCTCCTCTCCTCTCTCACTTCATCTCCCCCTCTCCTCTCCTCTCCTCTCCTCTCCTCTCCTCTCCTCTCCTCTCCTCTCCTCTCCTCTCCTCTCCTCGGCTCTCTCACTTCATCTCCCCCTCTCCTCTCCTCTCCTCTCCTCTCCTCGGCTCTCTCACTTCATCTCCCCCTGGATAGAAACAAAAGAGGCGTTTGACTCGCGGCGCCCTGACCTCCGTCTCCACGGGAGGAGAGAGAGAGGAGAGTCTGCCGTTCCCTCGTCATCTTTCTTTTGATTTCCCTTTCAGAATCCTCGGTTGTCGAACTGCCACCGAGCAGCACATGAGAGACGGACAGAAGATGAGAGACAGAGTCGTCATCTTTATAGATTCTATAAAGACTCCCTAGTCCCATATACCTATAATGATGATGACGTATCACATGGCCCTTTTTTCTCCCTCTTGGTTAAATCGGTATTTCCAATGTGACTATCACGTTCTCTCCGTGTGGAAAGAAAGAAGAAAGAATCCAAAGAAAGAAATGAATGTTATTTCCAGTCTCCCGACGGTAAGACAGGAATGGAGGGTGTTTGAACAGCTGAGTTTGAGATCCACCCGTACGCCCGAGAAAATGACTTTTTCAAAAAGATGAAATAAGATAGCCTGGGTCTCCTATGCGGCGCAAATGCTATAATCCACAGCTGAGCCATTACTGTTTGGGTCATTTTGTTCCATCTCTCGCCCGAGATGATGGTACTCACTCAGCGAGGGCCTGTGTGTCCTCGAAAGAGATGAGCTATTTATTTGGGCGGTGATGCCAGCAGCTCTCCCACCCTGCACTCTGTCCTCATGGCCATCTTCAACCAGGCAAACCAAAAAACCACACACCGGCTCATAGCAACACACCAAAACCAGACACAACAGACTTTTAACTTCTACACCTGACGCTGCGCTCGATACACGTAGGTGGTGGCGCCAAAACACGTCGTTTATCATTACGTGCGGTACCTACCTACAGCACACTCGCCCCGGAGGAATGGAGGGCCGTTTCGCGAGCCAACTCTCTTCTTCATATACTTCACCACGGGGCAGAATTGTGAACAACTATAATCTACAAATACGTAAGTAGACATATAATCACCGTAATCACCTACTTCTGTGGGCTGCCTAATATCATTAACTCCCCGGTAATGCTAGGTTAGCCTGAACTATGATTGCCGTACAAGTTTACGGCGGCTTGTGCTCCGAGAAAAAATAATAGTCATAAAAGAAATGCTGCGATGGACTTAATCATGATTCAGCAGGGTAGGAATGTCATTATAAAAGCATTAGGACGAAGGCGCTGAGAGCAGCAGGAAACGGGACATGCGAGGCAGAGCAGAGCAACCATCCTCTCCTCTCCTCACCACCAGCTCGCTTTACATATCTGCAAACCCAAGCAGCTCCGCCCGCCCGGCCCGGCTTGGCTCCTCGCTGCGGTAATGGCCCGGGAGCAGTCCCAGTCCCCTTGGCACAGCCCATCTGTTGTTTTTGTTTTTCAGCGGGAGGCGGGTGGCGGGCGGCGGGCGGGTTTGGTGTTGACCCGGGTGAGGAATGAGAAAACGATGTGAGGTTCTAGCCGCAAATTGTTTCCGGTCTGTTATTACAGTCGGGTTGAACGCTCCAGCAACGACGGGGCCACACGGCCGTACGCGCTGACATGACGCTCCTCTCGAAATAAAGTCTACTGACGCAGTCGGTCGGCCACTTCGGGTCGGGTGCTGCTGGTGGTGGGACGGATGGCGTGGAGGAGGCAATTTGTAGCTTGGCTGCACCGACCGCAGAGTCAGACCGGTATAGGCAGCAGGATCGACACCAAATTAAGGTTTATACCAAGGTCAAACTCTATAAATATATATATACGTTTCAGAATCACAATCACTTAGCCAAGTACAACATTGACAAATGTATTTCTGCACCAATCAACAGCTCAACAGGGAAGTAGCCTATATCAATGTATGATGTGTACAACAGTAGCCTACAACACTACCTGGACTGGCATTGCCCGTTTGCAATTGCAAATGTAAATGTCACAGCAAGTGAAACAGCAGATTCGTCAGGTCACCAGGCTACTAGCTACTAAAGAGTCTGTATCATTTGTGTGCAAAACAGGCAAAACCAGCAACGTGGCTCTCTGACCACCAGGGTGCAAAACGCTGCACAGCTGACATACACCCCTTCCTACTAGGGATGCACGATATATCGGCAATCATATCGGTATCGGCCAGTATCGGCCGATTTTTTAACATATCGGTCATATCGGTATCGGTCAGATGTTGCAATGTTAATATCGGTTATCATTATCAGCCAAATTCTTCACATTGATATGAAATAATGCAGTAAATCTATGATTTATGGGCTTTTCCAAAGGCTTTGCAAATAAAGAAATGCATAACTTTTTCAAATTCAGTGTTTACATGTGTTTTTCAGTATGTACAAAATGTGATCATCATAAAAATGTGGTTTTATACAGATCATATCGACATCGGTAAATATCGGTTATCGGCCATAACAGCAATGTTAATATCGGTTATCGGCATCGGCCAAAATTTTCATATCGGTGCATCCCTACTTCCTACCACACAAAACCAACAACTTCATGTAAGCAAAGTCTATAGGCCTACTCATCTTGACAGCGCACACACATTGTAGTGACAGCGACCATCAGCGACAGACAGACTAGACAAACAAACAAATAGACAGTCAGACAGACAGACATACAGACAGTCAGTCAGTCAGTCAGACAGACAGACAGTCAGTCAGACAGACAGACAGACAGACAGACAGACAGACAAATAGACAGACAGACAGACATCAGAGTCTGGCAGTGGCACATGCGACTTCGCCCCCGCTCCCATAGCTGTCCACCCGACCCGACCCAATGGTTAAGCCAATCAAAACACTGGCACAAAATTAATCGTGGCACGGCGACCATATAACAAGTTTAAAAAAATCACTTACTTTTTGATGGCGATCGGCTGATGACTTGGATCAACTTCAGCGTGCTGTGTGTGTAAATCCATCTTGGCTCAGGAGGAGCACGCCAAAAAGCAAATCCCAACAGTAAAGATTTTGCTCCAAAACATTTGCTTGTCTACACCAGATGTCTTCCTCTTAATTCATACTTTTCATTCAAGTTCATCTTGGAAAAAGCGTTGATAATAAATAAATCCTCCTCACTAAAGTCTGGACAACTCAGCCTACACCTGTCATCGTGCTCGCGGCCGGCTGCCATCGTGAGGTAAACAAACTGCTAGCTAGCTAGTTAGCTAACGCTACCTAGTGTCCTCTAGTAAGAGAGTGGCGTCAGCGGAGGACCAAAATGCAAGAATCATTAGCCAATGAACAGCCAGGAATGGGTCTCGCGCTACTTTTGCATGCTAAAATAAAGCCGATAATGTACAATTTGATTCATTTCAAGGGATGAAAAACCCTTTCAAAGTACAACACTGTCTATTTTGATGCAACTCGACAGTGCTGCTTTTTTTACTGAAGAGTTCCACTTTCTACTTCCTGGAAAAAAACTGGTCCATTGGAGTGAATGGAGATGTCAGAACTCTTCGCTACCTAGCTATGTTAGCTAGTTTAGCTGTGGTTCGTCTCTCCCTCACTGTGGGCGGACCCCCAGGAAAGATATATGACTGGTCAATTTAACTGTCATTTTAAATTATAATTTAACTCTGAACTCTAGGCCCTCGGTGAAATTACAGCGGCTGAACTCAGGCATATGGTAGGTTTGGCTTCATTCACTTCATACATGTTTTAACCTTGATTTATCTAAGGAAGGCTGACTGAGCGTACACACACTTTTTCAACTCACACCCACAACTGCTTCACATTAATAATATAGTCATACACATTCACACCTGTGCATTCTCTTGTATACAGCACCTTGCCAGACAGTTGTTGAGGAAGCAGTCTAGTGGTTGGATCTGGTTCTCAAAATGGGGTCTGGGGGTCTATGAATATATATATAGATTTATATTGCATATAGTTATTTACTACTATTACTACCATTACTACCCTATTTATTATTAAGTCTATCTACTGTGGGGTCTGGTGAATCGTTGGTGAATTGTCTGGTTGTACTGTATGTCTGCACAAAGGGGAGGTTACAACTGCAATTTCGCTGTATGATTTTATTATGCAATGACAAATAAACTACTATTCTATTCTATATTCTATTCTATTCTTGAGGGGGTTCCATGGCGTCCCCAGCAAAAAGGATAATAATTGATGTTCTCTAGAATTCCAACCATAAGTAACACAATGACAGATTGTATGACTATTTTGGTCATGGGTTTCATACACGTTCTGGAATAAAACATCTAAAGTGTGACATCCCTCCCACTCTCCTGGCCATGTCTTGCCTGCATGGTGTTGGGGTCGTTAAGCTGTTTAGTTATTTTCCCTTAGTTTCAGTTAATAAATTATTGTTTCAACTATTACTTTAGTGTATGCCTCTCCTCATACAGTATGTTACAGCCCAGCTCAGCGAAAAACAAATGAGGGGAGTCATTTACCAAAGTAAAAGTAAAAACAAACAAACATTGTATTATATAAATTATAAAGGAATAATAATGCCTGCTACAGCTTTAAAAAACATTTTATTAACTAAAACTATAAGGGAAAATTACAACACAAACTACATTAAACAGAACAAAAGGTGCATCGGTGAGGAGAGAGACTGAACGGTCTGAAGGTCTTTATAAAGGGACACTCCACCGAAAAACAATGCTGATTTTTTTTTGCACATAATCTCACACATATCTGAATTTTGAAAACTGTAAACAGTTTTGCAGACATTCATTTAGTTTGACAGGTATTGAGAGTTGATTTGAGTTAAGTTGTCGCTTGAGCCCAGTGCACCAACCCCAGGCGCACCCAATCGGTCTAACAACCCCAACACTCCTGCAAGACAGGGGCAAGAGAGTGGGAGGGTCATCACAAAAGCTAAAGTCTTATCAGACGGGGGACCCTGGGACACAATCTTATCAAATGGGGGTCTGTGGTCTCATTTGTGTCAGTTTAGGGGTCCTTGACATGAAAAGGTTTATGAACCACTGATCTCTAGAGCAGAGGTTCTCAAATGTTTTTAAGTTTTTGTGAGGACCACAATGGAAATAAGCCCTCAGACTTTTTTGTGTTTTTATCCTCGGTGATTGATATATTGTCTGTTCTTTCATTACTATATGTACTGTTTGTGTTATTTTATTTTATCACCAAATAAATGCAGTCATTCATTCATTCATTCATTCATCCAAGGACCCCTTACTTACAAGATAGAAAATATACCAGGGAACCCCTCATTCTGATTTGTGATTTTGGGCTAAGCTTAATTGTTTCCACGGTAACGTGCTTGACTTTTAAATTGATAGGTTTGATAGATTAGAATGTAATCCATGAACAATTTTAGATTTAAAGCATAAAATATTTTCGTTGAAAAAAACAAGTTTTTATTTTTATTTTCCTGAAAACTTTTTGCGGACCTCCTGGCAAAGTGCCACGGACCCCCATTTGAGAACCACTGCTCTAGAGGATGTGGTGGGTGATCAAGGTCTGTCTTATGTGCTGTGTGGATACAGAAACATTCTCTCAAAAATCCCCAAACTACTTTTTTTTAATGGAAGCAACTGCCCAATTTCGCTTTATATTGGCTCTCTCCTGCGTGTGTGTGTGTGTGTCTCTCACACACACACACACACACACACACACACACACACAGCTTTTAAAGCCAGCCATTGTTACAGGCCAAGATAATGGCGTATCAGTGCTCAGTGGGAGAGGTACAGTAGGATCGGCGCCAGCTGTTTAAGCAGCCGTACTTTGTGGACCTGATTAGATGACGTGGTAATGACACCCCGAGTTCATCTGACGTGAGTGAGTGGAGCGTGGTACGCAGGCATCAAGCCTGACAGTGTGAGTGAGTGGAGCGTGGTACGCAGGCAGCAAGCCTGACAGTGTGGCTCACGATCCAGAACTCCTCCAGAACAAACCGTCTCGTCCCCGCTGCGGTTCAGTGTGTATTTGCAGAGTTAAGAGAGGCATCCAAAACTGCTGTGGTGATTAGTGTCCGGAGACTTGTGGGTAATGTAGTGTACAGAGTGTGTAATAGGGGAATTCAGACAGCATAAAGGGTATCCCCAATCATGACTCCCCAAAGAGAGGAGAATGTTTTCCATTGTTGCCTATTATTTCTAGACCACCTTCTGAGAATCCTGTGTGTGTGCGAGTGTGTGTGCGCGCGCGCGTGTGTGTGTGTGTGTGTGTGTGTGTGTGTGTGCGCGTGCGTATGTGTGCGCGTGTGTGTGTGCGTACAGCATATGGCTGGTGCCGTTGAGAGCTTGTGTTCCGTCAGTAGGGAGCACTGTGCCCAAGCTGTGATACTTGCTTATCGGGATGCACGATGATGTCATCACGTCATCGGTATCGGCCGATAAAGGCTTATCGTCTATCGTCTGTAAGACAAGTAGAGCATGTTCTTTCTGTCTAACTCATGTTCTTTCTGTCTAACTCATGTTCTTTCTGTCTAACTCATGTTCTTTCTGTCTAACTCGCACAGAAAACCTATAGCTCGGAAGTTACAGGAAAGGAGTATGGATGAGAGCCGTTATGTCATCATTAGGTTATCAGGTGCACTTCCCGTGACAGATGGTTTAGGGTTAGGACCCACAACCCCTCCAGAAGGCTCAAAGATAAATCCGGGTGTCCCAGAAGTCAAATGCACTGATTGGGACCTCCTCACCTACAGAACATGACACTGCACCAACACTTGGGCTTAGCCCACATCTCATCTGAATTGACATGCCACTTTAAACCAGTGGGTCTTCTTAGGCCATATGTTATTCATCTGTATGTCCTCACTAAGAACTGAGCTTATTATACTGTACAGTAGTTAATGCAATTTGTTTTGTGTATTTCTCTTTCTTTAGCCGTAGCACGTCTTCTCAGCTGTCAATCTTGGATCTTCAACAGTCCAGTGATTGTAACGGTGTATCAGTCCAGCAGACATGTTTCTTTGTGAAAGCCTCACCTTTGAAAAGCATCCCAGTGGGTGGAAACCGCTTTCATTCCTTTTCCACGGATGTTCCAAGGACAGGACAGGACATTCACTGCCATTACTGGCTGGCTTTTGAGAGGACGGCTATAGAGGGCTTAGTGAATCAAGTGAAGGTTTTCACATCCAACCAATTACCTCCACACTGAGGAAGAATCCTATTTCCTGTATAGAGCGCAACACTCACCGCCCACTTTTGAATGGCTCCGGTTCCAGGAAGTGAATTTCCCATTCATTTCTCCATTGATCTTTCAGAGAATCCTCATATAGAGTTTTAAGCCAACCATCTATGAGATGAATTGTGACCATAAAATGTTGTTATTGTTGCTCTGAATCAAATGTTTGGTGGTCATGACTCATCTCGTAGCGTTGGTAGCTTGGCTCCAGGCTTAAAACTCTTTGTATAAGGATTTTCTGAAACGTCAATGGGGGGAAATTAATGGGAAATTCACTTCCTGGAACCAGAGCCATTCAAAAGTGGGTGGTCACCGTTACGCTCTATTGTGACTAAAATCTTGCCATAAATAAACGCCATAAGCGACTGATATCATGCAGGACCTAGACAGTGACAGGATGATATCATCATGCAGGACCTGGACAGTGACAGGATGATATCATGCAGGACCTGGACAGTGACAGGATGATATCATGCAGGACCTGGACAGTGACAGGATGATATCATGCAGGACCTGGACAGTGACAGGATGATATCATGCAGGACCTGGACAGTGACAGGATGCAGCCAGGAGCTTCGATTCGAGCAGTAAATAAATAACCCAAAGTATTTTGCATTTCTTTATGCTCTTTATCCTCAGCAGCTCCTCCTGCCTGGCACCACCAAATCACAGAGGACATCTTTAAAAGCAACACACCGCCATCTGCCCCAATCAGCCCACATCAGAGTAAGTGCTACCTACAAGCCCTCTTCCTCTGCAAAACCATATAAACCATCTTTCTAATGATCGAACAAGCATCTGCTGTCATTACCGACAAAATCCCCAAGCAGAGTAGAAAATAGAGGAGAGTGAGCCAGTGAGGGAGGGAGGGAGGGTAAGATGTAGGTAGTGACAGATTTACTGAGTGATGCGATGGAGAATAGTGACTCTGAGATTTACAGCAGGTTGGTTGCCTTCAAGCCGGGCGGGGACACCTCCAGAGCCGAGCTAGTTCCTATTAAGATTAATAACGCTAGTATTTATGAGGCCCAGCGCTCCCTTCAGGGACCCCGAGCAGCGCGGGCCAAACCACCATCAGAACAGGGCAGGCTGACAGAGAGAGGCGGGGAACAGCAGTGTGTGGGAGTGTGTGTGTGTGTGTGTGGGAGGGTGGGAACAGAGATGGGAGTGCAGGGACAGTGAAGACACTGTGCTTCTGTGCTGCAGGCAGCAGTACCACCGCAATATTGTTTTGCTGTGGTTTGAGTTGGAACCTTCTTACAAGCTTCTTACAAAGACTGTTGATAAAACAAACCTTTGCCATTTTCTTATTTGAATGAACAGCTCACATTTGGTTCTTATTTGAAACCCCAGAACCGATGAAACCCATTCAAAACATTCATTTCAACAAGACACTTTTTTTTTAACACTGTAAAAACCCAATGTACACCAGATGCGGTACGGCTCCGTGTGGATCCGGTAAAACTGCCGGAACAGACTTAGATGTGCAACACATGCATGCAGTACGGAGAAAAGCCACACCTGTTCTATTTTTGAGGGATGGCGAATGCGTCTGACAGATTCCACAGGTGTGTTGGTCTGTTCAGGCAGCTGCACGGAGCCCTAAAGCAGCCAGTGGACATAGGCCTTAAAGCAGCTACGAGCAAGATTTTCGATTGTTATTAAACAGTCTAAATTTAATATCGATGCATCACATCTTACCTCTAATAGTAGACGAGACCAACGCAGAGTAGTCTCGCTTGAACCCCGAGTGAATCGGCCAGTGTTGTCTTGTCTGTGGCCAGGGCAGATCAGGAAGTGAAATGAAACGGTTTGCGGCAGCCACTTCGGCCATAACCACAAAATAACAAAATGACTTCCAAAAAAACTGTTAGAATATAACAAGAGATGTTCGCCAGAGTAGCAAGCCCCTGCATGGCGTTCTCCTTGTTTATGGTCTGTTGCTTGGCGTTCTCCTTGTTTATGGTCTGTTGCTAGGCAGAGTGAAACGGCAGAAGGCAGGCAGCTGCTGTAAACCGTTTCGTTTAACTTCCGGGTTTATCCGGCCTGCCGGTAGACCGATAGAGAGAGAGAGCCTGGTGACGCGAGGTTAGTAGACAGACTCTATAATCATCAAGAGAGCAATCTCCGATTCACACGGCTTTGGTCTCAGCTACTATTATAGGTAAGATGTGATGCATCAATATTGTAAGTATACTGTTTAATAACAATCAAAAATCTTGCTCGTAGCTGCTTTAATAAGAGCTATAATGTTTTTAATCCAAAACTGGTGACATTCTCTGGTTAGAATTAAGAACAAAGGCCTTCTGTTCAATAAAAATAGGTTTTATTTACACCATGTGAACCTTCTAACAGAGACAATTAGACCTCTTGTTGTTAGTACACGTATCCATTCCCTTAGGGATGAAATGATAACCGGTTTGATAATGATAAACCGTGATAAAATTCCCTTACGGTAACCGTACCGTTTTCAATTTTCATTATTAAAATCGTATTACTGTGATTACAGCGCTTTGACAACAAACACAGTAAATACCGTCTGTCCATCATCAACCAACGTTAGCAACAGTCTCCCAGATGCAGACGCGCAGCCTTGGTAAAATGATTTCAGTGAGATTTCAGCACTTTTTTTGCCTCCGAGTTTTCAATATAAAACTTGGGGGGAAATGATCAGTACTTTTTGAACATTGTCAGCAGCACATTTGAACAACACCATGATAATACTAATAACCGTGATCATTTTGGTCACTATAATCATTATGAAATGTTCATATTGTTTCATCTCTACATTCCCTCTAATTTTCATGTTCTGATTATAAAGCTGATACATACTATTTAGAAGTTGTAATTAAAAAGAGAAAACACTATGACTAACGCTCCACCACAGTAAGCAATATCGGTGATGAACAAGGCATGAAGGTATCAGTTTCAACCAGGCTGTATCAACCTCGTTAGCTAATCAGGCAGGAGAGGAGAGCCTGCCCTCCTTGTGCATTTCATTTTTTCACAGGCCTGGGAGTGAACGGAGGAATGCAGACAGTGCAATCACAGTTCAGAAAGTTCAGGCTAAAGAATCCCAACCCCACACGTCTTCCGGGAAATTTAATCTCACAAGCCGTCGGTATTTTGTTGACTCCTGACTCGCAACGTTCATTTGTAATTCCTTTTCGTGGAGGATTGAGAATCAGAAACCTCGTAGCCCCGGAGACAGAATTCTCATTCTGTCTCTCTACTGAGAGAGTCAAATGAAACCTTCTCCTCCTCCTCGCTCTCCAGCGGCGTAAAGTCACACTCGCTGGGCTCTAAGAGCTTGAGGTTGGCCTGCACCGCCACCAGTTTGTGCACCCTGTCGGCCGAGAGAGAACCCGGCACCTTTGCTTTGCCAAAGAGCGACCAGAGGAGCTCGCAGGACACCGCTGTCGGCGGGATCTGGAGGATGGCCGAGGCCACGGCCGACAGAGGCTCGGAGGAACACAGGCCTTTCCACCAGGTGGACGCGGACACGTGCTGGCACGAGCTCCAGATCCCCGCCCCCTTCCACAGGCCCTGCTTGGCCGAGAAGCGGGCGAAGCTGGCCAGCACTTTGCCCTCGTCCAGGTTGAGATGGTGCGACAGGCTGGAGATCACGTAGTAGGCGCTGTTGATCTGCTCCCCGGAAAGCGTCTGCTGCGCGACGTGCTTGGGGTCCAGCATGTACGCCGCGGCGTGGATGGGCTTGACGCAAAACTCCTGACACCTGTCGAGCGACGCCATGACGGCCTTCTGTTCGCCGCTGTGCAGCACGGACCCGGAGAGCGACGTTCCGATATGGTATCTTAACTGACTGAACATCTCGACGACGCCAGAAAGGGCAGTGTCGTCTCTTTTCATGTAATCAATGTAATTCCCGACCAGGTACAGCAGGTTCCGACTGCTGCATAGCCCCTTCCAAAATGCCGTGTCCTGTAGCGTGGCCCTGATGGACGCTTCCACATCCAGAGTGGGTGAGACAGCCAGCTCTTGGAGAGAGTTCTGCCCCTCGAGCAGGCTGTTGCACATGTTAACCACACCCGTCCACTCAGTCGTAGCGGGCACTATCAAAGTCATCCCACTGGCGGTGAGGTTTCGAATCTTTGTACTCTGCCAGTGTCTAAAGGTATCCGCTAATATCTTCCTATCTCTGACGTACCTCACCACCTGTTCGGCTCGCATGCACAACACTTTTAGCGACGGCTGTGCCACGATGTCGTCGAAGAGCCGTCGGACGCCGTACGCCGTGCATCCGATGGCCGAGACGTGCGGGAAGGCCTCCTCCACTTGAACCCACGCCGCCTTCATTTCCGGGGCGTCGTCCGTGACGACGGCGAAGACCTTCTGCGGGCCCACTTCATTTATGATCCCTTTCAGCTCCTCGGCGATGAAGGTGCTCGTGTGCGTGGCGTGCTCCTTGGTCTGTGTGCTTTTGTAGAACAGCGGCAAAGGAGCCGCGACGATGTAATTGATGGTTCCGGTCTCGTGTACGTTCGACCAGCCACTGCAGACGACGGTGACGCAGTCCGCCTTCCCTATGCTCTCGTGGACCTGGCTCTGTACTCTCTCATACTCGCAGTCCAGGAGATGAGAGCACAGGGCCTGTCTGGTGGGCGGACAGTAAGCGGGCCGGAGCACGCTGAAAAATCGCCTCCAGTAAACGTTGTCCGTGAGGCCGAGCGGCGAGGAAGTGCCGTACACGGCCCTCGCCAGGCACTCGTCGGCGTACGCCTGGCTGCCCTGATCCACCGAGTCGATGAGGAACTGCCCCCCCCCAGGTGTGGCAGACGGTAAGAACGACGACGAGGGGACAGGGATGGAGGCAGAGCTGGAGTTGCCGTCCGGGCCCGGCGACTGCTGAGACACCACCGAGTACTCCTTGCATTTGTCCAAATGCATCTGCATCTTGGTGGCATTCTTGGCATGAGTCTTTGAACAGTAGTTGCACATGAAGGTCTCCCTCCCATCTTTAATGGCTGGGGTGAAATGCTTCCACACACCGGACTGCAAACGTGGCATTGTCCTCTATGGGCAAATTAGAGAAAAGACAATTATTATTTTTTATTATTATTATTATTATTATTATTTCTCAAATTGATGCTTTGGTATCTGTTGTGTGGCTAAATGTTTCACAAGAACTTGGTAGTGAGGCGTTTTCAACAACCTAAATATCGACAGTGTGTTTACTTCTTGGTCCAATTGTAATTGACTTAATTAATTTAATATTCATGCTTGCTGATGTGTTGGGTTCATTATTTGGGGTGAGGATACTCTAGGTTTGTCCATGCAAACACAACTTATTTTTTAATCTTTTCATTTCACATGTTCATAGAACACTGCATTAATGCATAGCTTCAGATATAAAATATGTGTAATAATAAGTAACATTTTAAGCCAAAACTGCTAATTTGCGTTAAGACAGTGCAGAACGAGTACTATCACTTTCGCAATATCATCAACTCCTCTTGGAACATTTTTACAGCTCAAAATATAATAAAACAAACGTTACACTGCAAATAAACGAATAGCCTTTAGCTTGTTCACCTACCGATATAGATGGACACTATTCCACTTTCACAGCGTGTTCACAATATTACAAAGCACTGCTTCAAAGTCGCCTGAGGCTCAACCTTGATTTGTATCGTTATCTGGCGTTAGCTGGCAAGCTAAAGTGAACGTTAGCTGCCCTGGCTAACTTGATAGCCGACTACAAAAGCAAACGATCACGAAGTGGTGGAATTGAACGGGAAAGTACGCGCAGTAACGATGAGCAAACGTGTTACGGATTCCCGACTTTCTGCACATTGAAAACATCCAACGTTACGACATGGTTTCCTAACCAACTGTGGGAAAGAATGACACAATTCTGCAGGCAACCAGCGCTATCCGCCTTTTGTTGTGAAACTACTTCCTGAAACTCCACTTCAACTACGGGAGCTCGAATGGGTCAATAAACACACGTCGTCGAGATTTTTAGGGAGAGACGTGCTGAGGTAGTTTCGACAAGATAAGATGAATAGTTTTTGCTTTTCATGTCTCTGCGACTTGGATCAAAATCATGTAAGTAAAACGCTGACTGACGGTGATTGATAGATGACAGAGGTAGGCTATAGATCAGATAAAGTATAGGCTCTATGGTAGTGACAATGATAATAATAACATACTATTGTTTACCATGACTGCAGTGTGAGGTGACTCAGGTGAGGGATAGATATAGATAGATGGATGATGGAAGTGACAATGATGGATAACATTGGGGGCTATTTACCATGACTGCAATGTAGATAGATAGATAGATAGATATATGCCATGGATAGATAGATAGATAGATAGATATGCCATGGATAGATAGATAGATAGATAGATAGATAGATAGATAGATAGATAGCTATATGCCATGGATAGATAGATAGATAGATAGATAGATGCCATGGATAGATAGATAGATAGATGCCATGGATAGATAGATAGATAGATAGATGCCATAGATAGATAGATAGATAGATAGCTATATGCCATGGATAGATAGATAGATAGATAGATAGATATATGCCATGGATGGATAGATAGATAGATAGATAGATAGATAGATAGATAGATAGATATATGCCATGGATAGATAGATAGATAGATAGATAGATAGATAGATATATGCCATGGATAGATAGATAGATGCCATGGATAGATAGATAGATAGATAGATAGATAGATAGATAGATAGATAGATAGCTATATGCCATGGATAGATAGATAGATATATAGATAGATAGATAGATAGATAGATAGATAGATAGATGCCATGGATAGATAGATAGATGCCATGGATAGATAGATAGATAGATAGATGCCATAGATAGATAGATAGATAGATAGATACATACATACATACATACATACATACATACATGGATGATATAGTGACAATGCTGGATAACATTTGGGGGATATTTACCATGACTGCAATGTAGATAGATAGATAGATAGATAGATAGATAGATAGATAGATAGATAGATATATGCCATAGATAGATAGATAGATAGATAGATACGTAGATAGATAGATATATGCCATAGATAGATAGATAGATAGATACGTAGATAGATAGATACATACATACATACATACAGTACATGGATGATATAGTGACAATGCTGGATAACATTTGGGGGATATTTACCATGACTGCAGTGTGAGAGGTGTTACAGCTGGCAATCAATGTAAACCTGAAGGGCTTGCAAGTCTGACTGTGGACAGTGGAGAAAAGAGCAAGTGTGTAATTGCTCCTACTGTTTTGTGGTGTGTGGGTGTGTGTGTGTGTGTGTGTGTGTGTGCACTTACGCCTTGCGACCCACTTACTTACCAAGCAAGACACACACCATACACACTGCTGTCTCTGTTGGCTCATGGGGGGTGATATGATTAAGTGTTATGATGAGTCAAACTGAGGTCAAGCTCTCTCTCTCTCTCTCCCTCCCTCCCTGCTCTCTCTCTCTCTCTCTCCCTCTCTCTCTCTCCCTCCCTCTCTCTCTCTCTCCCTCCCTCCCTCTCTCTCTCTGCTCCATCCTCTCCCTGAGACACACACTGTAATTGCTTAAATTGGTTTTCTTGGCCCTAAGTTAATGAGACGAAAGGTCATCATTGCTCCAATAACAGGGGACTATTGTCTCAGATTATATCCACCACCCCAAAATGCTGTTTGACATGAATGGAAAAGTTATCGTGGAATAATACTGAAATAGTTCAGTATTGCCTGTGGTCACCAAATGATAAAATGTGGGGTAGAAATAAACGTGTTGCTCTATTCTGCAAAACATTTGAATATGCACCACGTCGTTTTTCCCCCTCTATTTTCTGCAGATGAATGGAATAAGAAGGATAATGTTTAAAATGATCTATGAACACATGTCATGTCCTGTGAATAGTCACCTGACATGGATCCCTTACCACTGGTGTAGGTCTGTTAATGTGTGTGTCACACTAAGTAACAGTGATTTTCGTTAGCTTGGGGTCACATTTCTGGACCGTACGTTTGTCATTAGAGGCTTGCCTCTGTGTCTCAGTGTTTGTGCAGAGCCCAGTGTGCAGCCAAAGCAAACCACCTCCATCTAATGTTGGGGCAATCTGAACTGCTAATGGCTGGGTTTCCCAAAAGCTTCTTTGCGCTAAGAAGCTAATTCAACCCTTCTTAAGGCCCCCTTAAGAAGCAAACGCGTTTCCCAATTGCTTCTTTACGAAGGCATGCGTTTCCCAAAAGCTTCTTAGCGCTAAGAAGCTTCTTTGACCCTTCTTAAGGCTCCCGTAAGAAGCCAACGAAGCCAACGCGTTTCCCGATTGCTTCTTAGCCTAAAATTATCTTCCAATTATCCTCCGTTAAGAAGGCTGCGTTTCCCAAAAGCTTCTTAGCGCTAAGATGATCTTTCATTAAGAAGGTTTTGTAAGAAGGGTCTGGAGCCTTCTTAACACCTTCTTAATGACAAAACACTGGCAGATCCAGCCGCGTCAGGCAAAAGGAGATACTTGTGTCCACTGTTCCTCTTGTGTTTTTCCCTTTTTCCTTTCTTTCATGTACCCTTTAGTGTTTAAAATTAGGGAACACTTGAAAATCTCCCCTGTATGTATGGTTACTTGTGTTTTAAATGTTTTACCGTAGGCTATATTCCTCTAATCAGAATGGATTCCTTTTATAATGTTGTGGATTTATATAGCACCTTTCACAGAACCCAAGGTCGCTTAAATTCTGTAGTGTTTCTCTGTTTTGTTGTATGCTGTGTATATAAAGCAATTTGAACTGCAGTCCATGTCTGAAATAAATAATGTTTAATAAAGTTTAACATGACCATGATTAGGTGTTAACAGTGTTTCTCAACCACTGAGTCGTGGCCCACTGCTGGGCTCAGAGTGCCATCAAGTGAGCCGCTCCAGTTAAGATGCTTCTTAAGAGCCTTCTATTTTTTTTATTTTTCTCGACTGTTAAGAAGGCGTTTGGGAAACACTTCTTTGGAGCCTTCTTAACTCCTTAAGAAGCTTCTTAACTCCTTAAGAAGCTTCTTAACTCTTAAGAAGCTTCTTTGTTGGGAAACTCAGCCAATGTCAGGTTCCATCATAGTGCTCTTCAGAAGGAGAATATCCACTTTGACACTCTGCCGAGAGAGAGAGAGAGAGAGAGAGAGAGAGAGAGAGAGAGAGAGAGACGGGGCCTCACAATAAAAGCAGGAGGCTATTATTTTCTTTTCTGTCCGTGTTGGACTAAGTGGCGTTTAAAGTACAGCAGGGTCCGAGCCAGAGAGTTAGGACACGCCCCCCAGGCCCACGACGACACCGGTCGAGCGGATGATGTCATGGCACGGGATGGGAGCGATGGAGGCTGCGGTCGGTTTTCCTGGTTAGTCGGTGGGTTTGGCCGCTCTCGAGCCTTTCTCCGGCCTCACGGGAATTCTTTCGGTCATTTATTGAAAGGTTATACTTTCTGCATACTTGAACGACTTGATAGGAAAGTCTAGTGGGAGTTGAGGCAAAGACTCGTGCAGGACGTCTACAGAAAGAAGGCTTTAGTAAAAACAACAGGATTCAAGTAGCAGGGGTTTGATTTAAAACAGGGGAAAGCCACAGTTTGGAAAAGTCTGTGATAAATGTCTTTTTGGGAGTTTTTCCCTTCCTGTTTGGTTCCAGATTTTGTTAGCCATAACTTCCCCCCTAATCCCATTCAATGTGAAACAGTAACACGATGACATACCGAACAGTAACACGGTGACATACCGAACAGTAACACGGTGACATACCGAACAGTAACACGGTGACATACCGAACAGTAACACGACGACATACCGAACAGTAACACGGTGACATACCGAACAGTAACACGACGACATACTGAACAGTAACACGATGACATACCGAACAGTAACACGATGACATACCGAACAGTAACACGATGACATACCGAACAGTAACACGACGACATACCGAACAGTAACACGATGACATACCGAACAGTAACACGGTGACATACTGAACAGTAACACGATGACATACCGAACAGTAACACGATGACATACTGAACAGTAACACGATGACATACCGAACAGTAACACGGTGACATACCGAACAGTAACACGATGACATACCGAACAGTAACACGGTGACATACCGAACAGTAACACGGTGACATACCGAACAGTAACACGGTGACATACCGAACAGTAACACGATGACATACCGAACAGTAACACGATGACATACCGAACAGTAACACGATGACATACCGAACAGTAACACGATGACATACCGAACAGTAACACGATGACATACCGAACAGTAACACGATGACATACCGAACAGTAACACGATGACATACCGAACAGTAACACGATGACATACCGAACAGTAACACGATGACATACCGAACAGTAACACGGTGACATACCGAACAGTAACACGATGACATACCGAACAGTAACACGGTGACATACCGAACAGTAACACGGTGACATACCGAACAGTAACACGGTGACATACCGAACAGTAACACGATGACATACCGAACAGTAACACGATGACATACCGAACAGTAACACAATGACATACCGAACAGTAACACGATGACATACTGAACAGTAACACGGTTACATACCGAACAGTAACACAATGACATACTGAACAGTAACACGATGACATACCGAACAGTAACACAATGACATACTGAACAGTAACACGATGACATACCGAACAGTAACACGGTGACATACCGAACAGTAACACGATGACATACCGAACAGTAACACGATGACATACCGAACAGTAACACGATGACATACTGAACAGTAACACGAACAGTAACACGATGACATACCGAACAGTAACACAATGACATACTGAACAGTAACACGAACAGTAACACGATGACATACCGAACAGTAACACGACGACATACCGAACAGTAACACGATGACATACCGAACAGTAACACGATGACATACCGAACAGTAACACGATGACATACCGAACAGTAACACGATGACATACCGAACAGTAACACGATGACATACCGAACAGTAATGCCTACCCCACACTACAGGATTTTCAAATCCTTGAAGATTATAAAAATCTTGAGAGCCCACACACTACAGGACAGAGAGAGCCGATTTTTTAACATTTCAATCTTGGGACACACACACAATCGCGTCTGTTCAAACGCAACCCCACACACTAGAAGATTATGATGAAGATTCACCTTGGAAGCAGGGCTCGACGTTAACTTTTAAAATGCCTATTCAGTGTGCGCACCGGGTGTAGTAGTGTCATTTCGTTTTCTAAACAAATTTTATTTTTTGTTTTTATAATGCATTTGCACTGAAAGGATTTGTTTAACTAATATTTGCGCGGACAGCCGCGTCCATTCGGGGTGTAGGCCTACTGTGCACGGCCAGGCGAAAACCGTCTGCACAGGTGTCTTGTGGAGGGGCGCGTCTGCTGATTTGACTCACTTTTCCGTGCGGACACTCGCCGATGCGGGAAGCTGAGACCTAAGCGCTTGTTGTAGGCTACATGCTTTGCAGTATAGCATTTAGTTTTCCGTCCCGTTCAAAGACGCACGGGTATTTCACCTCGATGACAATTTCCTCGTTCTTTGTTTCTGTGCGGGGCTGCGGGCGGACGCGGACCAGATTATTTTGCGAAAAACTGTAATGGAAACGCAGCTACTACTGGCTCTCTGCTCAAGATGCAATCGCCTGTCGGGTTGTAAATATCTAACATGTTAGATATGCCCGATTCACAATCGGGAAGAGGCAGTCTTCCCGATTGTGAATCTTTGAACCCCACACACTACAGGATCATTTGGGAAGATTATCTGCCCGACGCGCTTCAAATCGGGAGCACCCCCGAGAAAATCGGGAGGGGGGAATCTTGGCCATAATCTTGCAAATTATCCTGTAGTGTGGGGTAGGCATAACACGGTGACATACCGAACAGTAACACGGTGACATAGCAAAGGCTGTTTCCTGCCGGTATCTTGATTGACTCGTCAGTCTGAAGAGGAGTATTCTGTGTGTCGTAATGCAGTGATCCAGCCTGCCATAAAGACGCATAATAAACCCCAGCTATCTGTTACGTTGTTACAGAAAAATTGGCGGAAAGATTAAAGTTATCGTTTCAAATTCCAAGAAATGCCTTCATGTGGTCTCATGTGAAATGGCCCTCCCTCTTCATAACGCTCTGTCAGAGTCAGCCGTAAGCCCAAAGTGCTCGCTCTGGACCCAAACAATTTGTGACTTGAAAGCTTTTCAGTGACTGTGTAAAACGCACTAGTTTAAACATGAAACAGCGCCACACACTCTGACTGAGGAGGCATTAGGCCACTCCATACAGATGAATTAAACGCTATCATTTTATTACACGTTACCGTGGAGGGAGGGGCAGAGTGGCAAATCCCCGTTTATTGGCACTTAAAGCTGAAAATTGCATCATGGGACTCTGGTTGCAATTATTTGATTTAAATCTGAGCTTTGGCAACGTTTAAACCTGACTGTAATAAGACTGCAGTGAAAGAAGCCAGTCTCAGTTGAGCTCTTTTGTGAGCGATTCACTAATAGGGAAACATCACATATACGTGTAAAAACTTTCTGAAAAATGTGACGTTTTGAGATACAAATAGTTTGTCTACTTGTGTTTGTGTGTGAAGCACTTAATAACCCTGTGTTTTAAAAGGTGCTATCAATAACTTTTACTTTTTTTTGTCTGTCTGTCTCTCTCTCTCTCTCTCTCTCTCCTTGAAATTAATCTCAAAAGGTTTTCCATATAAAACCTCGATCACCATCGTAAAGAATTCCTTCAAACAGACTCAAAGGTTTTAAATAGATGTTTGGTACATGTGGCCATCCCCTTAGTTTTTGTTTGAGTTTCCTGGAGATGTTTTGTTGGGGAGGAGGACCAAGAGAGCTCTCTGCCCCTGCTTGCTCTGAGTGTCTGCTCTCAGCCTGTTCACTCCACATCATCTCAGAGAAGGCAAAACAATAAAATAAAATAAATGTAAGGATAGTTGATTATCATATTAATAATAGTTCAGGCGATATCATATTGTGAATCTGAGCTACATCGCCAATTGTTTAATTAAATCAAGACCTGGACTGGAGGCACCACTCTGTACTGCCATTCCACTTCATTTAACCCATTGATACCTGATGCAGCATTTGTGTGTATATCCCTCATTTGTGTGTGTATCCCTTTAAGACCACGAACCACGTGACGCGGTTCGCGGTCTTAAAGGGATACACACATCCATGCCAATCCATGCCAATTAGACTCCAGCACACCTGTTTGTTTGCTGATTGGGAATCGTTCGCCTCAGGTAATCAGGAGCACATTATTTCAAAGCAGTATTGAACTGATTACGGATCATCCTCCCACTCCTGGGACAAATCATCATGGCTGCCATTGATCTGTACTAGTGTACCCCAGCCTGCAGTACCCTTACCACCCAGCAGAGGCCACTGTGGCCAAGCGCCTTCGGAGGACCTTTGACATCAAGTCTGGCAGGGATCACACGCTTACCAATGACCTCAGCTTGATGGCAATTGACAAACAACACACCAAGTGCCAAAGTGAACAGCGACCAAGTTCCAAGGCCATTTGGTTTGGTTAGATCAATGATGTGTGCTAGTGCTATATGTAGCCTGGCTAACAGGCTCAATAGAGCTGTGTCAAGTCTAGCTGGCTCATGCTGCAGACTGCAGCTCAGTGGAAAATACTTCTTCTAGTGTTGCTGGTTGAACGCCACTGTGCAGCAGAAAGCAATGTTTGCTTATACAGTTAGACCATAATACCCCCCTATTTTACACCACTCTCTCTCTCTCTTTCTCTCTCTCTCCCTCTCACCCCCTCTCTCTCCCCCTCCCCCCACCCTCTCTCTCCCTCTCTCCCCCCCCTCTCCCCCTCTCCCTCTCCCCCCCTCTCTCTCTCTCTCTCTCTCTCTCTCCCTCCCCCCCCTCTCCCTCTCTCTCTCTCCCTCTCTCGCTCCCTCCCCCTCTCTCTCCCCCCCCTCTCTCTCTCTCTCTCCCCCCCCCCCCCCTCTCTCTCTCTCTCTTTACAGTACTTGTCTCTTTACTGTAGGAAAACACCTCAGTGAGCAGAAACAGCAATGGCCGCCGGCCTATATAAACAGTCATTTGTAAAGGTACAGCAGACACCAGCTAGACACAAGAAGATGGATTTGTTGAACAACAGAGAGGCTGAGAGATGGGGGGTGTCTCAGCCTCCACCCCTCCCCTCCCCTCTGAGCGCGACTAATGTCCCGTAAGGACGCAGGTGTGTTACGAGAACGCAGGTGTGTTACAGGAACGCACGGATAGGCCAAGCTTCACGGATCACAAACGGTGGCGAGCAAATCCATCTCCCTCTCTCTTCTTCCATTTGTTTTCAATCCTTATTTTTGTTTTCCATGTGACAATGACAGCCTGGAAAACGTCACAACCATTTGTCTTTCAAATGATCTCACATCCAAATGGGAGTTTCATGCCCGTTTGTTTTGCCGTTTTGTTCGACGCAAAAAAAACGAAAACGCGAGCGACTTGGATAAATCTCTTAACAACCCTGCTGATTCACTGAAACGGAGCAACGTTAATGATTAAAGCGACTTCACAGGCAAACACGTCTTTGTAGATCAACAGCGACGGCGTTCTTTACCGCCGCAGACAGAGA
The DNA here is from genome assembly GCF_964638095.1 of Poromitra crassiceps. Classification (NCBI taxonomy): domain Eukaryota; kingdom Metazoa; phylum Chordata; class Actinopteri; order Beryciformes; family Melamphaidae; genus Poromitra; species Poromitra crassiceps. Next base: position 48,979,840 of record NC_139643.1, on the reverse strand, counting down.
AGAGAGACATTTGTCGGGTCCTGGACTGTAAAAGAAGAAAAGAGGCCATTCTCAAGTGTCTCTGAAGTCTGCAGGCCCGTCCACTCCTGCAGGGCTTGAAAGCTGCAGACGCTGGTGAGACGGACCATTTGTCTTGAGAACATGGAGAACAAAAGTCAACACAACAACAAAGGAGACTCAAAGGGGCGGAGAAAGGACTTCAAAGGCCGTATTCACCTTTGGAAATCATTCGATATTGACTGAGACCCATAAATAGGTACTCACACAGATAGGCTATACAGTTAGATGAATGCACAGAAGAGCTGCTCACAGATCTGCTGCTTTCAAACACTCACGGGGACATGAAGGTGTTGAAGTGAAGCAGCATGTCTGACACGTCACACACACTTCTTCTACCCTGCATGTCTGACACGTCACACACACTTCTTCTACCCTGCATGTCTGACACGTCACACACACTTCTACCCTGCATGTCTGACACGTCACACACACTTCTTCTACCCTGCATGTCTGACACGTCACACACACTTCTTCTACCCTGCATGTCTGACACGTCACACACACTTCTTCTACCCTGCATGTCTGACACGTCACACACACTTCTTCTACCCTGCATGTCTGACACGTCACACACACTTCTTCTACCCTGCATGTCTGACACGTCACACACACTTCTTCTACCCTGCATGTCTGACACGTCACACACACTTCTTCTACCCTGCATGTCTGACACGTCACACACACTTCTTCTACCCTGCATGTCTGACACGTCACACACACTTCTTCTACCCTGCATGTCTGACACGTCACACACACTTCTTCTACCCTGCATGTTTGACACGTCACACACACTTCTTCTACCCTGAGTGCTTGTAATTACAGTGTACCACATTAGTGCCTATACAATATGCAGCAATACCTGAGCATATGGCTATACATCATTTAATATGGATGCCTTTTGAAATGCTAGAATGCCTTATCTTATCTTTTTTTTTTTTTTTTGCATGTTCTTGTAGCGGGGGGATTCCTATCCGGAGGAAACCCCAGGGGAGCATGGGGAGAACATGCAAACTCCACACAGAAAGACCCTTTTTGACGAGCCCACCTGGGCAGCAGGCACTGAGGACATGGGGATGGGGGGACACACACCCTCGGCGCCCACAGCGTCCCAGGCGGGAATCGAACCCAGGACCTTCTGGCTGTGAGGCGGCATGCGTTATTCGTGCTGAGATCCTTGAATAGTATGGGAAATAAGGTAGATAAAGTTGCAAACAGAGAGTGTAAAATCACAGTGAAATGGTCATAATATCATAGAGAATTAGTATGAGACTCTTGTCTATCACAATGATGAAATTGCTGTGAAATCATAGAAAGAAGCAGCGTCAAATCGTCCGCCGACAGCCCAGACAGACAGATTTGTCCTGTCTGCCATCTGTATAGGGATATATATATTATATATATATATATATATATATATATATATATATATATATATATATATATATATATAATATAGGGAACTATTTAGGATCAATCCCTCATTATTTCTGCTGCCTCCGCCGGTCACATCTCCATGCCAATGACTCAAGCTTCACCCACTTACATGAACATCAAGCACACGTTTGGCTGTGGGACTAGTGGACATAGTCGTCATTGCGGCTGAATCCCCTCAACACATGTCGACAATATGAAGATGCCTCTCCACCGAAAGCATCAGAAGCGCTCGCCACATCAACAAGCCGCTGGTCACAAGCCAGCGAACATCACGGAGTGAAAAACGGCAGAGATCTTCAGTCACGCAGAACTTCTGTCACAGAGATCTTCAGTCACACATTGGGCTTAAGCTGGGAGAATAAAGGACGGGAACGCGGCATGGGGCTCAAATCAATGACCGCAACGTCCACACAGACATTCTTGACGTGTCAGAGGGGTTAAAAGCAGCCCTTTAGGTTGAGTGCACATGCTTCCAATTAGCCCTCAAATAGGCGAGAGGAAACAGTTGATTTAGGAATCTGACTGAAGAATGACTTTAATGATCTGAGAGAGAGAGAGAGAGAGCGAGGGGCCCGGGACGTCTGTACCAGTGACAGAGCGAGGGGGCCCGGGACGTCTGTACCAGTGTCAGAGCGAGGGGGCCGGGACGTCTGTACCAGTGACAGAGCGAGGGGGCCGGGACGTCTGTACCAGTGACAGCAGAGAGAGAGAGTGAGGGGCCCGGGACGTCTGTACCAGTGACAGAGCGAGGGGGCCCGGGACGTCTGTACCAGTGACAGCAGAGAGAGAGAGCGAGGGGCCCGGGACGTCTGTACCAGTGACAGAGCGAGGGGCCCGGGACGTCTGTACCAGTGACAGAGCGAGGGGGCCCGGGACGTCTGTACCAGTGACAGAGCGAGGGGCCCGGGACGTCTGTACCAGTGACAGAGCGAGGGGGCCCGGGACGTCTGTACCAGTGACAGAGCGAGGGGGCCCGGGACGTCTGTACCAGTGACAGAGCGAGGGGCCCGGGACGTCTGTACCAGTGACAGAGCGAGGGGGCCCGGGACGTCTGTACCAGTGACAGAGCGAGGGGGCCCGGGACGTCTGTACCAGTGACAGAGCGAGGGGGCCCGGGACGTCTGTACCAGTGACAGCAGCAAACTGCAACAAACAGGCCACAGACAGCATCAATCAACACAGGCTTCTCAGAACCAGGGCCAGCACCGCTCTTTGGTTATCATAGCCCCCTCCTGCTAAATCATATCTGTTGACAAAGAGTTGAAAGAAGGATGTTAGA
>NC_139643.1:48969567-48974567 GCF_964638095.1 Poromitra crassiceps | reverse complement strand
CACTCATACACACAAACACATGTATACCCACAGATAAACACACACACACGCCTGCATTGACACACACACGGGAAACACCAACGAGCACCTTCCCATGTGTGAGTGACATTGTAAGCACACGACGGTAACACAAGTCAACAAACAACACAAATGAAATTACTTCCCCATATTTCATATTTGTTCATACAAATGTGAAATGTGGGGAAGTCAATTTGTTTTTGTTGTTTGCATCAATTAAGAAACTAATCTTTTTCATATTTCCTACAAACACAACAATAACACTTGTCTGGAACAAGAAGATGTGAGCAAGTTAATGTTCCGTACTGTGATTGCTGTTTATTTATATCCAATTTATCCCTGAATTTGATTTCAAATAAATTGCTTTTGAAGTGGTGTTTCACTGAATGGCTAGCAGATGCCGAGATAGAAACCGGGCAGATAGAGAACACAGGCAGCTCTCAACGCTGCCTCCCCTGGTTGAGAATGGGAGTGCGCTGCTTGTTTAACGCATATCCCCGGGCCTGACATCTTTATAAACACGCCTCTGTGAGCGATGGAGTTGCCAGATTGTGGTTGCCAGTAAAGCTTGTCAAAACAACGACAATGCGTAGCAACACATTTCTGAGACTTTAATAAATGTTATTGACATTTGCTTTGTTTTGGCTTTGGGGGGGGGACTACTCGGTATAGCGTTGCATTATGGTCAGCCTCCGGGACTTTCTCCAGACGGGCCTCCCGTGGTCCAACATAAACAAGCAGTCCCGTAAGGACCGGTGCCAGCAGGCGTCACAGCAAACCCAAAACGTCCATGGCAACGGAACAGAGCAGAACGCCGCCGCGCGCTCGGGCCACTCGTCATCCAATCAGAGTCAAGTTTTCCAGACTGGAAAAAAATCTGTCTGAAACAATTATGATAGTTTTTAGTGGTGGGAGAGGAGAGGCACCTTATAGCACCAAGCCCGACAACGACCCAAGAATAAAGCAATGAATAATAAAGAACACACGCTTCACAAACACACGTGGGTACGGAATTAATGTCATTACCGTTACTTGAAGGCATTTCCCTGGCCACAAAAACAAAGATTGGCTTCATGCGAGAGATTACCAATGTCCAATTTGGCCTGGCACCGGGGGCGGCCATTAAAATGTTTGGCAACGGATTTATGGATGAACTTTAGAGAGCGAGATTCAGATCTGAGAGAGGGGGGAATACCAGTCATCCAGAAGAGAGAGGGGGAATACCAGTCATCCAGAAGAGAGAGGGGGAATACCAGTCATCCAGAAGAGAGAGGGGGAATACCAGTCATCCAGAAGAGAGAGGGGGAATACCAGTCATCCAGAAGAGAGAGGGGGAATACCAGTCATCCAGAAGAGAGAGGGGGAATACCAGTCATCCAGAAGAGAGAGGGGGAATACCAGTCATCCAGAAGAGAGAGGGGGGAATACCAGTCATCCAGAAGAGAGAGGGGGAATACCAGTCATCCAGAAGAGAGAGGGGGAATACCAGTCATCCAGAAGAGAGAGGGGGGAATACCAGTCATCCAGAAGAGAGAGGGGGAATACCAGTCATCCAGAAGAGAGAGGGGGAATACCAGTCATCCAGAAGAGAGAGGGGGGAATACCAGTCATCCAGAAGAGAGAGGGGGGAATACCAGTCATCCAGAAGAGAGAGGGGGAATACCAGTCATCCAGAAGAGAGAGGGGGAATACCAGTCATCCAGAAGAGAGAGGGGGGAATACCAGTCATCCAGAAGAGAGAGGGGGAATACCAGTCATCCAGAAGAGAGAGGGGGAATACCAGTCATCCAGAAGCAGCCAGGCCTGGAATGCCCCCAAAAGCAGCCTCTGGACTAGAACAACAGCCAGGCGGGGCCCGAAAAATATGTCTGTCGCCTTGACGACCGCCTCCTCTGCCTTTGATGTGTCTGAGGACACCGGGACACGGAGCTTGTGTTGAGGTGTTTAGAGATGATGTGCTGGCATCATCATCATGGCTGGATGTGCTTCTGCAGGTTCCTCTGCTGGCGTTTACGCACGGAGGCCGCGTGTCAACCAGACACCAGAAGGCAGATCAGGAGGCAGAACAAGCTCAGGTTACTCCAAACAGTCTGCTGCTGCTGGGAGGGAAATGGGGGAGAGAGAGAGAGAGAGAGACCGAGAGAGGTGTGTGTGTGTGTGTGTGTGTGTGTGTGTGTGTGTGTGTGTGTGTGTTGAATTCCAGTCCTCGCGGTTCATTGTTGTCTCCATAGAAAGCATAGCGCAATTTGGGGCCCCGCTGCTGCATATTCACCTTGAGAAAATAGTCCAGTCGCGTGCCAAATGCTGAGCTGTGAGCTCTCCACAACTATGGCAGAGCGGAGGCAGTCTGACTCACAGTGAAGGATGATCACGCTGTAAGTCGTTTGTGTGGTTTGAACGTGTAACTCGACTGTACGATGTACTTTTCCTCCACTCTTTCCAGAGACAAATTTAATAGCAACTTTGTTGTTTTTGTCTTATTAGCCTTTTGCTTTGCCATGCTATCCTCTCCTCTCCGTTAGACTCGTATAGACCGTCTAATGAATATGGACGTAGCTATCGTGATGTCATCATCACCCCCGTTGGGTTTGTGCGGACCTCCCATTTTGAAGCCTCCAGTTTGGCATTTTCACCGTGGCCATCTTGGTGATTTGGAGCCATGAAGTGACCGTAAACTCATTGATACCCGATGCAGCATTTGCGTGTATAGAGACATGTCTGGGAACGCCCATAGAGGCTCTAGGAACGCCCACAATAGACGCTGGGGTTAGCCTGGGGGCGGGGTCAGGGTGGGGTAAATTCCCCCGTTCTATCCCTTCAGCAAAGTTAGAATTTAGCTGATAGCCCAGCCCAGGACAGACACGATCGGGGGGTTTAACCACCGCAGTAAACGCACCTCTGAGCAGACGTCTTGTGTTCTGCTCTAGAACCCCCAAACCTGTAGTTTAGAGCCGCAGCACCGTCTTTTGGTGAGTCAGCCCATGAGATATATCGGCGGCTTTACCCCACTCGCGCGCCAGCCGTTTAACATTTTGTGGGCGTTCCCACACATGCGGACTGTCTCTATATCCCTCATTGCTGCATCAGGTATCAATGGGTTAATCAAATGAGAAGTAGGGTCATTTCCCCATTGACTTCCATACAATCAGACTTCTCTTTGCAGCCAGTGAGTGGAGGCTCCTCCCCCTTGCTTAGACTGTTCAAACTGCTGCTCAATATTCTCTCTCCGCTGTCACTCATTCACCTCCTTCATCTCCTCAGCCTTTTCATTTCCTCTCCCTCCCGGCTTCTGGATCTTCTCAGAAGAAGCTGTCATTTTGTTACTTGACTCATCTCCTTCCTCCCACCTCTTCCCTCTCTCTGCCACCTCTCATGTCATCTTCCTGCCTTCTCCATCTCCCTTTTCTCTCACTCCCCCAACATGTCTTTCATGCATCTCGCCGTCCCACCTATGATCTCTCTCTCTCTCTCTCTCTCTCTCTCCCTCTCCCTCTCTCTCTCTCTCTCTCTCTCTCTCTCTCTCTCTCTCTCTCTCTCTCTCTCTCTCTCTCTCTCTCTCTCTCTCTCTCTCTCTCTCCTCACAGAGATGTGAGGAGCACTGCTCTAGGTTCTGGCCTTGGAACAAGCACTTGCCTTGTGAAGCTCTGTTTGCTTTTGTGAGGTGTTTTCTCACATAGCGGCGTTTCACAGCCTCGCCTGGCAGATCACACCTCCCTGTGTGTGTCTCTCTGTGTGTGTGTGTGTGTGTGTGTGTGTGTGTGTGTGTGTGTGTGTGTGTGTTTGTTTGTGTGTGCGTGTGTTTGTGTATACTTGGCATGAACTCGGGCCAAGCTTGTGAATTCATTTAATACGGCTTGTGCGTATACTCAAGTGCACGGGGCGCGCGCGCGCGCGCAGATGCGCCTGCGTGTGCTTTGGTTAGCTATACTCGCGTTCCTCAGTGTGCTATGTGTGCCCGCGTGTGTGTGTGTGTGCCCGTGGGTGTGTGTGTGTGTGTGTGAGCCTATGTGTTTACAGTAGCGAGTTGTGTATGTATATGAGTGCCTTGGCCCCCGGGGGCAGTGCGTACCTAAAGCTTTTGCTCACGGGGTAACTAATGAAGCACGGCATGCGCTGCCTTCCTGTTTACTTCATCAACAAACCTCTTTAGCGTTCTTTACGAGGCTTTATTGGAATGACTAAGAGAACGTTTTCTAAACAGCCTCGACCTCAAGTGCTCTTGAACCAACACTTGGGCCAAAACGCTCAATAAGCTGCAGATAGCCGTTCCCTCATACCTTCCAAAAATTGGCTCTCGTAGGCGACCAATCAAAATAGGGTAGATTCCAGATTGTTTCTTTGCCCTTGGAAATGAGTCTAGGTGTGAGAGATAAATAACACGGCTGTTTCAACACAGAGGCTCTGCTGAATCAATATGAGCCTGGATGTTCTGGAGCGGTTGGGAGATGAGAAATCATTTTATTCAACAGCCTCAATGATTTGGCCATCAGGCGCTCACACAGAATAGATCTTTCAGAAGGAGTTCAGTAAAGTTGTGCAGCCGGCCATACATCCTGAGATACATTACAACAAACCCACAATATTGATGATGATCCCGCCGTGTATAATGTGGAGTAGCCAAAATATGAGGCATCTGGTGCTAAAACCACATCTGAGTGGAGTTAGTGTCTGTCGTTTAGGAGCGGATTATTCAACCTCTTTAAGCGTTGATATATTACTCTTTCCACATGCATGGGGCCGGATCACAGAGCAGATGGCTGCCAGAAATGTTCCATAGGCCTACCTGCCTGCCTGCCTGTCCACATACTCTACTCACACAGTGTTCTATACGTACCTGACTGTCCACATACGCTACTCTACTCTACTCGTGTTCCAGACCAGCTATTTGTTGTTGTTTTTTCAACCTGTATTTATCCAGGTGAGGGTTTTGCTGAGCTGTGCACGGTATTTTTCAGCAGTGCCCCGCTTGACATCCACACACC
>NC_139643.1:48940460-48966867 GCF_964638095.1 Poromitra crassiceps | reverse complement strand
TTACCATTTGAATATAGTCCATTGTAGAGCGGGCTATGGACTTTGAAAATTAAATGTCAAACAGCTTGTCATTTTAATTCTTATATAGTCATAGAAAGCCCTTACAAGTATATGAAAATGAAAATGAAAATTGGATTATTCCATTTTCATTTTCATTTTTACTGAAATAACACACACGTGTTGAAAATGATAATGTCATTGAGGAATTACATTACCATTTTCAAGTTTAAATTATCATTTGAATTGAGTCAGCTATGGGCAGTCTTTGATAATGTAATGTCGAATGTCAAACATGTAATGTCAAATACAAATGCATTTTCATTTGAATTGTGACTTACATAATGCTTGCAGGGATGGAAAATTAGGCTGGATTTTTTGGATTGCATTTACATTTCCACATTTAAATGACAAGTTTGATATAGTCCATTGAAAAGCAGTATGACTAAATTCAAATGAAATGTCAAATACCATTTAAATGATCATTTGACATTTTCTACAAAAATGCATTATAATTTGAATTGTGACTTAATTAATGCTTGCAGAGATGGAAAATTAGGCTGCATTTTTGGGATTGCATTTTCATTACCAAATTTAAATTACCATTTGAATATAGTCCATTGTAGAGCGGGCTATGGACTTTGAAAATTAAATGTCAAACAGCTTGTCATTTTAATTCTTATATAGTCATAGAAAGCCCTTACAAGTATATGAAAATGAAAATGAAAATTGGATTATTCCATTTTCATTTTCATTTTTACTGAAATAACACACACATGTGTTGAAAATGATAATGTTATTGAGGAATTACATTACCATTTTCAAGTTTACATTATCATTTTCAAGTTTACATTATCATTTGAATAAAGTCAGCTATGGGCTTCCATACATAACATTGTCTGCCTGACTTCCGCCAAAACACGTCATTACCGTAAGTGACTGAATTCAGTCAACACAAAGACATACCGTAATGGGGGAAAAAATCTAATAAACGCCCCGGCGTTTAATCGAGACATTAGTTTATTTTTGCTAAATCGGGTCAGACCCCCGGCGGTTAAAAGATAGTCCCTGGCAGGTATTAGAAGAAATACGGTATGTATATATATATATATATATATATATATATATATATATATGTACACTGTAAATCCATTCTCTAACATACACTATCACAAAAAAATGCTATTTGTGGTAAAACTTTGGTCAAAATGGAAACAATAGCCCTGTTCCAAACCGTGCCCTATTACAGAAACTAGAAATCGAGCATGCACAGTCGAAACTCCTCTGATTTCTTTTGAGATTTTTGTTTTGTTTTGCAAAATTCATGGCGTTGGCGGTTAGAGCATCAATCCCCTTTTCATACATGTGAAAATGAAATGCTGTTAGTTATTATAGGCATAGTTTGCATAGCAAGTTAGTTGTCTACTTGCCAGGCAGCTAAAGTTAGCATTGTAATGTTCCCTTAATCATGTTTGCATGTCATCTAGAGCTGTTATGGCAGTGAGCTGATCGTTTTTACCACCACTATCACAGGTTATACTGTAGTCTGTACCACCACTATCACAGGTTATACTGTAGTGTGTACCACCACTATCACAGGTTATACTGTAGTCTGTACCACCACTATCACAGGTTATACTGTAGTGTGTACCACCACTATCACAGGTTATACTGTAGTCTGTACCACCACTATCACAGGTTATACTGTAGTCTGCCAGACTACCGGTATCTCCCTAGAGAGAGAGGTGAGTGTATAGAAAGTGCATTGGAGAGAAAGAGAGACCTGAAAGAGAGAGACCTTCGTTCTTGACCATGCTTAATATAACCGTGTCTGCTGAACACGTTAGGTTCAATCGTACCGTTAGATGATGTCACCGATGATGATGTCACAAAGGTTACCAACAGTGATGCTGCCACAGTCGACAGTGAAGATGTCATAATTACAGTGAGGAGTCAACAGTGATTATGTCATAATTACAGTGAGGAGTTGACAGTGATGATGTCATAATTACAGTGATGATGTCATCGTTGATGTTCTCACTGATAATGACACCTGACACATGATGTCACTGTTGAAGGTTGGCAAATTCACTATGTTAATTCTGTGTGGGAGGATAATTAACATAGTAACACTAAGAGGAACATCTAGTTTAATGTTTGATTATTAAACTAGATGTTCCTCTTTAGTGTAACAATGTTAATTCTGTTGGGTCTCATGGATTACTACTTTAATCTATTGTAAATAAAAAAACACGCTTTTATTTTGAAGGCAAAATCACTCAACCGAAAGTGAAGTTGTAAGAAATTGTTGCTCATTTCACAGAGGCATTCTTGCGGTTTCCCCATCACACACAGAAGAACAACCAAAAACAACGAATGACAGCGTTTTCATGTGATGACTGACAGCTAGTTTGAGTGATGCCTGACAGCTAGTCTGCAGGAGGATCGACAACGTTTTTGTGTGAGACGTGAGGAGTGATGCCTGACAGCTAGTTTGAGTGATAAGTGAGGCAGGAGGAATGACAGCGTTTTCGTGTGAGGACTGAAGGTGTTTCAGAGCACACTCGACATGGTTTACTATAGGAGACATGACAACTGACAACGCTTAGACTGAGGAACGATAGCCTATACTCTGACGGACGAGGATGCCCTAAAATGGTTGCCGTACCCTTGGCGGAGCTGATTAACGTGCCTTTATACTGGGGGAGTGAGTTTAACCAACCTACTCGCTACCACTCGGGAGTCACATTCATTCGGTTACACACAGCGCACGATTGCTAAACTTTGCATCACTGATGACATCACTATGCCTATGACATCATCAGTGCCTATGACATCATCCGTGATGTCACAAGATGATTTGTCACTGATGATGTCATAGACATTGTGACATCATCAGTGGGACAAACATTGAAACAGACAGACAGAACCCACTTACTCAATTTTATATTATAGCACATTAGCAGTATATATGACAACATGCAGTGTCCTCTCCTCTCTCTGGTCAGAGGACAGAGTGAGCGCTTATTTCATGTTATTTCCTATAGGGAAATTAACCATATAACTGATGACCAATCAGAAATGCAGAAGTGAGTGACTAAGCTAATAACCATAACAGCACAAATAATTGACAAACATCGAAATAAATATACACAGTAAAACTGAATAATGACATCACAACAGTCTAATCCTAATGCTAATTTAAAATGAGATATTCCTCTAAATCTGTCTCCAAACAGCCCCTCAGATGTTTGGCTTGCATGACGGCCCTGACACTAACACTTTCCTATGGATTTCAAAACTGTCAGCCGAGAATAGAAGCAGGAACGACTTGAAATGAACTCGTTGGACGTGACGTGACGTGATGTGACGTGATGTGACGTGACGTGATGTGACGTGACGTGATGTGGGGCCCAGACGCTCGCTCTACCCCCCCAGCCCCCAGTGTTTTTGCGAGCCATGGAGCACATGGGTGGCTCCGCCTCCTGTTTCCCCTAGTCTGCCATGTGTCTGGAGGCAGGCAGGAAGTGGGAAGTGAAGGAGAGGTATGTTTGAGTGGCTGCAGGTCATTTGATCCATGTCAGACATGGAGTGAATGAGGAGGGAGGCTGACTCAGAAGCACTAGGATCCATTCCTTGCGGTGTCCATCGGAGGACGAGGCAGACAGCAAATCTATACAACACTACCGGGCTGGTGTGTGTGTGTGTGTGTGTGTGTGTGTGTGTGTGTGTGTGTGTGTGTGTGTGTGTGTGTGTGTGTGTGTGTGCGCGCGCCGTGCATTTGTACAGCTATCTTAGTGAGGACACTCATTGACATAATGCATTCCATAGCATAGCCCCTAACCCTAACCTTAAAGAGCATGGGGCAATTTGGAGACCACATTGCATTAATATGTGGAAGGGGTATAGCAATGGGATTTGGGGGGGGGGGACATTTTTTTCAATCACACATAGCTGCATTTAGACTAGTTGTTGTAACCAGCAGGGGACACTGGTCCATTTCATGGAACTAACACTTGTGATGTCACAGGGATGCAAACTAGTCACCTTTAGGTGACAGTCACATTTTTCAGCCCAAAATATGAGGATTTCCGAGTGGTTTTATGTCAGCCCTGGCTGGTATCTGTCACCTGTTTTCAGTCTCCATGACTTTGCATCATAAAATGCCAGCTTTTCCTCCATATTTATACTCTGGGGGCCTGTGGAGGGGGAAATCGTTGTCTTTTTGGAGTGTTTTCACTGTAATCATGAGCCCAAAATGTAAATTCAGATTTTTCTAACCTGCACCATGCTCTTTAACCATCACAACTAAATGCCTCAGCCTCAGCTTAACCCTTACCCTGACCTCAGCCCAATGCTAAACCTAACCCTTACCCTGACCTCAGCCCAATGCTAAACCTAACCCTTAAAACGGAGTCTTAACCTTCAAACAGCCCTCTGAAGGTGTGTGAGAAAGTAAGGACCGGCCAAAATGTCCTCACTTCCCAGGTAAAACTCAAATTGGTCCTCACTAAGATAGATGTACAAGAACACACAGACACACACAGGCAAATCTATAGAGAGGCAAAGTGACTGCCCACTTCCTGCTTCAGCACTGCAGCCTAGCAGAGATTTTCATCCGCCATTTATTTTCCCATAGACATTTCGTAAAAAAAAGTTTTACTTGTTCAAACCAAACGCTATATTTAGAAACAGGGGAGACCACATAACATTTCACTCACTTGTTGTTGTTTTTTGCGGATTTGAAGAAAATATTTTTTCAACGAAGGAAAACTTTTTTATAAGCATTTTACGAAATGTCTACGGGAAAATAAATGGCGGATAAAAATCTCTGGTACAGTGCAGTGGTGCAGCAGGAAGTAGGCGGGCACTTTGCCTCTCTATAGGCTGCAGTGCTACCGAGTGTGTGCGCGCGCGTGTGTGTGTGTGTGTGTGTGTGTGTGTGTGTGTGTGTGTGTGTGTGTGTGAGTGTGTGTGTGTGTGTGTGTGTGTGTGTGTGTGTGTGTGTGTGTGTGTGTGTGTGTGTGTGTGTGTAAAGGAAACAGTCTGAGCTCCCATGGGGTCTGAAGGATCAGACAAAGGAAACCACTGGGTGCTCAGGGGATTGGCGTATGGAAAAAGCAACACACACACACACTCCCCCTGCCCCTCACTGTATAGGGTCGTCCCATTGGTGCTGAAAGCAGACATGTTGTGTCTGGATTTCTGGTTTTTATGACAGCTCTATTGTGACAGACACCCTCCCTTCCATGGCCACCCTCTTGTGAAAATGTACGCACACACACACACACACACACACACACACACACACACTACAGACTTCAACAGTGTCTTAATCCTCCATCTGCACTTAAAAAGCCCTTAAAGCTGAGCTGGCCAGGCAGGCAGGCACCCCCTGCAAAGTGTAAAGGAGTAGACTGGTTCTGATCCGGTTCTGATCCGCCTCACATTGCTCCGGCTGAAGATTCTGATCACACGGCTTAGCATGGAAACAGAGCAGACCCACTCTCTCCATTACTGTGAGACCCAGGCCTGTCAGAGATCAAGCTCGTAACTCAATCACGCTTCAGCATTATACTGTAGCTACACAGTGGGCTAGCTCGTAGCTCCCCTTTGTGAAGCCAATGTGGAAGTAACTTAAACCTGCTTTCTTTACAACCGCCTGCAGGTGGCAACTCCACTGGCTGCAAAAAATAGTCTGATTACGTACTTCTCACTTGATTTATGAGTTTATCTCAATCGTCAAATTTCAAGTCTTCTTCAATACAGCTTGATGTTCCTTTGGTCAATTATTTCCCCATTTAATCATTGACGATATAGCAGACTATGTTTGGGGGCGTGATTGACAGCTCACCTGTCCAGTGATGGCGCCGCCCCCCCATCACGGACCAATTAGCTCTTTTCGTCCAAATTCACGTCACTTCTGGCTCCAAATAACCAAGATGGCGACGGTGAAAATGCCAACCGCCAGGCTTCAAAATGTGAGTCCAAAAACCAGTGGCTGATGTGACGGAGCTACGTCCATAATCTCCATATATTTATATGCTCTATGATTATACATGAAGCTTTTCAGATTTAGGAGCATTCATCCCCCCCCCCCCACACACACACACACACACAATCTCTCCCTCTATCTCACTCACACACACACATTTGGCCATAGACTCTGAATGGGATGAAGGATCCCTGGGATTATAAAACATGCCCAGCACATCAAGGACCATGTCACTTGTCATGTCATGTCACTTGTCATGGCCATAAGAAAAACATACAAAATATATACATAAATAAATGGCTGCAAAGGAAGCCATGGGGTTTTGGAAATGGCAGCAGTGACATGTTGAGACTTCATATTATTAGAGTGAAGACACAAAAGCTTGAAGACAACAGGCCTACATTCATTCCATGTGGTGAAGTCCTGCTGTAAGCCAGCGCTCCCCACAGCACGCTCCCCACAGCACGCTGCCCCACACGCACGCTCCCCACAGCACGCTGCCCACAGCACGCTGCCCCACAGCACGCTGCCCACAGCACGCTCCCCACACGCACGCTGCCCCACAGCACGCTGCCCCACAGCACGCTGCCCCACAGCACGCTCCCCACAGCACGCTCCCCACACGCACGCTGCCCCACAGCACGCTGCCCCACAGCACGCTCCCCACAGCACGCTGCCCCGCACGCACGCTCCCCACAGCACGCTGCCCACAGCACGCTGCCCCACAGCACGCTGCCCACAGCACGCTGCCCCACAGCACGCTGCCCCACAGCACGCTGCCCACAGCACGCTCCCCACAGCACGCTGCCCCACAGCACGCTGCCCACAGCACGCTGCCCACAGCACGCTGCCCCACAGCACGCTGCCCACAGCACGCTGCCCACAGCACGCTGCCCACAGCACGCTGCCCCACACGCACGCTCCCCACAGCACGCTGCCCCACAGCACGCTGCCCCACAGCACGCTGCCCACAGCACGCTCCCCACAGCACGCTGCCCCACAGCACGCTCCCCACAGCACGCTGCCCCACAGCACGCTGCCCCACAGCACGCTCCCCACAGCACGCTGCCCACAGCACGCTGCCCCACACGCACGCTCCCCACAGCACGCTGCCCCACAGCACGCTGCCCACAGCACGCTGCCCACAGCACGCTGCCCCACACGCACGCTCCCCACAGCACGCTGCCCACAGCACGCTGCCCCACACGCACGCTCCCCACAGCACGCTGCCCACAGCACGCTCCCCACAGCACGCTCCCCACAGCACGCTCCCCACAGCACGCTCCCCACAGCACGCTGCCCCACACGCACGCTGCCCCACACGCACGCTCCCCACAGCACGCTGCCCCACACGCACGCTCCCCACAGCACGCTGCCCCACACGCACGCTCCCCACATCACGCTGCCCCACAGCACGCTGCCCCACACGCACGCTCCCCACAGCACGCTGCCCACAGCACGCTGCCCCACAGCACGCTCCCCACAGCACGCTGCCCACAGCACGCTGCCCCACACGCACGCTCCCCACAGCACGCTGCCCCACACGCACGCTCCCCACAGCACGCTCCCCACAGCACGCTGCCCCACACGCACGCTCCCCACAGCACGCTGCCCACAGCACGCTGCCCCACACGCACGCTCCCCACAGCACGCTGCCCCACAGCACGCTGCCCCACACGCACGCTCCCCACAGCACGCTCCCCACAGCACGCTGCCCCACACGCACGCTCCCCACAGCACGCTGCCCCACAGCACGCTGCCCCACAGCACGCTCCCCACAGCACGCTGCCCCACACGCACGCTCCCCACAGCACGCTGCCCCACACGCACGCTCCCCACAGCACGCTCCCCACAGCACGCTGCCCACAGCACGCTGCCCCACACGGGGGGCCGGATCGCACACATCACATGGGAGCTCTCTCCATCTCCATCTTGAAATTCATAGATTCAATATGTACTCTTCTCTCCCTCAGCAGCACTGTGCTAATATAAATACACTTAGCAGCACTGTGCTAATATAAATACACTCAGCAGCACTGTGCTAATATAAATACACTTAGCAGCACTGTGCTAATATAAATACACTCAGCAGCACTGTGCTAATATAAATACACTCAGCAGCACTGTGCTAATATAAATACACTCAGCAGCACTGTGCTAATATAAATACACTCAGCAGCACTGTGCTAATATAAATACACTCAGCAGCACTGTGCTAATATAAATACACTTAGCAGCACTGTGCTAATATAAATACACTTAGCAGCACTGTGCTAATATAAATACACTCAGCAGCACTGTGCTAATATAAATACACTTAGCAGCACTGTGCTAATATAAATACACTTAGCAGCACTGTGCTAATATAAATACACTTAGCAGCACTGTGCTAATATAAATACACTTTAATCAACATGAGACGCGTTTAGCTTCCTGTCACAACACGCAGAGACAAACACACATCTGATGAGGAAAAAGCAGCGTTGTGGCGATTAGGGATGTCAACCGATAACCGTTTAACCGATAATCGACCGTTAGAACATTAACCGATTAATACTATCAGTTAAACGGTAAAAAAAAAAAAAATCACGTCTCCTAAACACATGCAGAGAGAGAGAGAGAGAGAGAGAGAGAGAGAGAGAGAGAGAAGCGCATGGCCTGAAACCCGACACCTTGCTAATCTCACAGCGTTCAGCGCGCACTGATCAAACAGTAGTTTTTACCGTGTCCTAAAGATGCAGACATGAAGCGGTCTAATTGACGATTGAAAAGTAACAATTAACGTTAGTCTTTACTGTCCAACACATCGCAGTTCGGAGAAATTGTTTCAGAACGGGACAGAGACGGATTGTTTGTAGACTGTATTCATTGACACTTTCAAGGCCGACGTGAAAGCGGCTACTGACAGCTGCGTGCGACTCGTCTTCATAATTTGGAGCCCAGCGACAGAGAGCAGAGCCCTCGTCGCGTGTGTGAAGAGAGAGGAATAAGGGGTGAGACCAAAAGCAGGTAAACCACTGTGGGATTAGTGAGGAGAAGATACTAACTGGGTTTCCATCCAAATGTATCGCATAATTCAAGCGAATTTTGTGAAAATCCGCAAAATAAAATGCGAATTTATGCATGTTTCCATTCAGTTTTGTTTAGCGAGTTTTGGGAGTCGGCAGGTTGAGCAGTCGGTGGCGCTTCTCGTCAGGAGGAGGCGTAACGTGCCTGTGTGCCTGTAAGAGATCTCTATCAGCGGAGACCTGCTTTGATTGAGTCATCACCCGGTGATGGTGATGATCACCGTCCTCATCGTCGTAAAGTCGCCTTCAAAGCATGATGTTAGATTATAACGAACTAGTTGTGTGGCTTAGCCTTCCCAAATGTTGAGGGTCGTTTTTTTAGAATTGAATACATAGAATTGCGAACGTTACATTCAATTTCATTCAGACTGCCTGGCGCCACCATTTCCCCCTGGAGTAGCATGAAGCGGAAGTGAAGTGAATCTGGTACGTCGCCGTTAATTCGCAAAATCTGTTTCCATTGCAAAAGTTCGCATCTTCCTACTGTCGATACGCTGATAAATCCACCCCCTCCAAGCGTAAAAACATTTATGCGATATTTCGACCTTTATTCGAATTTCTGGTGTTTCCATTCAAGTTTATATTCGCATTTTGGGTAAATGCGAATATCCAGAGGTGGATGGAAACCCAGTTACTGTAGTGATGCTGCGCACTTTGTCAGTGCGCCCTGCAGCCTGGGCTGTCGTCCGCTCAAACACTACTTCACCGGGCAGCTGCGTGTCAATTGACGTGCCTATAATATGCAATGCGTGCAGCTCTAAAGTATAGCCTATCGGAGGAATGTTTTTGTTTAGATGGCTGGAGGCTTCAACTTGTTTTTTTCTGCTTGTAGATGTAAAAAATAAACGCTTTCTAATGAAAAAAATCAAGCATTTGTTGTGGTAATTGTTTAATGGGGCACAGACAGTCAAATAGCGCATTTTAATCTTCTCGGTTAACCGACAGTTGTCGGCTAATGAGTGTCGGTTGTCGGTCAAGAAAAATTATGATTTTCGACATCCCTAGTGGCGATGATGAGTCACTGCGTCTGGGAGATGACACAGAGCTTCAGAGCGGATTACGCAGCGTACACGAGAGGGCAATGATCTCTGGCTTTACTAAACCGTTTTTTTGTTAGATTTTTTTTTATATCACACACGTTTAGAGTAAAAAGACAATAAAACTGTTTTTGGCATGATTGACAGGTCGGCTGTCCAGTGATCGCGCAGCGCACCGATCACGGACCAATAGCAGGAGGCGCTGCAGCGACTCTGGGAAACCCAATATCATCCAAATATGACTACAAATAGGCAAAAAACAAACAAGATGGCAGCGACCAAAACACCATACCCGAGGCTTCAAAACACCCGTCCACAAACTAATGGTTGACGTCACTCTCACTGCGTCCATCTCTTTCATTTCACAGTCGCACAAAACAGAAAAGAAAAGACGCATCAAGTGTAACACAACTCAGACAGATGCAGTGTCCGACGTGCTCTCTGGCTCTCAGCGTGACCCTCGCCGCTGTTAGGAGTGTCACCTTCCTGACTCTGTGATTGACCTCGCTCACCACAAAGCGTCCCACTGCAAAGTTCAGGGGGTGAAATTCAACCCTGCGAGATGGCCCCTGTAGGCCTATAGCAGCAGCACACAGACGACCCTGTAGGCCTATAGCAGCAGCACACAGACACCTGTAGGCCTATAGCAGCAGCACACAGACACCTGTAGGCCTATAGCAGCAGCACACAGACACCTGTAGGCCTATAGCAGCAGCACACAGACACCTGTAGGCCTATTCATAGCTTTCAAGGGGCGTTACGTGCTGCCGGGAACGCCCACCTGACGGTCAAAAAAAAAACTTGTTCATTCTGCTGCCCGCCGAGTCGACTAGTTTCTCACGCTGTTTGTTTTAGAGCTGCACGCTTTGCATATTAAGGACACGTCAATTGACACGCAGCCGCGCCGTGAAGTACTGTTTGAGCGGACGACAGCCCAGGCATCACTTTTTAGCAATAGTCTCACTAATCCCACAGTGGTTTACCTGCTTTTGAGATCTGCAAAAAATAGTTTGCTTCTGTCTCACCCGTTCTCCCTCTCTCTTCACACGCGACGAGGGCTGGGCTCCACAACATTATAAAAACGAGTCCGCACTCCGCACGCAGTCTCTTGTTGTGAAACAATTTCTCCGAACTGCCATGTGTTGGACAGTAACGTTAACGATAGTTCGGTTTGTTTGAAGTGCCCAAAACGTGTAGTTTGTTTAGATATCGTTCTTTTTCAACGCTTGATAGATGGTCTAAATATTCCTGACTGGAAACTGGTGGAAAAAAGACCGCTTTTTGCTGCAGCTGCGTCTGGAGTGTTCAGCGCCATTGATGTTTTGAGTTTTGACCGCCAGAAGGGGAGTTCCTTGTACTTACGTAACGCCCCTTGAAAGCTATGAATAGCAGCAGCACACAGACACGGATATGCAAACACACTCACCCCATCATTTCCACTTCAACCCCACACACTCCTTTCATGCTGCTACTTATGCCAGCCGGAATGTTTGCGTCTGATATTCAGATTTAGCAGCGCTGCTAAATGTTCTATCAATATGTTTCTATTCTGGGCGGACGCCTTCCTCGACTTTCAGACAAAACAAGTCACTATTATTAATGAAGACGTTCACCTCAACGTACCAAAGTAAATATACCCTCTGAAGGTCGAGCGCCATCTGCGCTGCTTCAGAGGACGCAGATCAAAGCCTTTTCCATAGATTTGATTTGACATATGGGACGGCTCTGTTATAACAAAGATCACGCTGGGAATAGATTGGCCACCCACAAATCCCATTTGACTCTGCCCGGAGAACTAACATCCCACTGAAGATCTCTGTACTGACTCTGCCTGGAGAACTAACATCCCACTGAAGATCTCTGTACCGACTCTGCCTGGAGAACTAACATCCCACTGAAGATCTCTGTACTGACTCTGCCTGGAGAACTAACATCACACTGAAGATCTCTGCATTGACTCTGCCTGGAGAACTAACATCACACTGAAGATATCTGTACTGACTCTGCCTGGAGAACTAACATCACACTGAAGATATCTGTACTGACTCTGCCTGGAGAACTAACATCACACTGAAGATATCTGTACTGACTCTGCCTGGAGAACTAACATCACACTGAAGATATCTGTACTGACTCTGCCCGGAGAACTAACATCCCACTGAAGATCTCTGTACTGACTCTGCCTGGAGAACATCACACTGAAGATCTCTGTACTGACTCTGCCTGGAGAACTAACATCACACTGAAGATATCTGTACTGACTCTGCCTGGAGAACTAACATCACACTGAAGATCTCTGCATTGACTCTGCCTGGAGAACTAACATCACACTGAAGATATCTGTACTGACTCTGCCTGGAGAACTAACATCACACTGAAGATATCTGTACTGACTCTGCCTGGAGAACTAACATCACACTGAAGAGCTCTGCATTGACTCTGCCTGGAGAACTAACATCACACTGAAGATATCTGTACTGACTCTGCCTGGAGAACTAACATCACACTGAAGATATCTGTACTGACTCTGCCTGGAGAACTAACATCACACTGAAGATATCTGTACTGACTCTGCCTGGAGAACTAACATCACACTGAAGAGCTCTGCATTGACTCTGCCTGGAGAACTAACATCACACTGAAGATCTCTGTACTGACTCTGCCTGGAGAACTAACATCACACTGAATATATCTGTACTGACTCTGCCTGGAGAACTAACATCACACTGAAGATATCTGTACTGACTCTGCCTGGAGAACTAACATCACACTGAAGAGCTCTGCATTGACTCTGCCTGGAGAACTAACATCACACTGAAGATATCTGTACTGACTCTGCCTGGAGAACTAACATCACTGAAGAGCTCTGCATTGACTCTGCCTGGAGAACTAACATCACACTGAAGATCTCTGCATTGACTCTGCCTGGATAACTAACATCACACTGAAGAGCTCTGCATTGACTCTGCCTGGAGAACTAACATCACACTGAAGATCTCTGTACTGACTCTGCCTGGAGAACTAACATCACACTGAAGAGCTCTGCATTGACTCTGCCTGGAGAACTAACATCACACTGAAGATATCTGTACTGACTCTGCCTGGAGAACTAACATCACACTGAAGAGCTCTGCATTGACTCTGCCTGGCTAACTAACATCACACTGAAGATCTCTGCATTGACTCTGCCTGGAGAACTAACATCACACTGAAGATCCCTGTACTGCACATGTGCAAACATAACATGTAAAATTTCACATGTGAAAACATGTGGAACACATGTGAAACATGTGTTCCACATGTTTCATGTTTTCATGTTTCAAAAGTTCTAGGTGCATGCAAGCTTTACACACAAACCATATACATGCACGCACGCACACACACACAAACACGCACGCACACACACACACACACACACACACAAAAGATAGTCTATGCTGACAGTCCAGTCTCTCATGGGGCGTGAGCAGCATTTGACATTGCGTGCGCCACTGACAGCACACTCGGCTGCATCTGGTATTTGTGCTCTACCCCGGGACCGACCGGAGTGTTGCTCACTCTCAAATTCACCAGCCTTTTATTGTCCATCAAGTTTTCCACGGGACAGAAGTTTTTTGTAGAAATGGCCCTTGGTGAAATGGAAGAATATGAAAGGTACACAGGAGGTAAAACAGACGGATAAAAGGAGATAAAGAAAGCAAGAATATGATGCAGAATACAAACAAAATGCATTCTCTGTCAAATGGTTGAGGTAGCAGAGTAAGAGATATTTTGTGTCGGGTCAGAAGTTGACCAAATTGACATTCATTAATTTCATTTATTTGGATAGGGACAGATACACAAACATATAACATTTACCCAAAAACGTCTGATGTCATGTATCACAACATTTGTAGCCTAAGCTAATTTGCGATGCCCGTTCCTAGATGTTATTAAAAGCACATGTCAAAAGTCAAATACAGTAAAATATACAATAAACATAAACAAGGGTAATACTTAAAATCATAACGTGACATCATCGGTCAATCCGTGACATCATCGGTCAATCCTTAGCAGAAATGGTGAGACTCTGGAAGTGAAGATGAAAGTTGTAGCTAGGACACGCTGGTAGGTTTACTGAGAAGATGAAAGTTGTAGCTAGGACACGCTGGTAGGTTTACTGAGAAGATGAGAGTTGTAGCTAGGACACGCTGGTAGGTTTACTGAGAAGATGAAAGTTGTAGCTAGGACACGCTGGTAGGTTTACTAAGAAGATGAAAGTTGTAGTTAGGACACGCTGGTAGGTTTACTAAGAAGATGAAAGTTGTAGCTAGGACACGCTGGTAGGTTTACTGAGAAGATGAAAGTTGTAGCTAGGACACGCTGGTAGGTTTACTGAGAAGATGAAAGTTGTAGCTAGGACACGCTGGTAGGTTTACTAAGAAGATGAAAGTTGTAGTTAGGACACGCTGGTAGGTTTACTGAGAAGATGAGAGTTGTAGCTAGGACACGCTGGTAGGTTTACTGAGAAGATGAGAGTTGTAGTTAGGACACGCTGGTAGGTTTACTAAGAAGATGAAAGTTGTAGTTAGGACACGCTGGTAGGTTTACTGAGAAGATGAAAGTTGTAGCTAGGACACGCTGGTAGGTTTACTGAGAAGATGAAAGTTGTAGCTAGGACACGCTGGTAGGTTTACTGAGAAGATGAAAGTTGTAGCTAGGACACGCTGGTAGGTTTACTGAGAAGATGAGAGTTGTAGCTAGGACACGCTGGTAGGTTTACTGAGAAGATGAGAGTTGTAGCTAGGACACGCTGGTAGGTTTACTGAGAAGATGAAAGTTGTAGCTAGGACACGCTGGTAGGTTTACTGAGAAGATGAAAGTTGTAGCTAGGACACGCTGGTAGGTTTACTGAGAAGATGAAAGTTGTAGCTAGGACACGCTGGTAGGTTTACTGAGAAGATGAAAGTTGTAGTTAGGACATGCTGGTAGGTTTACTGAGAAGATGAGAGTTGTAGCTAGGACACGCTGGTAGGTTTACTGAGAAGATGAGAGTTGTAGCTAGGACACGCTGGTAGGTTTACTGAGAAGATGAGAGTTGTAGCTAGGACACGCTGGTAGGTTTACTAAGAAGATGAAAGTTGTAGTTAGGACACGCTGGTAGGTTTACTGAGAAGATGAAAGTTGTAGCTAGGACACGCTGGTAGGTTTACTAAGAAGATGAAAGTTGTAGTTAGGACACGCTGGTAGGTTTACTGAGAAGATGAAAGTTGTAGCTAGGACATGCTGGTAGGTTTACTGAGAAGATGAAAGTTGTAGCTAGGACACGCTGGTAGGTTTACTGAGAAGATGAAAGTTGTAGCTAGGACACGCTGGTAGGTTTACTGAGAAGATGAAAGTTGTAGCTAGGACATGCTGGTAGGTTTACTGAGAAGATGAAAGTTGTAGCTAGGACATGCTGGTAGGTTTACTGAGAAGATGAAAGTTGTAGCTAGGACACGCTGGTAGGTTTACTGAGAAGATGAAAGTTGTAGCTAGGACACGCTGGTAGGTTTACTAAGAAGATGAAAGTTGTAGTTAGGACACGCTGGTAGGTTTACTGAGAAGATGAAAGTTGTAGCTAGGACATGCTGGTAGGTTTACTGAGAAGATGAAAGTTGTAGCTAGGACACGCTGGTAGGTTTACTGAGAAGATGAAAGTTGTAGCTAGGACACGCTGGTAGGTTTACTGAGAAGATGAAAGTTGTAGCTAGGACATGCTGGTAGGTTTACTGAGAAGATGAAAGTTGTAGCTAGGACATGCTGGTAGGTTTACTGAGAAGATGAAAGTTGTAGCTAGGACATGCTGGTAGGTTTACTGAGAAGATGAAAGTTGTAGTTAGGACATGCTGGTAGGTTTACTGAGAAGATGAAAGTTGTAGCTAGGACACGCTGGTAGGTTTACTAAGAAGATGAAAGTTGTAGTTAGGACACGCTGGTAGGTTTACTGAGAAGATGAAAGTTGTAGTTAGGACACGCTGGTAGGTTTACTAAGAAGATGAAAGTTGTAGCTAGGACACGCTGGTAGGTTTACTGAGAAGATGAAAGTTGTAGCTAGGACACGCTGGTAGGTTTACTAAGAAGATGAAAGTTGTAGTTAGGACACGCTGGTAGGTTTACTGAGAAGATGAAAGTTGTAGTTAGGACACGCTGGTAGGTTTACTAAGAAGATGAAAGTTGTAGCTAGGACACGCTGGTAGGTTTACTGAGAAGATGAAAGTTGTAGCTAGGACACGCTGGTAGGTTTACTGAGAAGATGAGAGTTGTAGTTAGGACACGCTGGTAGGTTTACTGAGAAGATGAAAGTTGTAGCTAGGACACGCTGGTAGGTTTACTGAGAAGATGAAAGTTGTAGTTAGGACACGCTGGTAGGTTTACTAAGAAGATGAAAGTTGTAGCTAGGACACGCTGGTAGGTTTACTGAGAAGATGAAAGTTGTAGCTAGGACATGCTGGTAGGTTTACTGAGAAGATGAAAGTTGTAGCTAGGACATGCTGGTAGGTTTACTGAGAAGATGAAAGTTGTAGCTAGGACATGCTGGTAGGTTTACTGAGAAGATGAAAGTTGTAGCTAGGACATGCTGGTAGGTTTACTGAGAAGATGAAAGTTGTAGCTAGGACATGCTGGTAGGTTTACTGAGAAGATGAAAGTTGTAGTTAGGACATGCTGGTAGGTTTACTGAGAAGATGAAAGTTGTAGCTAGGACACGCTGGTAGGTTTACTAAGAAGATGAAAGTTGTAGTTAGGACACGCTGGTAGGTTTACTGAGAAGATGAAAGTTGTAGTTAGGACACGCTGGTAGGTTTACTAAGAAGATGAAAGTTGTAGCTAGGACACGCTGGTAGGTTTACTGAGAAGATGAAAGTTGTAGCTAGGACACGCTGGTAGGTTTACTAAGAAGATGAAAGTTGTAGTTAGGACACGCTGGTAGGTTTACTGAGAAGATGAAAGTTGTAGTTAGGACACGCTGGTAGGTTTACTAAGAAGATGAAAGTTGTAGCTAGGACACGCTGGTAGGTTTACTGAGAAGATGAAAGTTGTAGCTAGGACACGCTGGTAGGTTTACTGAGAAGATGAGAGTTGTAGTTAGGACACGCTGGTAGGTTTACTGAGAAGATGAAAGTTGTAGCTAGGACACGCTGGTAGGTTTACTGAGAAGATGAAAGTTGTAGTTAGGACACGCTGGTAGGTTTACTA
The DNA here is from genome assembly GCF_964638095.1 of Poromitra crassiceps. Lineage (NCBI taxonomy): Eukaryota > Metazoa > Chordata > Actinopteri > Beryciformes > Melamphaidae > Poromitra > Poromitra crassiceps. Next base: position 48,949,555 of record NC_139643.1, on the reverse strand, counting down.
AGAAGATGAAAGTTGTAGCTAGGACACGCTGGTAGGTTTACTGAGAAGATGAAAGTTGTAGCTAGGACACGCTGGTAGGTTTACTGAGAAGATGAAAGTTGTAGCTAGGACACGCTGGTAGGTTTACTGAGAAGATGAAAGTTGTAGCTAGGACACGCTGGTAGGTTTACTAAGAAGATGAAAGTTGTAGCTAGGACACGCTGGTAGGTTTACTGAGAAGATGAGAGTTGTAGCTAGGACACGCTGGTAGGTTTACTAAGAAGATGAAAGTTGTAGCTAGGACACGCTGGTAGGTTTACTGAGAAGATGAGAGTTGTAGCTAGGACACGCTGGTAGGTTTACTGAGAAGATGAAAGTTGTAGCTAGGACACGCTGGTAGGTTTACTGAGAAGATGAAAGTTGTAGCTAGGACACGCTGGTAGGTTTACTGAGAAGATGAAAGTTGTAGCTAGGACACGCTGGTAGGTTTACTGAGAAGATGAAAGTTGTAGCTAGGACACGCTGGTAGGTTTACTAAGAAGATGAAAGTTGTAGCTAGGACACGCTGGTAGGTTTACTGAGAAGATGAGAGTTGTAGCTAGGACACGCTGGTAGGTTTACTAAGAAGATGAAAGTTGTAGCTAGGACATGCTGGTAGGTTTACTGAGAAGATGAAAGTTGTAGCTAGGACACGCTGGTAGGTTTACTGAGAAGATGAAAGTTGTAGCTAGGACACGCTGGTAGGTTTACTGAGAAGATGAAAGTTGTAGCTAGGACACGCTGGTAGGTTTACTAAGAAGATGAAAGTTGTAGCTAGGACACGCTGGTAGGTTTACTGAGAAGATGAGAGTTGTAGCTAGGACACGCTGGTAGGTTTACTGAGAAGATGAAAGTTGTAGCTAGGACACGCTGGTAGGTTTACTAAGAAGATGAAAGTTGTAGCTAGGACACGCTGGTAGGTTTACTGAGAAGATGAAAGTTGTAGCTAGGACACGCTGGTAGGTTTACTGAGAAGATGAAAGTTGTAGCTAGGACACGCTGGTAGGTTTACTGAGAAGATGAAAGTTGTAGCTAGGACACGCTGGTAGGTTTACTGAGAAGATGAAAGTTGTAGCTAGGACACGCTGGTAGGTTTACTAAGAAGATGAAAGTTGTAGCTAGGACACGCTGGTAGGTTTACTGAGAAGATGAAAGTTGTAGCTAGGACATGCTGGTAGGTTTACTAAGAAGATGAAAGTTGTAGCTAGGACACGCTGGTAGGTTTACTAAGATTCTGGGCAAAACACCTGATGTATTTTGAGAAAGCTTCTCTGCACGAGTTACAGCAGCAGGGAAACAAATGGATGATGTGTTGTCACACTCTTCTTCTCTAAGGCTATACCCTAACATGTCTGTGTCTTGGTGAAGGGCAGCAACACATTGAGCTAACATATGGCCTTTCTTCCTCTGCAGAATGTTCTGCGCTGCTCGGAGCACACCACCCTGCCAGACTGTGATTTATGGAGGACGCCATTATACAAGGCAAGAGGAAAGAGAGAAATGAAAACGAAATGAATGAAAACGTTTGATACATTTGCTCGTAACTTATGTCCCAGTTGCTTTTTTTGACGACGCGGTGAAATTTTACACGTAGACTGCAGCCCTTAGGCAGCACACTGAATATATATGTGTGTGTGTAAAAATACATCTTTGAAATACTCCTTAGTGATGATGTCACTTCCTGCCACAAAATTGTTGGCTTCATCTGTAGGAAGCCGCGGTAAACACAGTGCAGCTCCGGGCCATGTTGACATTTTCACAGACCCGACGTTAAAAGATTATATTGGCACTGGACCTAAAACCAACCCACCAGCCCTACCAGCCCAAGACCAATCCACCATCTCCCCAGCCCAAGACCAATTCACCATCCCCCCAGCCAAAGACCAACCCACCAGCCCAAGACCAACCCACCAGCCCAAGACCAACCCACCATCCCCACCAGCCCACCATCCCCACCAGCCCAAGACCAAACCACCAGCCCAAGACCAACCCACCAGCCCAAGACCAACCCACCATCCCCACCAGCCCAAGACCAACCCACCATCCCCACCAGCCCAAGACCAACCCACCAGCCCCACCAGCCCAAGACCAACCCACCAGCCCCACCAGCCCAAGACCAATTCACCATCTCCCCAGCCCAAGACCAATCCACCATCTCCCCAGCCCAAAACCAACCCACCAGCCCAAGACCAACCCACCATCCCCACCAGCCCACCATCCCCACCAGCCCAAGACCAAACCACCAGCCCCACCAGCCCAAGACCAACCCACCAGCCCAAGACCAACCCACCATCCCCACCAGCCCAAGACCAACCCACCATCCCCACCAGCCCAAGACCAACCCACCAGCCCCACCAGCCCAAGACCAACCCACCAGCCCCACCAGCCCAAGACCAATCCACCATCTCCCCAGCCTCACCATCCCCACCAGCCCAAGACCAATCCATCAGCCCACGGCCACATAGCCTCTCAACAATGAGACACTTACAGGGCAAGGTAATAAACCTGAGGTGGTTAAATAGCAAACGGCAGTAGCGATGGAAAGCGCTTTCACTGTTCCAATAAGTCCTTTAAAATTGAATCTATCGAATTTGACGGTAGCGGACAATTACTTTGGTTATTGCTGAGTATGACAGTGGAGAGAAAAGGCTGTGAGGGGAGGAGTCAGCGTAGTTCTCCTCAGAGACCATAACACACGTCACTTTTGATTCACTGTGGACCTTGAAGATGAGGGAGACTGTTTGCTGTGGGATCATCACGCCTAATAAAGCTCTGATGATATCAGATGAAAAGAGGGCCAAGAAGATAGTTTATCACGATGCACGGATATGACAGAGGGGCGTGCACGCCACACACGGAAATGATACGCATCCACAACACAGATATGACAAAATTATATGACAAACCTTCTGTGACGGTGGCCAGCGGTAGTGCTGTGCAGTGGCCAGCGGTAGTGCTGTGCAGTGGCTAGCGGTAGTGCTGTGCAGTGGGTAGACCTCACTCACCAGAGACCTTAAGAGACACTCTAGCAACAGATACTAGACTAGAGCACATGGGTTTTCGCGTCCCACGCCCGAGGTTCCGAGTTCGATTCCCATCTGTGGGGGGGGGTTACACTTATAATACATGATTATGAGAGCACCACAATCCCAAAAATACGACACTTGCCACTAGAGCTGGGTATTGGTTCAAATTTCAAGAATCGATTCGATTCCGATTCACAAGGTTGCGATTCGATTCGATTCGATTCCGATTCGATCATTTTCAATATGTTTCAAAATGTTTTTTGAGCTGTACCCTGAATTACATGTCCAGTTATGTAACACAGGGGTTCCCAACCAGCCAAGTAGATACATGGGAAAAAAAAGTTGCAGACCTGTTGTCAATTTTAATGGTTTTAGTTACACATATATTTACTCACCAGGTGGTGACAAAGGGTAAATAACAGCCTTTTATCTGTCAATAAAGACACTTTCACAATTATGCACAGTGATTTGATTTCAGCCTATATAATTTCTAAAAGTAGATATTATTGATCAAACATTTCCATTCATGTACAGTAGCCTACAGTATTTATGTTTTTGTTTCAACTACAAACATAAATAAACGTCAACTTGAAACTATGTTTCAACTACCACACACAGCATAATATTTTAGCCTGTTTATAAAAAAAAAAAAAATAATAATAATAAAAAAAAATCGATCTCTGGACATATGAATCGATAATCGAGGATTAAAATAAAAATCGATTAAAAATCGGAGAATCGATTTTTTTAACCCAGCCCTACTTGCCACCTTGTCTCTGCCGAAGTTCTGCTCTCTTTTGGGTTTGGTATTGGGCCTATAAGAGATTTCATTCCCCATTCATTTTCCCTATAGACGTTTCTTAAAATCCTTATAAAAAGAGTTGTAATTTGACCCAAAAAAAAAAGTTTTTTAGTGTTGGTCCGAGTGAAATATTCTATGGTCTCTCATGATTCTGAATACAGCTTAATCTTCTTTTTCTCTCTCTCTTTCTCAAGTAAACTTTTTTTTTTTTAAAGGATCTTCAGAAATGTCTATGGGAAAATGAATGGGGAATGAAATATTTTAGGCCCAATACTGAACCCGGAAGAGAGCGTGACTCATGTAATGGAGCAAAACAGTTGATTGGTAATACATATCTGTACGGACAGCTGGTACCGGCAGAGTGTCAGCCATGATGTCACAGAGGTCAGAGTTCAACTGGGCTGGAGCCAAAGAGACACTCGTCGGCTGCATCATTAAGACCTGCCAGACATTAGCGAGTCATTACTCTTTGAGGCCTAATTACCCAAAGGCATCGTTAGCATCACATTTGATTATGCTAAATGACTGTTGTATTAGGACTGCTTTCTTCAAAGGGTGAAGCAGTGTGGTTCTGTCACAAAACCTTCAAGATCTCACCGCCAACAGCTTTTGTAGTGAGACATGACTTTCGTGTTGCAATGATTTGTACGTTATTTCAGCGGGTGTCATTGCTAAAAATACCCCATCCGCTCCCTCGCTGCCTCAAGATGCGCCAGCGCCAATCGAGTAGCCTCCATTTTTTTCTCCCAAGGCGCCACGGCGACTTATGTTTAGAGTGGAAGTCACAGAGAGGTCGCCACCCGGGCGGGGGCGGGCGGGGTCAACGGGAGGTCACAGCCTCACTGACCTGTCTGCATTTCCCCCTGTATGCCTGTTATTATTCAGGTATGCAGGGAGGAGATGGGGATCAGGTTGCAGCGGGGTGCCCGTTCGTCGAGGCAGCGGAGAGAGAGAGAGAGAGAGAGAGAGAGGGTGAAACGGACACAGAGACAGAGAGAGAGAGAGAGAGAGAGGGTGAAATGGACACAGAGACAGAGAGAGAGAGAGAGAGAGAGAGGGTGAAACGGACACAGAGACAGACAGAGAGAGAGAGAGAGAGAGAGAGGGTGAAACGGACACAGAGACAGACAGAGAGAGAGAGAGAGAGAGAGAGAGAGGGTGAAACGGACACAGAGACAGACAGAGAGAGAGAGAGAGAGGGTGAAACGGACACAGAGACAGAGAGAGAGAGAGAGAGAGAGAGAGAGGGTGAAATGGACACAGAGACAGAGAGAGAGAGAGAGAGGGTGAAACGGACACAGAGACAGAGATACGGCGGTGTGATCAATGTCAGCAGAAGCCATCTATAAAGCACAATAGTGCAGAGAAAAAAGTTCCGTTGAGAAGTAAACGCCACAATATTAAACACTGGGGACGAGAGAGAGAGGGAGGCAGAGAGAACAAAAGGAAAGGAGAGAGAACCCCAGCCTGTCGAACCTGCGGCCTGTTGGCACAAATCAGCACCCCCCCCCCCCCCTAAGCTGACCACAGGACCTGCAAAGCTGATTTATAGATGGCTATATAGCTTTTCCATGAGTGCCTGGAAGCCCTCTGTATGATCCACTCCACTGGGAGAGAAACCGTTGTGACTGGAAAGTTATTAGGCCATTCCTTTTGCAACCCTATCCCCCCGGATTTAAACTCACCTCTATACAGTGTTGTAATCCAGTCACTGTATCTCCAGTCCAAGTCGAGTGTCGAGTCCCCAGTGTTCAAGTCCGAGTCACCAAAGAGTCCTAGTCGGGTGCTGAGTGATTACCCGAGTCCGACTCCTAGTCCGGAGTTACTGAACATGAGCGTGAATCCACAGGTAGGTGGAATGCACATGCCTGCCCTTGCACAGAATTCAATCATGTCACGGTATTAATATCTTATTACAAAAAAAACAAGTCAGAGTTGGAAAGCACGCATGCTCGCGAGTCCAAGTCATCAGCGCTCGAGTCCCAAGTCGAGTCACAAGTCGTGTAAATGAGTCCAGTATACTACAACACTGCCTCTGTGTCGGTATAAATGAATAGAACCATGAACGTTTCCCGTAGTAAGTGGGGTTTTATTTGTAGTGAACTCATGAACGCCGACACAGAATACCTTCAGGCGAGTGTCTCGTCATAGACGCGTGGTCAATGACTCAGCAGGGGGGAAATCCTCCCGTTCTGCCCATTCAGCATAGTTAGCATTTAGCTGCTAGCCATGAGCCCAGGCAGACAGGATCGGGGGATTCAACCACCGCAGTAAACGCACATCTGAACAGAGGTCTATGTACCGGCTGCTGTTGAATCTCCAATCCTGTAGTGTAGAGCCGCAGCACCGTCCTTTGGTGAGTCAGCCCATTGAGATACAGTATATGGTAGGGGTGTCAAAAATAATCGATTATAAGATGCATCGCGATGCGGACGTGCACGATTCTGCATCAATTAACAAATATCAAAAATCGATTATTAAAAAAAAAAATAATAATAAAATAAAATAAAATAGAATGTAAGTACATGCAGTTGTTTATTTTAATTATGGATCATAATACAATGCAATTCCAAATGCACTTTTATTTTAAAAGTAGCCACACAGTGAGAAAAAAGAAAGTGAGAAAAAATAAATCATGTATTGCGGAAAAAGTGATGCATCGATTTAAGATGCATCGCGATGCATCGCGATGCATCGTGATGCATCGTTTAATCGAATCGAATCGAATCGTTGACAGATGAATCGTAAGCGAATCGAATCGTGAGGCCAGTGAAGATTCACAGCCCTAGTATATGGGGGGGGTTTTCCCCCACCGTCTAGTCTTGCGCGTTCACAGCAGCCTCTTAAAAGCATCCAAGGTGCAGATTTAGATGCAGGTATCTCATGAATATGCAACATCCAAACAAGTTTACCTCATGAATAATGCCAGCTGTATTATACACAACCAAATTTTCATCTCTCTCCTTCCCTCTGCCTCTCTCTCTCTCTCTCTCTCCTTCCCTCTGCCTCTCTCTCTCTCTCTCTCCCTCCCTCTGCCTCTCTCTCTCTCTCTCTCCTTCCCTCTGCCTCTCTCTCTCTCTCTCTCCCTCCCTCACTCTGTCTCCCCCCCCGCCCCACTGTCTGCCTATAGGGCAGATCCAGGAGACAGCTTCTTCAGGAGGAGAATAGAGAGATGTAAGCACTGCTCACTGTCCTGGCTGACTGCCCGAGCCCGGGATGACTGCAGGGCCTGGGAGTTGAACAGAGGAGGAAGACTGAACTGAGTACAGAGCAAAGAAGAAAGAGAAGAAAGAGAAGTGGACAGAAAGGGACAGAAGAAGGAAGGATTTTAAACTAGGTAGTAAATGAAAAGAAGTAGCAGTCGGCTCGCAGCAATAGTAAATTATTGATCCCACACTTTGCTCGAACCCGCATCAAAACGCAGCAATCATTGATGAGAGTGGATCAGAACACTGTGTGAAATAGCAAAGAGGTTTCAGTGAACTTTTTGTTGTGAATGATTCAAGTGACACAAAGTCAGTGAGAGAGAGATGAAGAGAGAGATACTCCTCTCTCGTGTTCTCCCTTTCTATCCCATAACTCACTGGTTCTCAACCTGGGGGTCGGGAGCTTATTTTGGGGGGCGGGGGGGGGGGGGGGGGGGGTCGCAAGCTTATTTTGGGGGGGCGGGGGGGGGGTCGCAAGCTTATTTTGGGGGGCGGGGGATAGCTGATGTTAGGGTATAGCTGGGGGGATCATTGCGCAATGATTGTCAAAAAAGAAAAAAGATGTTTCTCCCATGATGATTAAATCTCCCGTATCATACCAATGGTTCAATGTATTATAAAGCTATATCAACTATAACAAATGATTTCAGTGAGTGAGTGAAATCAGTGTGTGAATGTGTGCGCACTGCCGTTGGGTTGGGTAGCGGTGGGAGGGGCCAAGGGGGGGGGGGGGGGGTCGCGAACCCCAGCCTAAAGTCTTCTGGGGGTCGTGGCTCAAAAAGGTTGAGAACCACAGTGCCATAACTAACTGTTCCTCTGTCTCCTCCCCCCTCTCTTACAATATAGCCCCACAATTATACCATCCTTCTTCCTTGCCCTCTTTTGTCCCTTTTCTCTTTCCATCCCCTGGCTGTCACTGACCCCGCCCCATGCACACACACACACACACACACACACACACACACACACACACACACACACACACACACACACACACACACACACACTTTACACACAGAGACACACTAACATGCATAAAAGTGGAAACATACAAGCCATGTTACAGCCTGTGTTCTCTGTGTGCTCAGATGGTTCAGCAATGAGCTGACATGATGACAGTGTGTGTACTCACCTACTTATGTGTTCCATAGAGAGGCAAAGTGAACGTCACTTCCTGCTTCAGCACTGTACCAGAGATTTTCATCTGCCATTTATTTTCCCATAGACATTTAGCAAAATGCTTATAAAATAGTTGTACTTCGTCGAACCAAACGGTTCAGCTAACTAACGCAATAATCGGGAGAGACCATAGAACATTTCACTCGGACCAAAACTAAAAAACAACAACATTGAAAAAATATTTTCTTTAAACCCGCATTTTTTTAACGTTTTGGTCCCAGTGAAATGTTATGCGATCTCTCCTGTTTCTAAATATATCGTTATATGTACCGTTTGGTTTGAACCAGTATAATTAAGCAATATATCACGAGAGCAAGTGTGTTGTGGTGAATGCGGCCTCGTGGGATAACAGTTTATCAGCGGGATATATTCCACAACACACGCTGCTCGAGTGCTATATTGCTTTTATAAAACGGTTTCCAAGTATGATAATATAATAATAATAATAATACTATAAGTCCGACTCCGACTGGCATGTCATTCTGATAGAGTCAGTTGAAACACTACTGTAAGGCGGGACCGCAAGAACATGCGGGTGATTTGATTGGATCGTTCTGGAGACTGAAGTTGACATTGGCCAATCCTGGCGCTTGCTGAGTAGCTGAGATTTTTCTGGAAACCCCGACAGGCAGCTCGAGCGCAGCGCTGCATTCTCAGCGCTTGTTGAGAAGCTGAATGCTCTCTGCAAAGCCGACACCCAACTAACGTTACGGGGGTTAAATGCGGAGTTAAATGCGGGGTTAACAGCCTTTCTTTGCAAAGAAGACATTAGCCCCCGCATCTATTCTTGTACAAAACATCATTTTCTGCGAAGTATTAGTAAAAGTTATAAGCGAAGATCGATTCACAAGGATCTGACAGCTG
>NC_139643.1:48872960-48932960 GCF_964638095.1 Poromitra crassiceps | reverse complement strand
GCCAATTAGAATTTCACCTAGTCAAAATGTTTTTCTTGAAATAAACCAGAATATGAGTGGGTTAATTTAAGCATACGTATCAGTAAGTGGCCCGGGATTCTCAAAGCCTGTGTTGAGGGTCACACGAACAAAAATGCACTCTTGAAGCTAAAAAAATCCAAAACCAACAAGTTAATTATTTACATTTTTACTTCAATGTAGAACAGTCATTTCTTACACATGAGATTACGTTTAGCCTTTTAGTCATAAAGATTATTGAAAGATATTCCATATGGGTTTAGGATTTTTTTTATTTTATTCCAGCACGGGCCACAGGTGGCGCTCGCGTTGCTAATGTGGTTCCTCCTCTGGTCGTTAGGGGCGCCTGTTTGGAGGGAGGGGAACTGGTTGGAATAGCGTGATCCTCCCACGTGCTATGTCCTACCGGTGAAGCTTCCCCTGTCAGGTGAAAAGAAGCGGCTGGCTAACTGCCCATGTCTCGGAGGAAGCATGGAGCCAGTTTTCGGCTCTCCCCAGATCAGCAGAGGGTGGAGCAGCAACCAGGATAAATACATTAAAATTAGCACTAATGGGGGATAAAAATGGGATAAAAAATCGGGGGGAAAAAATATATATAAAGGAAGGTGCTGTCATTAAGCAAAGAGCCCCCGCTAGGAAGAGTCAGGGGGAAGTGCTCTCTACATTAACACATTCACTGCCAGCCTTTTTTCAATACTGTAGTTAGCTTCTGCCAGAGGTTTTTTTTGAGGATTCTGGCTCATTTTACAAGAGCCGAGGATTCTTTTCTGCTTTGACTTTTTGAACACAAAGTTCACAAAAGTACTAATAGAATGTGTGCTTTCTCTGTCTAAAAGAGTTAGTTTGTAGAGTTAGTAGTTATGTAGATATTAGCCGTTGAGTACAGCATGGTTTCAGCGTCTGAAAATTTATTTTGAGATAAATGGCTTTTTGTGAAATTCGATAGAACAGTCACTTTAACCATTCATTTTTGGCATCAGTAAGACCGTCAGACATCTAAACAATAGTTTTGAACAGTAATTTCCTCCATAACAGCAGGAAACACCCCTCTCCCTTCAAACTCCTCCCTCCGTGTGTCTTCTCCTCCTTCCTCCTGGCTCTGCAGCGGGCGTGTCAAGCGCGTTGCTGCTGCTGCTTGCCTGCCTGCGACGCTCCTTGTGCGAGTCAAGATGGGCCGGGGAATGCGTGGGCGATGGGCAGATGTTGATTCTGGCCTTTCTGCGGTGTTTCAAAGTGTGTTTCACCTATAATCTATTATGCAAATCGCTCTCCGCTCTCTGTGCTGCTGCTGCTGGCGCGGCCGCTCGGGCAAGTCTGGATGACTGTAAAATCGCCAAGCAATTTCCTTGAGAATGGCTTCCTCCCGCCGCTGTTTTTTCTTTGCTTTCGCTCGTCTGGGGGGAGCACTGTCAACACTTAGTGGGTCGGTAAAATAGATTATACACATTCAATACCTCCAATAATTGTATAGGAGACGTAAAAGGGATTGATCAACGCCCCACCGTCAAAAAAAAAAAAATTTTTTTTTTTTTTACGTGTTAACACGTCGTTGGCAGTCAACAGCTGGATTCTGAAAACGTGTTAACATGTCATTGGCAGTGAACGTGTTAACATGAACGCATGCATGCACGTACACACACACACACACACAACACACACGCACACAACACACATGCACACAACACACACACACACACATGCACACACACACACACACAGTCACATGCTTCAGTATAAAGGCACAGTAAAGTTAGTCAAGTCAAGTCATGCTTCTTGGGGTCGTCGTAATGCGACTGATTCCCTGTTTTCTCATTAGCCTCTCTGTTGGACAGTTAGCGTAGTGCTGCTCCCCACTGTCGTCAGTCATGCTAATCTAATAACACTAACAAACAGACATCCACACAGCCTTATTGGAGCTACACTACCTACGGCTCCTTGAGCCTGGATAGATTCCAGGAACAACATAGCATGTCTCTTTAAATTTGCACCATATATAAGTGTAAAAACAGGTGTGGATTTGCAGTGTAGCGTAACCCCTGGGTCATCATGGGAGGCAGTGTAACAGCCCTGAGAAGATAACAGCGCTAATGGGAAATAGCATCATCCAAGATTCTATGGCCTTTCTAAGCCAGCTGGATCTCATGGAGTCATTGTGTTGCTCAGATTCTCTCTATTATAATAGCCACTAGTCTAGGAGAGAATTGGCTCAAATAATCTGCCCACTTACTGACCTGTAGCATAGATATTATATTACTATAGATGGGTCACCGCAGGCTCCGCCAATTCTAACAAATGGCAGCAGCAAGTCTCCTAAATGGGCGTGGTCAACCATTGACTCATGTGTTTATGTTAGCTTCAGCTGTGTACCTACAGTGCTGTGATGGCCATGTGTTTATGTTAGCTTCAGCTGTGTACCTACAGTGCTGATGGCCATGTGTTTATGTTAGCTTCAGCTGTGTACCTACCTATGGCCATGTGTTTCATCACAGCCTCATATCCACACGCATAAAAGCTTCAGCCTGGGTTGATGAGGTGCCTGGTGACAGGGCAGGAGGTATCAGTGTTACAGATCTGCAGGCCCCAACAGAGAGATGTATAACTCTGAATACCTAATACCAGTGTTTCTGGTAACTGTTGCTCACACTACACCCACCTCCATAGCAGTAACGATGCACAAAGAGAGCGCTGGTTAAGTGGAAAAACAGAAGGAAAGAGAACCACGACCTATTCACCTTATGTTCAGACCTTACAGTGGGTCAAATTCTTCCGGGTCCGTCTAACACTTCCGGCGGTCACGGCGCAAAATATGAAACAACGTCATGAAGAAGAGAGTTGTTTTTGTAGTGGACAGCGCAGGGTGTAAAACAAAAACGTAGCCTACTACTTTGAGCTCGGTACACAGCAAGCAAGCGAGTATCCACTGTTAGCCAGGTCAGATAACGTTATCGTCGACAATGACAAGCACTTTCTTGTAAAACATACCTGGACTCCAACAAAGAAAGCTTCAGAAGGTTTTCTCTCCTCCCAGCGCAGCTCGAGCCACTTACGTCTATAAGACCCGCAGACGTTAACGTAATTCCCTGGAATGCGAGAATTAACGAGCCAGTTACATGGCATTGCATTCTTAGACATTGCCGTTTGCTTTTATTTGGTATGTTACATACAATTGGCTAAAGTATTAGTTAATTCAGAGTTAGATGATATTGGAGCAGCCAGCCATTTTTTTTCTTTTTCTTTTTGCCGGAAGTCGTAGGACGGCCACAGAACCGGGTCAAATGGGCGTGGCTACATAAGGTGAATTGACGGTTTTAACTTGACAACAAAAACATTCTAAATTGAACCCCCGCTCACTTCCTGTTGCAGTGTTTGTTATGGACATAAAAGAAAAAAAAACATTCAAGTGCAGGACTGACCATTCTGTGAAAACCGTCTATACAGCTGAGCGGCGAAAACAAAAGTAACGATGTCGAGTGAATATTTCTGCAGTTTGCCGAATGCTGAGAAAAAGGAAGTGCTGTGGGGTTGCGCTCTGGTGAAAACCGTCTATAGCAGTGTCGTAGATTCCCTTCCAAGTCTTGTATTTTTAGATCGCCTGTGAAGCTAAAACACCTAGATTGTTTTTGTTGTCAGGCTGTCATGATGTCAGCCAAGTTCACCTTGAAATGTCTTGTCTCTTCTGTCAACAAGCTGTGTGCTAACAAGCAACCCACTTTGTAAAGCTAATACACATAAGGAGAGACTGCAAGTCAGCTGTTGTTCCAAGGTACCCAGATGGTCTGTGCATTGTAGTATACTTGCTGTACTGTACGTATCCAGTGAGTCACCCGTTAGGACTATGTGGTCGCTAACCTATAGTAGAGCTGAACAGTCATGTGACATCCTTTGCCCCATTAGTGAGCAAAAACAAAAAATTAAAACGGGGGGGAGAGGGGAAATCGAAAATGTGAACCCCCCCCCCCCCCAGCCCCCCCCCCCGCTTGTTATTTTTCGTTTCTGCTCCAGCTGAAATGTTTTATGGTCACTCACGATCACGGTTCAGTAGGTCACGGGGTGGCTTGGTTGGAGAAAATGATGCTGGATGAAAGTCACGTGACTGTCGAGCTCTATAGGCGACTGGGATTATGTTTGTTCCCCTGCTGCAATAATTCAAATGGAAAATTGTTCAAAGGAATATGATCATTCCTAATTCCTAATGAGGGATTTAGTGATCGCTACATATGTGATGATTTCTACAGGTTTATCACTGCAGAGAGAGAGAGAGAGTATAAGAGAGAGAGTGAGGGAGGGAGAGAGAGAGCGAGAGAGAGTGAGGGAGAGAGAGAGAGAGAGAGAGAGAGAGAGAGAGGAGAGAGAGAGAGTGAGAGAGAGGGAGAGAGAGAGAGAGAGTGAGAGAGAGGGAGAGAGAGAGGGAGAGTGAGGGAGAGAGAGAGAGAGAGGGAGAGAGAGAGAGAGAGAGTGAGGGAGAGAGAGAGAGAATGGATTAATGTGCTCATTATGGGAGGATTCGGATCATTACAGTTCTGATGCTGATACATGTAATCCAGCATTCCACTAATGAAGCTACAAATGCCCTGATTGGCTGCTTTTAATTGCTATGACACAACAGAGCAAATACGATGGCCGTGTAGTCGAGCTGGGCACTATGTGACAGCCCACATTCAGCACTGCTGTGCATTTGGCCATGAATTCAATATGAATTCAATCTGTACCGCTGACAAAAAGACAGTGATTTACGGGGATTAGTCTCAGTTTTGGGCAGTAGCCTCCTCAGTTTGTAATGGGGTGGATTTGCGCTTAGCGTTTAGGTTGAGGGTGAAGGTTAGATCAGGGTAAGGTGAGGGTGAAGGTTAGATCAGGGTAAGGTGAGGGTGAAGGTTAGATCAGGGTAAGGTGAGGGTGAAGGTTAGATCAGGGTAAGGTGAGGGTGAAGGTTAGATCAGGGTAAGGTGAGGGTGAAGGTTAGATCAGGGTAAGGTGAGGGTGACGGATGACAGTGAGGAGAGCACAGGAGAGAGGAGGTAGCGTACAGTACATGACAGTGAGGAGAGCACAGGAGAGAGGAGATAGCGTACAGTACATGACAGTGAGGAGAGCACAGGAGAGAGAAGGTAGCATACAGTACATGACAGTGAGGAGAGCACAGGAGAGAGGAGAGATATCATACAGTACATGACAGTGAGGAGAGCGCAGGAGAGAGGAGATATCATACAGTACATGACAGTGAGGAGAGCACAGGAGAGAGGAGATAGCGTACAGTACATGACAGTGAGGAGAGCGCAGGAGAGAGGAGATAGCGTACAGTACATGACAGTGAGGAGAGCACAGGAGAGAGGAGATAGCGTACAGTACATGACAGTGAGGAGAGCACAGGAGAGAGGAGATAGCGTACAGTACATGACAGTGAGGAGAGCACAGGAGAGAGGAGATAGCGTACAGTACATGACAGTGAGGAGAGCGCAGGAGAGAGGAGATAGCGTACAGTACATGACAGTGAGGAGAGCACAGGAGAGAGGAGATAGCGTACAGTACATGACAGTGAGGAGAGCACAGGAGAGAGGAGATAGCGTACAGTACATGACAGTGAGGAGAGCACAGGAGAGAGGAGATAGCGTACAGTACATGACAGTGAGGAGAGCACAGGAGAGAGGAGATAGCGTACAGTACATGACAGTGAGGAGAGCACAGGAGAGAGGAGATAGCGTACAGTACATGACAGTGAGGAGAGCACAGGAGAGAGGAGATAGCGTACAGTACATGACAGTGAGGAGAGCACAGGAGAGAGGAGATAGCGTACAGTACATGACAGTGAGGAGAGCACAGGAGAGAGGAGATAGCGTACAGTACATGACAGTGAGGAGAGCACAGGAGAGAGGAGATAGCGTACAGTACATGACAGTGAGGAGAGCACAGGAGAGAGGAGATAGCGTACAGTACATGACAGTGAGGAGAGTGCAGGAGAGAGGAGATAGCGTACAGTACATGACAGTGAGGAGAGTGCAGGAGAGAGGAGATAGCGTACAGTACATGACAGTGAGGAGAGCACAGGAGAGAGGAGATAGCGTACAGTACATGACAGTGAGGAGAAAGTGCTGCAGCAGCATGCCACATCTGGTCATAATGCCCTCATGGAGCACGTAAACAGCAGGGCTGAGGAGGAGGAGGAGGAGGAGGAGGAGGGAGAGGAGGAGGAGGAGGAGGAGCGCTATCAGAGGTGAGGGTGAGGGAGCGTGCGGGGGGGGGGCGTGGGCTGTGTGTGTGTGTGTGGGGGGGGTGTTTCAGATAGCAGAGAGGAGGGGGAGGGGGGCGTGTGTGTGTGTGTGGGGGGGGTGTTTCAGATAGCAGAGAGGAGGGGGAGGGGGGCGTGTGTGTGTGTGTGTGTGGGGGGGGTGTTTCAGATAGCAGAGAGGAGGGGGGGGGGGGGGGGGGGTGTGTGGGGGGGTGTTTCAGATAGCAGAGAGGAGTTTATCTGAGCCACTGAATGTCCTCCATTGTGGAGGTCCCAGCCTGCCGGCCTGCACACACATGTGCCTCACAGGACAGGGAGGAAGGAATTTCACGCTCGGAAACGCTATCTCTGAATCTCCACCCACAGCTGCTGCCAACCACCCACACACACATCGCCTCCTCTTCCTCCTCCCCTCAGTTCTCCCATCTCTCTCTCTCTCTCTCTCTCTCTGAAGTCTATGAAGCCACTTTTCATGAGTGTCACTCACTTGATGTGGTTAGTACAAAGCAGCATACCCGCACACACACACACACACACACACACACACACACACACACACACACACACAGACACAGACACAGACACACACACACACACACACACACACACACACACACACACACACACACAGCATAAGTTGTCCTCAACGCTTTCACATCTGCATTCTAATTTCTGTCATTCTTGACTTGGGGGGGCGGGGGCGGGGGGGGTGGGGGGGGGGGGGGGGTTGGCGAGGGCTGAGTTTCGATCCCAAAAGAAATAATCGTCATTTAGAAGAGAAAGAAAAAGCGATGCGATTTTCATGGTGGCAAAATATTGCAGCCATGAATATAAAAGTCACTCATGAAATGATGAGCTAAACCAAAGACCTTTTCAGATATTTTGCAGCGCATCAGGACACAGGATTTATTTCCTAAATGAAGAGAAAGAAACTTTTCAATTTCTCCAAACTGATGCTGACCTGCTGGACCTGGCAGGAAGAGGATGTGATGAGAGCACCTGCCAGCTGAGCCCCATATGCTAGAATAAATAACCTATTGTGTCCAGTTGCCATGGACACAGACGGCACAGGACTAAAGCAGGGCTGAAGCAGGACTGAAGCAGGGCTGAAGCAGGACTAAAGCAGGACTGAAACAGGACTGAAGCAGGACTGAAACAGGACTGAAGCAGGGCTGAAGCAGGGCTGAAACAGGACTGAAGCAGGACTGAAGCAGGGCTGAAGCAGGACTGAAGCAGGACTGAAGCAGGACTGAAGCAGGACTGAAACAGGACTGAAGCAGGGCTGAAGCAGGGCTGAAGCAGGACTGAAACAGGACTGAAGCAGGGCTGAAACAGGGCTGAAGCAGGGCTGAAGCAGGACTGAAGCAGGACTGAAGCAGGGCTGAAGCAGGGCTGAAGCAGGGCTGAAGCAGGACTAAAGCAGTAGACAGGAGGTTGGGCTGAATGTGAATCTGTGTGCAAGACGGCTATTCTGTGGCTGCAGCCGCATTGACATCACGGTCACTGCTCTGATCATTGTCAGACTGGATGGCCAATAACAACCAGCAAACACACACACACACGCACACACACACACACACACGCACACACACACACATGGTCAGTCACAGAAGGAGAACACTGCGAGGGCGTTGGATAGAACAGTTTCTCAGCATTAGGCCACACTCATCCACCACATCTGTTTGTCTCAGTTTATTTCGCCATTCATTTCATTTCAATTATTTGGCAGCTGTCCATTATATGGCTCTGTCTGTCTGTTTCTCTGTCTGTCCCAATGTGATGTTATAAATCTCACTGTGACATCATCAGTGATGTCATAAATCCCACTGTGACACCATCAGTGATGTCATAAATCCCAGCGATGTCATCAATCCCACGGTGACATCATCAGTGATGTCATAAATCTGACATCATCAGTGATGTCATAAATCCCACTGTGACATCATCAGTGATGTCATACATCTGACATAATCAGTGATGTCATAAATCCCACTGTGACATCATCAGTGATGTCATAAATCTGACATCATCAGTGATGCTTGTCTCATTGGCCTGGCCACACAGCAGCCGGGCAAGGCCGCGCAGCGGCCGAGCTGCGAATGCGAGCTGCAGGGCCAGCTCGGCGAGTTGCAGGACGGGCGAGGCCGTGTAACTCGAGCAATTGCGATGACATCACTATGCTTGGGGTTACACTGATGACATCAGTGAGTGATGTCTTCAGTCATTCAGACATTGTAATGAAGGTTGTGTTGTGATTTTAAAAATGAGATTTAAATCATCATCATCATCATCAGTGGGCAGGCGGTGTTCTGTTGATGAACGATTTGTGACATCATCAGTGATGTCATAAATGATGTGATGTCATCAGTGATGTAATTCGAGCAATTGTGATGTCATCAGTGATGTCATAAATCCATCCTGGCTGAGGCTATATAAGTGGTGGAGGCACAGTGGAAGTGTTGCGTACGATAATTTTGACCCTCAGATACGACAATTCAACATTTCCCACCAGGCAACATAATGGCTTCTGTTTGAGACACAGCATACACGTCGGTGTGGTACAGTGACAGATCTGAAGAAATGGCTGTTCGAGCAGCTCATGCTGACACGCTGGTCTACGATGCCGCCTGGGCAGGAGACCTGGACAAACTGAGGAGCCTTCTGCAGGAAGAGTGCTTCAGAAGGCAGATCAATGAGCAGTGTTGGTGTTGTGGGAGAACCACTCTGGGGCAGGCAGCCAGGCAGGGTCATGCTGCCTGTGTGGCCTACCTGATCACCCAGGGAGCACAGGTAGACCTAGCCAATAGGTTTGACGATACGCCTCTCTCCTGTGCTGTGTCCCACAGTCACCTGGACTGTGTCCGGATCCTCCTGGAAGCCGGGGCCGACCCTAACAGAAGCATAGACGGCTCACTCACCCCGGTCTACAGGGCTGCCCGTGATGGAAAGCTGGAGATACTGCAGGACCTCATCAGGTTCCGTGCTGTTTCTGTTAACATAGACAGTGAGGACACCCTCATGGACTCTCCTCTCTTCATCAGTGCTGCATGCAACCACCTGGACTGTTTCCGCCTGCTGCTCCAGGCCGCTGGCGTTCTGACCCGTGACGTGGCTTCTCGCCTGCTGGAGATGTTGCTGTGGCACGGGTTCGACGCGGGCTTCATCCAGCTGCTGCTGGACCACGGCGCCGACCCGGCCCTGGTGACCACAGAGCAGGCACAGCTGGAGGTGAAGGCAGATGCTGAGGCGCTCAGGGTCTTTCTGGAGGCCAAGAGATGTCCTCGCAGTCTGGCCCACGTGTGTCGGATCCAGATCCGCCAAGCGCTGGGCACACATCGCCTGAACCAAGTCCACTCCCTACCACTAACACAAGTGATGAAGGACTTTGTGCTCCACCAAAACTGACTTGAAGGACTGTCAGTTTATTTATTTTAATTTCCTAGATTTAGTTCTTCAGTGACTGTTTCAGACAAATCCAGGAGCAGAGATGAAATACCATCAGCATAGCCAATCTTACTACTGTATAATTGGAGAGCGATAATTGGAGTGTGTCCGTGTGCTCGGTTCATTGTCTCCACAGCCCGTGGAAATTCTGTTTCTCTTAATATATAATGTTTAAATCTTGATTAATATTTTCAAAAATATAGGTGTC
The DNA here is from genome assembly GCF_964638095.1 of Poromitra crassiceps. Taxonomy (NCBI): domain Eukaryota; kingdom Metazoa; phylum Chordata; class Actinopteri; order Beryciformes; family Melamphaidae; genus Poromitra; species Poromitra crassiceps. The sequence continues at coordinate 48,923,064 of NC_139643.1, read as the reverse complement.
ACGACAACATACCAAACAACATAAAGTACACAACATCAAACAAATACAAATACAGTATAGGCGGAGTAGATCAAATGAAATGAAAATGAAACAAAAGAAAACATGCATACCTGTACATATTCCCTGAGGTAGAAACTAATAAAACACCACCTTTGCTCTGTATTTGGTGTCTGAAGTGTGTCAAACAGTAATATCAGGCTATCTTGGCTCAATTGTTGACTGTCTATGGGATCAAATAACATCATGATGATTCAATAGGCCTCCAGGAATATCCAAACTGTGTGGGGAGGAGGCAGAGACTTTGAAAACCACTGGTCTAAATGATCCAACTTTTTCCTTGTTTACAAACGCACTGCAACTCTATGTGATTACTAGTGATCGCGTTGTGGTGACTATCTGGAAATGTTGACTTGCTGGTGTTGCATGTATAGTGAGTTCAAGTGTTCCAGGTGATACCTGATGCAGCATTTGTGTGCGTATCCCTCTAAGACCGCGAACCGCGTTAACGCGGTTCGCGGTCTTAAAGGGATACGCACACAAATGAGGGATATACACGCAAATGCTGCATCAGGTATCAATGGGTTAAGCTATTACTAGAAACAATGATAATCCAATCAGCGGCAATTATGTCATATGATAATAAGTAGTCTAGATACATTTATATGGTGTTACATTCACAACCCTTTGAGGGCAGCCATAATGTTGATGTGGCCCGGGATGAAATTGACGTTTGACACCCCTGCTCTAAGACATCAGCTGTCATTGAAACGTAAACCAGGAAGCAGTGATGCCTGCTTGGTCCTGTGAGCCTCATGTCACATGGTGAGCCTCATGTCACATGGTGAGCCTCATGTCACATGGTGAGCCTCATGTCACATGGTGAGCCTCACGTCACATGGTGAGCCTCACGTCACATGGTGCGCCTCACGTCACATGGTGAGCCTCACGTCACATGGTGCGCCTCACGTCACATGGTGCGCCTCACGTCACATGGTGAGCCTCATGTCACATGGTGCGCCTCACGTCACATGGTGAGCCTCACGTCACATGGTGAGCCTCACGTCACAGGGTGAGCCTCACGTCACATGGTGAGCCTCACGTCACAGGGTGAGCCTCACGTCACATGGTGCGCCTCACGTCACATGGTGCGCCTCACGTCACATGGTGAGCCTCATGTCACATGGTGCGCCTCACGTCACATGGTGAGCCTCATGTCACATGGTGCGCCTCACGTCACATGGTGCGCCTCACGTCACATGGTGCGCCTCACGTCACATGGTGAGCCTCACGTCACATGGTGCGCCTCACGTCACATGGTGCGCCTCACGTCACATGGTGAGCCTCACGTCACATGGTGAGCCTCACGTCACATGGTGAGCCTCACGTCACATGGTGAGCCTCACGTCACATGGTGAGCCTCATGTCACATGGTGAGCCTCATGTCACATGGTGAGCCTAATGTCACATGGTGCGCACAGTTGTTCCCTTTGCATGCAGTGGCCTCAGCAGAGGATTAGCTGTACAATAACAGACTCTGTTACACACGACACGCACACACACACACACGCACACGCACACACACACGCACACACACACACACACACATGCACACACATGGACACACGTGTATCCTTTAAAGAGTAGAAAGGACAGATGAAATCTTACCACCTGTTATGTTCATTTCCTGTCAAAACCTGACTCTCCCTCCACCCAACCCCCCTTCCATCCTCCACCCAACCCCCCTTCCATTCACATGGCCAGAAAGAACATGGACACAAACAAACACATGACAGCGTAAAGGGATAGTTCACCCAAAGATGAAAATGCTAGTCTTCATCTACTCACCCTCATGCCAAATGGAACACAGGTGGAATGTGTTAGTCCATATGACACACCACTACGACTAGTGGCCTTCTCCAAAGCAGCTGAAGTCAATCGGGACCTCTTTAGGGCCTGTGTCCACCTAGCGTCTTTTCATCAGCTCTGCCGTCTATTTTCACAGCGCTCCGGCGTTTTTGTGCGCCCGACTCCCAGCGCTTCCAGCTGAAAATATTTTAACTTTTCAGAAAGACGCTGGTGTCGCTTGCTCCTTTTCTGGCAACTAATCATATGGAGAAACTATCGCAACAGAGACAGAAAGGCTCAATTGTGGGAGCAGATTGGCTAGACACTTAATATTTCTGGTGAGTGTTGAGCTAAATCACTGTATGTGTGTTCTTTGCTAATGTTAGCTGTCAGCTATCAAGCTACTACCGCACTGAACTAACGTTAGTTTCAGACTGCTTCCTTGTATATTGTGTGCTGGGATCAGCGCTTCCCAGCGCACTCCCAGCGTTTAACAGTGGGAAAAAGACGCTAAGGTGGACACAGGCCCTTAGAGTTCCAAAACAGCCAAACAATCACACTCTGACTAGAAAGACCTACAGTATAATACACCATTATTCAAATGTTGTTGCAAATAAATCAGCTGTAGTTAAGATTTGCACTAAGTTACGGTATAAAAGTAGGTCTCTTTGGAACTCTGAAGAACTGATGACTTCAGTTGTTTTGGAGAAGGCCGGCAACCATGTGTGTGTGTGACACACTGTACCTGTGTGTTTCAACTGGCATATAACTGCTTCTGGTCTTGGAGGGGAGAGGGAGGGGTCATGTGATCTCAGTGTCCTGACAACATGGCCGCTGGCGAGCTAAGTGCACAGATATGCACACAGTGGCATTCAGGACATGCCCTGACAATTGGATAACATCCCCAGCTGTCCCATTACACTTGGCTGAGTCATGTGAAGTATTGTGTGTGTGTGTGTGTGTGTGTGTGTGTGTGTGTGTGTGTGTGTGTGTGTGCGCACGTGCGTGTGTGTGTCTGTGTGTGTGTGTGTGTGTGTGTGTGTGTGTCTGTGTGTGTGTGTGTGCGACAGTGAGCTCAGGAAGGTACATGTGTACTCCACATCCCACTACTGTCCCGAGTAGCTCTTCCTGTGTGCTTGTCAGGACTGAAGCACCACACGCTCCCCTGACTCCATCACTGCATCATCGCCTGGGTTCTTTATGAATAAGTAAAGTATCAGTATGTCCTCGCTGCTCCTCTCACAGCATCCAGCTGTTTATTTACCCTGAGCACACTCAACACACACACACACACACACACACACACACACACATCTGTTTTATTCTCTTTCGTTACCTATACAGCAGCATTCACATTTCTGCCATTGCCTGTGTTTGTGTTTCCCAGCACTTGCTTTGCCTTCATCACATCACATGGAGATCACAACACATTACAAAGACTTTAGTGCCATGTTGGTCTTCTTGGTACATGAATAGTAGGGCTCGTCCACCCAGCACCTCTTCTTTGTTAGAAGCTTTAGTAAAGCTGTGTTCACACCGAGATATTTATTTTTCTCTCTGTCGCTCGATTCAACCCTTTGGAATCGCTCTGTCGCTCTGTTTAAATCGCTCATCAACAGGCACACGAATTGACGGACATGTGGGGGCTATAGTGGGGCTCAAAACAGCACCTATAGGTCGCTTCCGGAAAGAAGCGCCAGAATTGGCACAAATACTCCTTGTGGACTGTTATTTTGATAAAAGTAGGGATGCACGATATATCGGCAATCATATCGGTATCGGCCGATGTTAGTCATTTTTTAACATATCGGTATCGGTCCGATGTTGCAATGTTAATATCGGTTATCGGTATCAGCCAAATTCTTCACATTGAGATGAAATAATGCAGTAAATCTATGATTTATGGGCTTTTACAAATGTTTTTGAAATAAAGAAATGTATAACTTTTTCAAATTCAGTCTTTACATGTGTTTTTCAGTATGTACAAAATTTTATTATCATAGAAATGTGTTTTTATACAGATCATATCGACATCGGTAAATATCGGTTATCGGCCATAACAGCAATCTTAATATCGGTTATCGGCATCGGCCAAAATTTTCATATCGGTGCATCCCTAGATAAAAGTAACTGGCCACGCAGAAATTTTATTTTTTTCCAAGATGGCCGCCATTTCCAGCCTGAAAACACTATTTTGGGGGCAACTTTGGGTAGAATTTTCCAATATGAATGATCTTGTTATCAAACCATACATTTATGACCACAGAGAAGCCAGATTTTTTCCATGAAAATTTCAAAATGGCTGCTATTTTAAAGATGGCTGCCATTTCAGCCATTTTTACCATAGGATTTCACTGTCCAGGGCGATTTTGATGATTCTGGTGTCAAATGACAGGTTTTTAACTATGGAAATTTCAAAATGATACATCAGAAATGATTTGTATATCTCCTTTTGCCATTTACTCTGCATATATTTTCAAAGTAATGTGAAAATATGCATAAACAACAGTATTTTAGAGATTTAGTATTTTAGAGTAAATGGTAAAAGGAGATATACAAATGATTTCTGATGTATAATTTTGAAATTTGCATAGTTAAAAACCTGTCATTTAACACCAGAATCATCAAAATCGCCCTGGACAGTGAAATCCTATGGTAAAAATAGCAGAAATGACAGCCATCTTTAAAATGGCAGCCATTTTGAAATTTTCATGGAATAAATCTGGCTTCTCTGTGGTCATAAATGTATGGTTTGATAACAAGATCATTCATATTGGACAATTCTACCCAAAGTTGCCCCCAAAATAGTGTTTTCAGGCTGGAAATGGTGGCCATCTTGGAAAAAAAAAAAAAATCTGCGTGGCCAATTACTTTGATCAAAATAACAGTCCACAAGGAGTATTTGTGCCAATTTTGGCGCTTCTTTCCGGAAGCGACCTAAAGGTGCTGTTTTGAGCCCCACTAATGGTAAAAATAGCTGAAATGGCAGCCATCTTTGAAATGGCAGCCATTTAGAAATTTACATGGAACAAATCTGGCTTCTCTGTGGTCATAAATGTATGGTTTGATAACAAGATCATTCGTATTGGACAATTCTACCCAAAGTTGCCCCCAAAATAGTGTTTTTGGGGCGGGAAATGGCGGCCATCTTGGAAAGATCGAGATTTCTGCGTGGCCAGTTACTTTTATCAAAATAACAATCCACAAGGAGTATTTGTGCAAATTTTGGCGCTTCTTTCCGGAAGCGACCTATTTTACATTGAAAGTGCATTTTTTGAGCCCCACTACTATAACGTTACGCAATGTCATGATGTTTGTCCACTAGGAGCCACTGTAGATGTTTACAAGCTAAGCCTATCAGCGTGCTCCTAATGCAAGCTCCATACCGGTAGTACAGACTTCACTTCATGTCAGCTGTCAGCCTGTCAATCAGCTGTCAATGCGGTTTGTTGCCACACAATAAACCAGCGGTTTGTTCCAAGCCAGTGTGATCCTTGACTCGCTCTCACACGGCAGCCAATCAGCGTTGAGCGGCGAGCGACTGATGCCGGCGTAATTTCGCTCGAGTTGGGATATTTCATCTCGGGCGACGAGCGTATTTTCTCCCTATCGCTCTGTCTCTGTCGCTCGGACGCCCAGCGATTTTTCTCCCGGGCGAATATACGCTCAATCGCTCGTTTGCATTGACTTTGTATGTAAACTTGATGCCAGCGAAAAACTTGAATAGGTCGGTGTGAACGCAGCTTCAGAGCTCTCTTGCTCAACATGTTTCCTGTGCTCAGCGTACCAAAGCTGGGAAGTTCTAAACAGTTGACCTTCAGTAGAAAAGCCTGAGTTGAATGGAGAGGCAACATGAGGAAAATAAGAATGACTGGTTACCTTCATCTACCCATGGAACCATCATAGCACGCTTCTTTTCTTTGGTCGGCTATTGAGCAGTTCTTTAAGGCGGTTACATGCTGCCACTCCGACGTGCTGCCACTCCGACGTTCTGCCACTCCGAAATATCGGCACTCAGAAAGGGGGTCTATATTCCCCGTTTTTCACTAACCTCTCCCAGCCCCCACGCCAAACCTAACCTCCCCCCATGCCTAAACCTAACCTCCCCCAGACCCTAACCCAAAACCTAACCTCTCCCACCCCCACGCCTAAACCTAAGGTCGGCATTGCGGCTTCTAAGGTGAACGACCGCCAGTCCGAATAATGGAAGTTAACGTTCGGAGTGGCAGCATGTCGGAAAGGTAGAGGAACCCCCTTTAAGGCTATAAACGCTTTGCTCAAGGGCCTTTCCCATTCACTTTCCAGTCAGGGCATTCAACCTGGCAGCTTTCTCATCAAAACCCTGCTAGCTAGCTACTGCCATCTATTCAAGCAAAACACATTCTTTGTACACGATTTTACACATATTTTACGTCCAGTAGTTATTTTGAATTTATTGTGTACGGTGTACACACTTTCCCTTATACCTCGGCATTTCTGTGATCCTCAATTCATCATGTCTGTTGAGAGGACTGACAATGGAGAAATGGATCTCTGCCTCTTCTTCTACAATTGATTTCTTCTTCTATGATTTGCAAAATGGTGGCTCTACTGTAGAGAGAAGCATGCCTTTGATTCTGAGGGACTGTTTAGCGTTGATGTTTCAGAAAGCTGGGAACAGTTCTGCTATCAAACTGCACACAACTCAATGTGACATCAGATCAGATGGTCTACGTCCAGTTATCGACCGGACAATGAAGATGACATCAGCAAACAACAGAATGGACTCATGAATGAATCCCATCAAGTGTTTTGATGTCACCTGGACACGGCTCTAGCTGCATTACTACCTGGACACGGCTCTAGCTGCATTACTACCTGGACACGGCTCTAGCTGCATTACTACCTGGACACGGCTCTAGCTGCATTACTACCTGGACACGGCTCTAGCTGCATTACTACCTGGACACGGCTCTAGCTGCATTACCTGGACACGGCTCTAGCTGCATCACCTGGACACGGCTCTAGCTGCATTACTGGCAACAGTAGAAACAGCTGAAGTCAATCGATACGATCGATATTCAACTGTAGATAACATGGAAGCCCAAGTAAACCTGGGACACTATCTGGCTGTGCGTCAGACGTTGACGAGCACAGTATTCACCTTATGTAGCCACGCCCATTTGACCCGGTTGTGTGGTCGTGTGACGACTTCCGGCTAAAAAAAACAGAAAAATAAAATGGCTGGCTGCTGGAAATGGAACAGAAGCTGAAACTATCGCTGCAGCGTAGCTTCAGCGTGGCTTCAGCGTATGTCATGTGAGGGCTAAGCCATGGACACACACCCACACACACACAGACACACACACACACACACGCACACACGCAGACGCAGACACACACACACACACACATTGAGATTTCATTACATTTCCATCTGATCCAAAGCTCTCCTCACATCCCTGCTCATTAGAAAGCATCTCTGTGTGACATAACATGTCACTAATCTGCTACCATGGTGTGTGTGTGTGTGTGTGTGTGTGTGTGTGTGTGTGTGCCTGCGTGTGTGTGTCCCTGCGTGTGTGTGTGTGTGCCTGCGTGTGTGTGTCCCTGCGTGTGTGTGTGTGCGTGTCCCTGCGTGCGTGTGTGTGTGTGTGCGTGTCCCTGCGTGTGTGTGTGTCTTGATTAATGTGTGTTCCACCCAATGAATGCCAGCGATTCTCAATTACACACTTGAAGTTGTCCCTCTCGCCTGACATAAGTCCACAGCTGTAGTTTGCGTGAAAATAATTGAAGTGGACCTGATGTCAACTGGTGCGCAATCAGACACTTCATCTATACCACAACACATCAACATTCTTCTTCCCAATAAATGCCAGCAGCGACACCATTTATGAGGTGTGCATCATGTGCAGTACACACACACGTGGCATTATGGCACTTTGCGTCAGACAGTAATAACGCACGGCACAGATGATGCATTGAAGCAAAACACGGATGAAAGAGGATTCATTTGAGTGGAAATTCCCCTTTCAAAGCGAGCCAAGAGGCTGAGACCCAATCCCAGACTCATCCTCTGCCCTCCACGCTCCCTGCACCACCCAATCCCAGACTCATCCTCTGCCCTCCACCCTGCACCACCCAATCCCAGCCTCATCCTCTGCCCTCCACCCTGCACCACCCAATCCCAGACTCATCCTCTGCCCTCCACCCTGCACCACCCAATCCCAGACTCATCCTCTGCCCTCCACCCTGCACCACCCAATCCCAGACTCATCCTCTGCCCTCCACCCTGCACCACCCAATCCCAGACTCATCCTCTGCCCTCCACGCACCCTGCACCACCCAATCCCAGACTCATCCTCTGCCCTCCACCCTGCACCACCCAATCCCAGACTCATCCTCTGCCCTCCACGCTCCCTGCACCACCCAATCCCAGACTCATCCTCTGCCCTCCACCCTGCACCACCCAATCCCAGACTCATCCTCTGCCCTCCACCCTGCACCACCCAATCCCAGACTCATCCTGTGCCCTCCACGCTCCCTGCACCACCCAATCCCAGACTCATCCTGTGCCCTCCACGCTCCCTGCACCACCCAATCCCAGACTCATCCTCTGCCCTCCACGCACCCTGCACCACCCAATCCCAGACTCATCCTCTGCCCTCCACGCTCCCTGCACCACCCAATCCCAGACTCATCCTCTGCCCTCCACGCACCCTGCACCACCCAATCCCAGACTCATCCTCTGCCCTCCACACTCCCTGCACCACCCAATCCCAGACTCATCCTCTGCCCTCCACGCTCCCTGCACCACCCAATCCTAGACTCATCCTCTGCCCTCCACGCTCCCTGCACCACCCAATCCCAGACTCATCCTCTGCCCTCCACGCTCCCTGCACCACCCAATCCCAGACTCATCCCCTGCCCTCCACCCTGCACCACCCAATCCCAGACTCATCCTCTGCCCTCCACGCTCCCTGCACCACCCAATCCCAGACTCATCCTCTGCCCTCCACGCACCCTGCACCACCCAATCCCAGACTCATCCTCTGCCCTCCACGCTCCCTGCACCACCCAATCCCAGACTCATCCTCTGCCCTCCACGCTCCCTGCACCACCCAATCCCAGACTCATCCTCTGCCCTCCACGCACCCTGCGCCACCCAATCCCAGACTCATCCTCTGCCCTCCACGCACCCTGCACCACCCAATCCCAGACTCATCCTCTGCCCTCCACGCTCCCTGCACCACCCAATCCCAGACTCATCCTCTGCCCTCCACGCTCCCTGCACCACCCAATCCCAGACTCATCCTCTGCCCTCCACGCACCCTGCACCACCCAATCCCAGACTCATCCTCTGCCCTCCACGCTCCCTGCACCACCCAATCCCAGACTCATCCTCTGCCCTCCACGCTCCCTGCACCACCCAATCCCAGACTCATCCTCTGCCCTCCACGCTCCCTGCGCCGCACGACTGTGTCTGGAGCGTCTGGAGCAGCACCCGCACGGTATGTTGATTGGGCGTAATACAAAACCTGCCATCTTTATTAGGGTCTGCTGGGTGTGTTTCGGAGAGACAAAGACAGCATTCTGCTCCCTGGGCACTTTACCCACTCCGGTAACAATAGAAGTCCACACTCCTCCTCGCCTGAGCCTCACTGTGTGTGGAGCTCTGTGTTTCTGCACTGGGCCTCGGGAACACACAAGGCTGTCTGGAGGAGGTGGGACGGAGAGCAGGTACTCAAGACATAGACAAAGAAAGACGTCATCCATTCAACACACAGAGGATTTATTTATTTAGGTATTTAGTTCAGATATGAAAACAAAACGTGTTTGTTGTACTTTAATGTTGGAATGACGGTTACAGTGCATTAAAGTGGTTTCCAGATTAACGATAGCGGTTTATTTGAAAGCAAACAGGATCAAAGTTCCTGTGGCAGATTATTGTGATACCAGGTGGTGTTAGGCGGTGGATAACTTTGTAATATAATCGACATGAGCTTCTGATTTCCTTAGCACATGAAATCGCGTGCTCCAGAGAAAACAGGATTCTTGTTGAACCCAGACAAGGTGACTAATTTGTTCAATGATCAACCGTTGGTTCAGGCATCCTCAGTCTGCTTTGAGATAGCTGTTATGAAGACATGGCAAGAAGAGAAGGCGTCTGATGAGGTCGCCCTCATCTCTGAGCGTCTCCTGGAAAAGACATCTCGGCCCTGCACTCAAGGCTGTGTGTGTCCACAGCCAGAGACACTGAAGATGAAGAGCAACATTAATTAACCCGAGAGAGAGAATCGCTGGAGAGAGGGAGAGAGAGAGTATCGCTGGAGAGAGAGAGAGAGAGAGAATCGCTGGAGAGAGAGAGAGAAAGAGAGAGAGAGTATCGCTGGAGAGAGAGAGAGTATCGCTGGAGAGAGAGAGAGAAAGAGAGAGTATCGCTGGAGAGAGAGAGAGTATCGCTGGAGAGAGAGAGAGAGAGTATCGCTGGAGAGAGAGCGAGAGAGAGAGAGAGTATCGCTGGAGAGAGAGAGAGAGAGAGTATCGCTGGAGAGAGAGTATCGCTGGAGAGAGAGAGAGAGTATCGCTGGAGAGAGAGAGAGTATCGCTGGAGAGAGGGAGAGAGTATCGCTGGAGAGAGAGAGAGAGTATCGCTGGAGAAAGAGAGAGAGAGAGAGAGAGAGTATCGCTGGAGAGAGAGAGAGTATCGCTGGAGAGAGAGAGAGAGAGTATCGCTGGAGAGAGAGAGTATCGCTGGAGAGAGAGAGAGTATCGCTGGAGAGAGAGTATCGCTGGAGAGAGAGAGAGAGAAAGAGAGTATCGCTGGAGAGAGAGAGAGAGAGAGAGAGAGAGAGAGAGAGAGAGATAGAGCGAGAGAGAGAGAGAGAGAGAGAGAGAGTATCGCTGGAACAAGTGCTGGCAGGAAGGTGAAGAAGAGCGAAAATAAAGAAGGTCCGATCACCACCTTCTTCTGCCGTCTCCACCACTGACTGAGCTCAGCCTCAGTTCTCCATGGTGAAGCTATAGAGGGCTGTGCAGCCTCAGTTCTCCATGGTGAAGCTATAGAGGGCTGTGCAGCCTCAGTTCTCCATGGTGAAGCTATAGAGGCTGTGCAGCCTCAGTTCTCCATGGTGAAGCTATAGAGGCTGTGCAGCCTCAGTTCTCCATGGTGAAGCTATAGAGGCTGTGCAGCCTCAGTTCTCCATGGTGAAGCTATAGAGGCTGTGCAGCCTCAGTTCTCCATGGTGAAGCTATAGAGGCTGTGCAGCCTCAGTTCTCCATGGTGAAGCTATAGAGGCTGTGCAGCCTCAGTTCTCCATGGTGAAGCTATAGAGGCTGTGCAGCCTCAGTTCTCCATGGTGAAGCTATAGAGGGCTGTGCAGCCTCAGTTCTCCATGGTGAAGCTATAGAGCTCAGCCTCAGTTCTCCATGGTGAAGCTATAGAGGGCTGTGCAGCCTCAGTTCTCCATGGTGAAGCTATAGAGGCTGTGCAGCCTCAGTTCTCCATGGTGAAGCTATAGAGGGCTGTGCAGCCTCAGTTCTCCATGGTGAAGCTATAGAGGCTGTGCAGCCTCAGTTCTCCATGGTGAAGCTATAGAGGCTGTGCAGCCTCAGTTCTCCATGGTGAAGCTATAGAGGGCTGTGCAGCCTCAGTTCTCCATGGTGAAGCTATAGAGCTCAGCCTCAGTTCTCCATGGTGAAGCTATAGAGGGCTGTGCAGCCTCAGTTCTCCATGGTGAAGCTATAGAGGCTGTGCAGCCTCAGTTCTCCATGGTGAAGCTATAGAGGGCTGTGCAGCCTCAGTTCTCCATGGTGAAGCTATAGAGGCTGTGCAGCCTCAGTTCTCCATGGTGAAGCTATAGAGGGCTGTGCAGCCTCAGTTCTCCATGGTGAAGCTATAGAGGGCTGTGCAGCCTCAGTTCTCCATGGTGAAGCTATAGAGCTCAGCCTCAGTTCTCCATGGTGAAGCTATAGAGGGCTGTGCAGCCTCAGTTCTCCATGGTGAAGCTATAGAGGCTGTGCAGCCTCAGTTCTCCATGGTGAAGCTATAGAGGGCTGTGCAGCCTCAGTTCTCCATGGTGAAGCTATAGAGGCTGTGCAGCCTCAGTTCTCCATGGTGAAGCTATAGAGGCTGTGCAGCCTCAGTTCTCCATGGTGAAGCTATAGAGGCTGTGCAGCCTCAGTTCTCCATGGTGAAGCTATAGAGGCTGTGCAGCCTCAGTTCTCCATGGTGAAGCTATAGAGGCTGTGCAGCCTCAGTTCTCCATGGTGAAGCTATAGAGGCTGTGCAGCCTCAGTTCTCCATGGTGAAGCTATAGAGGGCTGTGCAGCCGCCCGATGCACAACACTGTAAAAGGCTAATTTGGTGCTAATAGGCCACTGTCTGTTTTTATAAGCTGTTGCATGAAACCACTAGAACTTTACAGGCCAGCGGTTTGCTTTAACCGCCTTCGCATGAAGTGCAATTTTCCCAATAAGAAGGGTATAGTTAGCTGGCTGGGGGGGCTGAATCTGTGCCGCAGAGCTCAGGGTGGAGTCAGGGTCCAAACATAACGAGGCTCAGGGTGGAGTCAGGGTCCAAACATAACGAGGCTCAGGGTGGAGTCAGGGTCCAAACATAATGAGGCTCAGGGTGGAGTCAGGGTCCAAACATAACGACTTCAGCACCTCTCAGGGTGGAGTCAGGGTCCAAACATAACGGCTTCAGCACCTCTCAGGGTGGAGTCAGGGTCCAAACATAACGGCTTCAGCACTTCAGACATCATCTGTGAGGCAGAATCAGAGTAGCAGGCGCCGACATAAACAGCAGCGTATAAACAGAAAGGTTGAGTGAAGCGACACCAGAACAACAGTACTATTAAAAAAAATCCTTCAATGGAATCAGATACCCCACTGGAAGCCATGGCATAAGCCTCGCTCCAGAGGCTACATTTAAACCCTGCATTCATCCTGCGGTCTCACAGACGTTCTGGAACGTTACACAGGCGGCCCAAATTAGCATAATGCTGAAAACCAAACTCTCATTACTCTCAATCAACTGGTAACCAGACCTTTGGTTGACAGCACAACTTTGATTTTCTCCCAAACAATCCCTGTCTTGGCAACGGAGCAAAAATGCGCCACTGGTTCAGAGAGTATAATGCAGTAAGAAGTGACACACATACAACGGCAGCGTTTGTATCCCTGTCTGCCTGCAAGATCTCATATTTTAGCGAGTGGTTTTGAACATTGCTGGTGAAGAAACAGTATAAGAGCAACCACAAAATCATACTTGACTTCATCATGATATTATGAGTGGGGGGGGAAATGGATTTTGGATAACCTTGGAAAGCAATCCATGATTTCTGGATGTTTTGTTTTTGTTTTGTGTGTTTGTTTGTTTCATCCAAATGGTTATGTGCTGAACCATGTAGCTTACTGTAATATTCTGCCATTGAGATTGAGAGGTCTAGTTACAAGTGATGGCATCTGACATGTTTGATCAAGTTGGCATCCGAATATAGATCAGAATTAGTTGGGCAGAAGAAATTCTGCTTTGGTTTTGCAACTATAGGAGGAGTATAGGGAGACGGAGGAAAACAACGCGAGAGAGAGAAATAGCATTAAAGGATTATCTGATGTTCCTGCGAAATGAAAGAGAAAATGTATTCATATTTCTGTGAAAGTATAGAGGAATAAGAGATGATTCTAACAGCCACTCCTTCCCACTCGACAAATGTGATTTACAGTCGCTCGTTACTATTAGCTTGGGGGTAATAAGAGTCCCGAGGAGCACTTTGAAATGTATTATCATAAAGACAGAAGCACTGGTACCTGAAAACAATCAAAGAGTATATAAAGACAGAAGCACTGGTACCTGAAAACAGTGAACAGTCCCATCAAAGAGTATATAAAGACAGAAGCACTGGTACCTGAAAACAGTGAAAAGTCCCATCAAAGAGTCTATAAAGACAGAAGCACTGGTACCTGAAAACAGTGAACAGTCCCATCAAAGAGTATATAAAGACAGAAGCACTGGTACCTGAAAACAGTGAACAGTCCCATCAAAGAGTCTATAAAGACAGAAGCACTGGTACCTGAAAACAGTGAACAGTCCCATCAAAGAGTATATAAAGACAGAAGCACTGGTACCTGAAAACAGTGAACAGTCCCATCAAAGAGTATATAAAGACAGAAGCACTGGTACCTGAAAACAGTGAACAGTCCCATCAAAGAGTATATAAAGACAGAAGCACTGGTACCTGAAAACAGTGAACAGTCCCATCAAAGAGTATATAAAGACAGAAGCACTGGTACCTGAAAACAGTGAACAGTCCCATCAAAGAGTATATAAAGACAGAAGCACTGGTACCTGAAAACAGTGAACAGTCCCATCAAAGAGTATATAAAGACAGAAGCACTGGTACCTGAAAACAGTGAACAGTCCCATCAAAGAGTATATAAAGACAGAAGCACTGGTACCTGAAAACAGTGAACAGTCCCATCAAAGAGTCTATAAAGACTAGGGATGCACGATATATCGGCAATCATATCGGTATCGGCCAGTATCGGCCGATTTTTTTACATATCGGTCATATCGGTATCGGTCAGATGTTGCAATGTTAATATCGGTTATCATTATCAGCCAAATTCTTCACATTGATATTAAATAATGCAGTAAATCTATGATTTATGGGCTTTTCCAAAGGCTTTGCAAATAAAGAAATGCATAACTTTTTCAAATTCAGTGTTAACATGTGTTTTTCAGTATGTACAAAATGTGATGATCATAAAAATGTGGTTTTATACAGATCATATCGACATCGGTAAATATCGGTTATCGGCCATAACAGCAATGTTAATATCGGTTATCGGCATCGGCCAAAATTTTCATATCGGTGCATCCCTAATAAAGACAGAAGCACTGGTACCTGAAAACAGTGAACAGTCCCATCAAAGAGTCTATAAAGACAGAAGCACTGGTACCTGAAAACAGTGAACAGTCCCATCAAAGAGTCTATAAAGACAGAAGCACTGGTACCTGAAAACAGTGAACAGTCCCATCAAAGAGTATATAAAGACAGAAGCACTGGTACCTGAAAACAGTGAACAGTCCCATCAAAGAGTATATAAAGACAGAAGCACTGGTACCTGAAAACAGTGAACAGTCCCATCAAAGAGTATATAAAGACAGAAGCACTGGTACCTGAAAACAGTGAACAGTCCCATCAAAGAGTCTATAAAGACAGAAGCACTGGTACCTGAAAACAGTGAACAGTCCCATCAAAGAGTATATAAAGACAGAAGCACTGGTACCTGAAAACAGTGAACAGTCCCATCAAAGAGTATATAAAGACAGAAGCACTGGTACCTGAAAACAGTGAACAGTCCCATCAAAGAGTATATGAACTCTATGACATATGAATAACTAGAGCAATAGAGGAGCTATTAGAGAAGCACATTTAACGCTCATTCTTCTTCCTTATGAAACTTGTCATCCCAAATGAGGCCTGCTGCTCATCAAAGTCATCGTTGGGAAAAGGAGTAACTTACTACAGAGAAGAGAAAATATGTGCCAAACGGCATCTTTCACCCTCGGATTATCTGCAGCCCCCCCAGTCTTGCGCAAGAGATGGACATAATGTATTTTTCATGTTGCGTTGGAGGTGAAAGTCAAAACAGGGAAACCGCACCGAGTATGTGTGCGTACTTTTATATATGAGCTTGTGTTTTTTTGGTGAGAGAGAGAGTAAAGAGCAAAGGGGGTAGCTCATCGCTCCGTTCGTGAAGCCAATGCGGAAGTGTTATTTAGAATGGCCTGTAGGGGGCGACTCCACTGGCTGCAAAAGAGAAGTCCGATTGTATGCAATGGGAAGATGACCCGACTACTCAATTGATTTATGTCCTCGCTAAACACTTTCCTAACGTGTTTTATGGTCTCAATCGCCAGACTCAAGTCTTCTTCAATACAGCAGGATGTTCCTTTGGTCAATGATGGTCCCATGTCGAGTCAAATGGAAGATAAAGCAGACTTATGTTTTGGGGCGTGATTGACAGGTCACCTGTTCATTGATCGCGCAGCTCGCCGTTCACGGACCACTGGCAGGCGGCGCTGCGGCCCTTCTCGTCCAAATGTACGTCACTTCATGGGTAAAAACAAAAACAAGATGGCGACGGTGAAAATGCCAGATTCAAGGCTTCGAAACGGGAGCGCAAAAACCAATGGGTGATGCACATGGGCAACGTACATCCATATTTGCGGTCTACGCTACGGTCAAGAGACGGAAGACTCAAAAGCCTCCGGTTTAGTGGCTCGTTTCCCTCACCTCTCTCTGGACCATCTGTCTTAAGTCCATGGCACACCAATAATCTAACATTCTACAACAAACACAGATGTTTGTTTGGTGTGCCATGGGTGCCTGTCCTTGTTTGGAACTGTTTTGGAGAGATGTTGGGTCAGATTCGACATGTTCAATCCATGTTTGTCCATGTTTATCACGTGGCACACACCAATTCGAAACGTTGTTGGCAGTTTGTTGGAGAATGTTTGAGTGGTGTGCCATGGGCTTCACAGGCATCATGAATCTGACTGAGACAGTAAGCCTGTGTGCCACGGGGAGCCCCGCTGCACACTTTCAAACACACACAGTGGAATGCGTCAGGACTTTCATGTTCCATTGAACACCTGCCTGTCTGAGTCTGTGCAGAGCTCTTCACAAGACAGCCCACATCTCCATTGTGAAGTCTTTCTTCTCTGCCAGACTCTGTGCACTTTTTCACGCTGTCTCACAGGCCTGTGCTTGTCTGATGTTTGTCCGTGTGTGTGTGTGTACTGTGTGTGTGTGTGTGTGTGTGTGTGTGTGTGTGTGTGTGTGTGTGTGTGAGAGAGGCAGGTAATTCTACTGTTTGCGCTGAAAGTCCCCCCTTTGAAGTGTGACTTCAGTGTGGTCCATAGTTCCAGTGACAGGTACATCAGTAGCCTCATACTGGCTCCAGGGTGGGAAAATAAACAGCCCACCGTTCAATCATTCGGTCTTTTGTTGAGGAGCTTTGGAGAAAGTTTTCCAAGTCAACTCACCTTTGTCAATTTGCCCAATAAATCCGTTTTTTGAGGTTTTCCTAACAAGAACCATCTTTCAAATTCACCAAGTCGGCTACGGTTTTACAGCCATAAATCCCCCCAAATACAGAAAAAGAACCAGGATCATTTTTCTCTCATTCATATCCCACAAGGAATAAAAAAGACCAAAGTGCCCCCGACTCAAGGACAAGAAATCCACAAAAGCAAGTCAGTGAAATAAATATTTTAAAGCAGCTGAGTTAAAATCACATTGGCAGACATATTCATGCCAACTTGAATATGGACACACGCTGAATACATCATTCAAAATGGCCTCAGCCTAAAAATATGCGTTAATAAATCATTTATGGGCCATAACTATCAGACTTGTTCTCTGGGCATGAGGCGACGCTGAAAAGCTCAGAAAATGGCCTTGGCGAGCCGCTCGAGAGAAGAGAGGCAATATAAAAAGAAAAGCCATTACCAAGTTTCTCTTGCTTCAGCCAGCCTGAAAACACTTTGTCACGAGCCCTATACTCCCTGCAGCCTTCTTCAGCCAGCCTGAAAACACTTTGTAGAGGGCCCCTACTCCCTGCAGCCTTTTTTTTTTACAGTAAGTGCTGATTTAAGTTATTACTGGTCGGTCGGCATCTCATGAGCCAACCATGAGAAGGTATCGTTTACACAAATTATAGTGCTCCTAAATAACACCTCCGACTGGTCTATGGCAGTCAGTGGGGGTCCAAGCACGTATAAACTGTAGTGCTGGAACCCTATTGTATTTGCTGGAATTATTCTACGTCTTTCTTTTTCTCCGCTAAAAGTATCTGTACTTCAGGAAACATACAAGTCCTACTACAGCAGCCATGTTTGGCAGGTGGGCTCCTATGGCCCACCACTATTCAGGCAAGGCGGCCATGCACATTGGCCAGATGGTGGCGCTATAACAACCAACTTTATATTATAACTTCTGAACCGTGTGTCCATTATGGCTTTCAATGTCCACCATATTGCATTGTCCGCCATTTTGAATTATTTAAGTAATGCATTTTTATTTTATTTTTGCTACTCCTATGCCATTCAACTAAAACTTGGGGTGCAGAATCTTGGGACTGTCCTCTTTCAGAGTTGTATAAAATTGATCAAGGTCAAATGTTTGGCTTTTACCAACCAATAAACTTTTAATGAAACACGCCATAACAGTAAATTGGCCATAACTCATTAAGCATTCATGTAATCAAGCCACAGTTTGAAACACATAGCAGACGTTTGGCTCGGTAAAGCATCAGCCTTTCATGTGGAAGGTTGTGGGATCAAATCCAGACTTATCCTTTCCAAAGTCATTCGTCATCAGGGAGAAGTACAGTAAGAAGGTTGTTGTGAAGGAATAATCTAACAACGTGTTTCAAATGAAGACATTAGCTTGACAGAGGTCACGCGGGCCAAGACTGCATGTTTGAGCTTCACAACATGTCAGTTTCTGTGTCTTTTTACCTGAAGGTTTTGGCTATACTGTCTGTCTTTTCCATAACACTTTACAATAAGGATAACTAAATTAAGGGTTAGTTCATTAACTCTAACCATTAACTACTAGGGGTGTCACAATATATCGTCCCACGAAATTTCGCGATAGTAAAACGTCACGATATGTATCGTTGAGATGAAATCTCATATCGTGAAAAAAAAAAAAAAAAAAAAAAAAAACATTTTTTTTTTTTTTTTTTTTTTTTTCCAAAAATAGACAAAGAAACGTCTTTGTTTGTTGAAGTTCAATGTGTGGAAAGTAGATCAGTTGAACAAGTCTGAAGAGACACATGAGAAGTTATACAGGAGAGAAACCATTCATTTGAGTTTCTGGCAAAACTGTTTACTTGACAGGAAAAACTGAAGATGCATAAAAAATAGACTAAGAAAAGTCTTGTTGTTTGAGTTTGAAGAAAAACTGAAGATGCATAATGAGAATTTATACTGCTGAGAAACCTTTTAGTTCAAAGTAAATCTAAGTGACGGTGTAACTCATTCTATTTCAAGATAAGCCTTATCTCCAATCTCATGTTTTTTCTAGTTGTTATTGTAATAACAGTTTCCCACAACAGCATATTTTGTATTTGTGCATTTCAAATAAAATACTACTTTTCCAGTCATATATTGTCATTATTCAAGTTTAAAAAAATATTGTTAAAATCGTATCGTATCGTATCGTTATCGTGAACCCAGTATCGTGATACGTATCGTATCGTGAACTGAGTGTATCGTGACACCCCTATTAACTACCATAAACTATTAAATAAGGTATAATTTTATACCCAATCAACATGAACACCATATCGCCTAAAATGATTACTAGATACATTCGTTAACAGTTATAATAGTCTATAATCAGAAAACAACAAATCTCATAACTTTCAATCTAAGTAATTTACACAAGATCTTTTGTCTTGCGTTTGTTTTTACAAACCTTTTCAAGTCATCAAAGTACAAGTCAAGTCTCAAGCAATACAAATTGTGACTTGAGTCTGACTCTAGTCAAAGTGTGACTCGAGTCGTATCTTCAGATGAAATCTATTTGAGAGAAATTGTTATGTGCTCCATATTAAGAACCCTGAGTTGCTTGTGCTGGTGCATGGCAAAGAAACGCTCCAATCAAAGATCTTCTACGTAAGTAAGATGTGACACATCAGTGGAAAAACGCTCCCAAAGAAAGAGGAGAGAGTTCCAGGCTCAGAGAGGTGAGAGTGAGCCATAGCACTGCGCTCATGTTCTCCTTCAACCTATAAATCACTGGTCAACCTGCACACACAGACCTGGATGAGAGGAGGTCTGGAGCTTACCAGTTCCTGACCCTCCTGCCCTGCTGTCTGCACCACCAAGCCCAGTGTTCAATTCACGCATGCCAGCCTCGACCCGAGCAGCCCAACACAACGGCACAGCGTGGACACCAAGGACCAAGATGGAGACTAATGCCTGATGAAAAATGACGTCACAGCACAAAATGTTATGATTCAAATCCAAAAAGGTTTACCGGTACTCAAGACTTCTCTTAACCCATTGATACCTGATGCAGCATTTGCATGTATATCCCTCATTTGTGTGTGTATCCCTTTAAGAGGTCTTAAAGGGATACACACGCAAATGCTGCATCAGGTATCAATGGGTTAAAAAAGAGATCCATCCATAGCAGATCAAGACAAGATAAGAAGACAATTAGAAGAAAAATATCCCATAAAAAGAGCAGGAAAGGTACAGTCACTGTCAAAACAAATGTGTATTATAATAGGAAATATTGTGGTGCAGATCAGCATGTTGCAGAATTTGGATGACTTCAGTGAGAGGTGTTCTGCATTGAAATGCTATAGGATACACAGACACGTATATAGTTTATATCACAGTCAGTCTGTACGCTCACACTTACATGTTACAGAGTGAGTGAGTTGAGTTCAGATACAGACCATGAGCAGCATACTAACAGTAGTATCCTCTTAATAGATTTAGCCCAGGGCAAGAACTCACCACAGTACTGTATAGATGAGTTTAGTGGGGGATGGCTAATGTAGAGAACACAGCAGGACAGAGAGGGCAGTGGGTGACCTGTAGTTTGTGTGTGTGTGTGTGTGGGGGGGGGGGGGGGGGGGTGACCTGTAGGAGGAAGAGGAGGAGGAAGAGGAGGAGGTGGATGATGGTGAGATCGCCCGAGGAGCCACTCTGTTGCGATAACAGAGTGGTATCAAGAGTAGCTCTGTCACCGCCGGCAACGGAGGAAGCGCTATCTCTTCCTGAATGCTCCGAGCATGTGTGTGTGTGTGTGTGTGTGTGTGTGTGTGTGTGTGTGTGTGTGTGTGTGTGTGTGTGTGTGTGTGTGAGTGTGTGTGTGTGTGTGTGTGTGTGTGTGTGTGTGTGTGTCCTCTCCCAGCAATATCTTTGATACACCACCCCTATCACCACACACACACACGCACGCACGCACGCGCGCGCGCACGCACGCACACACACACACACACACACACACAAAGTGTGGGACCAAAAATGGGACCAGCACGCTGAGTTAAGTAAGGACATGATCCATATCCTGATCACAGAGGAGGGGAGGACATGGGAGGGGCAGTGGTAGGACAGAGGGGGACGGGGAGGACATGGAATTGAGAGACAAAAGAAAGGAAAGCAAGAGGATTGGTGGAGAGAGAGAGATGGAATGTCCCATTTGAAGAGGCTGCTCAGTCATAGCAAACTTCAAAGGCTCTTCACTAAAACCTTGCCTGGAGACGAGACAAGAAGTCCTCCCTCCCTCCCTCCCTCTCTCCATCCTCCCTCTCCTCTTCACTGTCTGTGTAGGCTGACTCTCTCTCTCCTCTCTCTCTCTGTCCACTCAGCCATCAAAAAGCAGCAGGTAGAGAGTCAGAAGCGAGTGAATGGGCGATGTCCTCTCCCGTTGTCTCTCCTCTTTTGTTAATGCTCGAGCCCAATCGGCAACTTCTTGTCTTTCACTCGTCATGGAGTCTTGAATGGCTGAGTCAGTCAGAGACTGATGGAAACGTGTGCACGGGCTTGAGTGAAGAATCAGAAGCCAATCACAGTGCTGGAAGCCTGAGGTAAGCCAATCACAGTGCTGGAAGCCTGATGGGGGGGCGGGTCAATATGTCAGTTGTCAGATGGAAACATTGTATTCAAGACAGACTCTGGAGTTAAGAATGGTGGTGTTTTGTATGCTTACAAGTTATGAGGTTTTCATGCAACTAGATATCTTTATTTTGTTTTTTATTGTGGGCGGTGTCTGTGGGTCTCAGTCACGATTTGGACGGAAGTGATGTCACGGTGATGTCACTTGAGCAATTGTGATGTCATCAGTGACTGAGTGATGTCACTCGAGCAACTGTGATGTCAACAGTGATGTCACTCGAGAAACTGCGATTGCCCAACTGTGATGTCACTCAGGCAGTTGCGATGTCATCAGTGATGTCACTCGAGCAACTGTGACGTATAGAGCTGGGTATTGGTTCAAATTTCAAGAATCGATTCGATTCCGATTCACAAGGTTGCGAATCGATTAATTTCGATTCGATTCGATTCGATTCGATTCCGATTCGATCAATTTTCAATATTGATTTGGTTAGTGATACCAAAACGTGGTTTTTGAGCCGTACCCTGAATTACATGACTGTCCAGTTATGTAACACAGGGGTTCCCAACCAGCCAAGTAGATACATGGGGAAAAAAAGTTGCAGATTGTTGTCAATTTTAATGGTTTTAGTTACACATATATTTACTCACCAGGTGGTGACAAAGGGGAAATAACAGCCTTTTCATCTGTCAATAAAGACACTTTCACAATTATGCACAGTGATTTGATTTCAGCCTATATAATTTCTAAAAGTAGATATTAATAATGATCAAACATTTCCATTCATGTAGCCTACAGTATTTATGTTTTTGTTTCAACTACAAACATAATTAAACGTCAACTTGAAACTATGTTTCAACTACCACACACAGCATAATATTTTAGCCTGTTTATTAAAAAAAAAAAAAAAAAAAAAAAAAATCGGAGAATCGATTTTTTGAACCCAGCCCTAGTGACGTAGTACGAGCCGATGGCGCGCAGTTGCATGATGGCGCCTAGGTGGGTGGGCAGTGTCTGTCTGTCTGTCAGTCACCATTTTGGGAGCTCGCGGAGCAGGCGACTTCCATAACTGCAGCCATGGCGCATCATCTCCAGAGTCCTAGTATATAAAGGATAGAGATGTAATTGCAATAGCATTGTCATCATCCAATAGACAGTGCCAGTACTTAATATTAATAACCGTCATTAAAATTCTCTTCTAACTTCTGACCCCATCTGTCAATTAATAATCACCCTGTCATGATTTGATGAAGACAGCTATTCATGGCCGGCCTGATTAAAATGCTAATATGGTATGAATATGATGTTATGGTTAACTTGTGTTTCATAATTGATTGCAGGCATCAGTTTCAATCAAGGTCACAATGAAATGATGTATAGTATACAGTACACAATATACCCAGCTCCACGTCGCATCCAACTCTGCACAGCAGATAGCAATGCTTCAGGGAGCAGTACAGCTGATCATTAACCCATTGATACCTGATGCAGCATTTGTGTGTGTATCCCTTTAAGACCGCGAACCGCGTCAATGGGTTAACAAGAGGAAGCTAGGGCTATATCCTCCAGAGAGTAGTAGCCCATCCAAGCTCAGTCCACAGACAGGTCATCAAAGAAGAAAGAATTTCATTTTGCTCTGATTGGACATGCAGGTGTACACATCTGACGCCGGGATTGCACTGGTTGCATTGCGTTGCATTGCAGCTGTTCTCCGGTTTTGCTCCGTGCTCTGTGCTGCGCCAACACTAACCGGCTGCGTGCAGAGCACGTCGCGGCTCTGCTCCGCCAGACAGCTAGAGTGACGAGACCCACAGGTTATCACTGTAAAATCGAGCGAGACAATTTGTATGTGGGATAAATACAACGACAAACAGGCAGAAGATCATTGTTCCCAACTGGAGGAGCAGAGGAGGGGTGGGCTTGCTTGGTGTTGTCCTTGTAAAAAGGATGTGTTGTGTCATATATTATTTTGTGGTTTTCCACTTCAATTATGAACTTTTCCTCATACATGTTTGTCCTCTGGCTTGATATTGAATGCTGTAAACACCTCTGCCCTGTTGATTTCATGCCTGGCTCCGCCCAACTTGCTGCAGCTTTGCTCCGTCATCCGTGAAAAATAGAACCCTTGCGTATCTTTTTCGGAGAGCTCCGGATCGTCGGAGCTGGGACGGAGTAGACACGCAACGCAGCGGAGTAGGTGGGAGTTGACACAATGATTAGAGTGGAAACGTAGCGGCTCCGATGCCGTACCGCAGCGCAGACGCACCGAACACGGACCTAGTGGAATGTAGGCGTGAGGCACTTAAGAAGACGGGGGAAGCAGGCTTCTGATTGGACATGCAGGTGTACACATCTAAGGCACTTAAGAAGACGGGGGAAGCAGCCTTCTGATTGGACATGCAGGTGTACACATCTAAGGCACTTAAGAAGACAGAGGAAGCAGGCTTCTGATTGGACATGCAGGTGTACACATCTAAGGCACTTAAGAAGACGGGGGAAGCAGCCTTCTGATTGGACATGCAGGTGTACACATCTAAGGCACTTAAGAAGACGGGGGAAGCAGCCTTCTGATTGGACATGCAGGTGTACACATCTAAGGCACTTAAGAAGACGGGGGAAGCAGCCTTCTGATTGGACATGCAGGTGTACACATCTAAGGCACTTAAGAAGACGGGGGAAGCAGCCTTCTGATTGGACATGCAGGTGTAGACATCTAAGGCACTTAAGAAGACGGGGGAAGCAGGCTTTTCAGTTAGCTGAATAACAAGAATGGCATTTCCTCGAGACAAACAGAGCCGCCTGTCACAAAGTGGTGAAAATGTGCCAGTAGTGGAAACAGTGACAGAGAGAGAGAGGTAAATGACCAGACAAAAGCCTGATATGATATGAGATGAGAGACTGATGATTAGAACTAGATGGAGAAGCTCTTGTTTGCACCTAAAGCATAAAGCTGAAGTGTCTGAAGGCAGATTTCATCACTACGTGTTTGTGCTCTCAGCCATTCGACGGTGGCTTATTACTCCTGCTGGCACATCAGTAGCATGTTGGCTATGATTCAAGAGCCTGTACTCAGCTAATCCATGAGTAATGGAATGTATTAAACATGCAAACATAATATACCTGTATTATCCGTCTAAATCACAGATTGTTGCTGCACACTGCAATGTCCCATCTGGCGCTATTTTCCCAAATTAAATTCTGGGGGTTGGGCAGTAAATCAAGAAGGTAGTTGAGTAGCTTAGAGTAGAGTAAACTCTACAATGTCCAAGAGGGGAGATTTGTCTTGGACACTGCTATGATCTGTTGCTTCACATAAGGGGGAAAAAAATCACACACAAAAACTGCGTAAAACATGAGAAGCGTTTGACATCTTGACTATACATTGATATTGACCACAGCATGGCTTAAAAATAAACTGGAAGTATTAAAGTGCAATAGTACTAAGTTTGTGTATTTGCACATTGCTCTATTGTACTAAGATTTCGCATTCAGCATCTGCTCACTCATATTCTTTCTCCCCAAATCGAACGAAATACAAAACTTTCTCAGAAACAGCAGCAAGCAAGCTCTGCAGAGAACATGCCAAAGGATTCATTTTTTTATCATCCCCAATCCTACCTGCCACTAAGAAATGTAGGCCAAAGGAGTGTACAAATGTCACGTAGGATTTCTGGGTAATGAAGTCCTTCAAACTTTCAACAAACTTTCAAAATACCCTCGCTCAGGCCTCACTCACAAAGCTGGCATGCAGTCTCTCCTTTCTCTCCCCAGAGGTTGTTCATAGTCCATTTCAGTGGCTGATTACAACTCCGCTCACCTGTGGGCTCCTCCACTCTGGAGCTCTCCATGGTGCTGAACCTGCCTTGAGTCATTCTTACCGTTTAGTCAATTAAAAAACCTGGCACTGTTAGGTCAGCCGAATGGGCGCTCTATAGACCAAATCAGTGGGGATGTTTACATTTACTTCCAGCTACCCCTGGTTCCGGTTACCTCCGCACAAACTGACGTGTTGAAGACAAAAACAGACAAAGAAGACAAAAATGGTTCGTTCGTGTTGTGTTGTTGGGTGTCCAGTGACCATAAAGAGCGGGTCAAGATTTGGATTATTCTAAATTCCCTCTGCAAAGGGCAAACATGAGCAAAGAGAACTCTGGATTCGGCGGCACAGGCTTACTACAGCTACAACATCCGGGTTCCGAGCTGTATCCGAGCGGCGTCAGTAGCCTCTGTCTTAACGTAACGTTAACGAGTCTGCAAAAATACAGCGAGTTTGACAGTTGTAAACAAACGTTATTAGCTAGCTAACACTACATGAAACAAACACAGAAGAAAGCCTAGATATGTTGGACAAGCATGTTTACCAACCGTTTAAACATTTAAATTGAAAGTAGTCGGCCGAAAACAACGAGAGTTTGACAGCATTTATTTGACAACACGCAAATTTAAACTTGGCGCCATCCCGAAGTGGTACCCGGAAGTAAATGTTGTTTACATGGTGACGTCACGGTGATTTGGTCTATACACTTCCTGAAAGATTCAGCCCGAACGCAGAACCAAACAGAATGTGAGCGGCTGGTTTGGAAACCCTCATTACGGTTTTGCTTGCACCTGTGTTTACCCTGCCTTTTTGACACAAAATGGCCAACATGAAAAAGGTCGATATGATTCGAACTGTTATCGCCCACACTGTCACTTGGTACCAGCAAAGAGCGAAGTTGCCTACTGCAGCTTTGACACAAACGTCAAACCCCATCTGCTGGCTTTGTCCAGAAAATGTCTCAAGAAAAAACAACTAAATTCTAATCAACCTGTCTTGGTAAATGGTGTGTGTGTGGACACTATACTACAACACCGCTCGCTTTTAACCCATCCAGACATGGCATCAAAGACACAGGCCTGGTGGCCCCCTGGTTCTGACATCCTGGAAAGTAGATCTCTTGGAGATATGAGGCTTTCATCATATACAGCAGCACTGGAGTGATTATGGAAAGTGTTAAAGCCAGCAGGGCCGTGTCAGCTCAGTGAGAAGGTCTGCAGGAGGTCACCAGCTGACAGCTCTTATATATCTGTGCTGAATAATATACATAACCACACCGTATAGAAGACAGAGGCCAGATGGGTTCAGCATGTTGTGTCTTGACACTTATTGAACCTTCTTATTGAGTGGAGTCGGTGTGTGTGTGTGTGTGTGTGTGTGTGTGTGTGTGTGTGTGTGTGTGTGTGTGTGTGTGTGTGTGTGTGTGTGTGTGTGTGTGTGTGTGTGTGTGTGTGTAAGTCATGCAACATTCGACAACACACTTCACCTTCCTCTCATCAGCCGTGATCTTTATGCCTACCAGACACTCTATCTTCCAGACCCCATATCCTCACTAAAAACCCTGATTTAATTACATTGCAGAATTAAGCGTGAATTCAGCTACGAAAAGAGAAAACCTACTCCTGCAGAGGCTTTATGAGCTCAAATCCATACGACTTCTCCCCGAAGCTTCAGAGCTAATTAGTGTAGAACGGTTAGAAAACGTTCCCATGACGACAGGGACCCTCATCAAAAACAAAACCTGCCATTTTCCCCTCAGCGAGGCTCCATCGGGGCCGGCTGCATTTAAACCAAATGACGGTGCTGCTATCATGTTGCCAGGAAAGATGAGGAGTCTATTAAAGCAGTGATCTGTGCGTGAGAGAGATAGAGGGGGGGGAGAGAGAGAGGGAGAGAGAGATGGAGGGGGAGAGAGAGGGAGAGGGAGGGAGAGAGATGGAGGGAGAGAGAGATGGAGGGAGAGAGAGATGGAGGGGGAGAGAGAGAGAGAGGGAGGGAGGGAGAGAGAGAGAGAGATGGAGGGGGAGAGAGAGGGAGAGAGAGATGGAGGGGGAGAGAGAGAGGGAGAGAGAGAGAGGGAGAGAGATGGAGAGAGAGAGAGAGGGGGGGAGAGAGAGGGAGAGAGAGATGGAGGGGGAGAGAGAGGGAGAGAGAGATGGAGGGGGAGAGAGAGAGAGGGAGATAGAGAGAGGGAGAGAGAGAGAGAGGGAGAGAGAGAGATGGAGAGAGAGAGAGATGGAGAGAGAAGGAGGGGGAGAGAGAGAGAGAGGGAGAGAGAGATGGAGGGTAGAGAGAGGGAGAGGGAGATGGAGGGGGAGAGAGAGGGAGGGAGGGAGAGATGGAGGGGAGATGAGAGAGAGAGGGAGGGGGAGAGAGAGGGAGGGAGAGAGACGGAGGTAGGGAGAGAGAGAGAGGGGGAGAGAGAGATGGAGGGTAGAGAGAGGGAGAGGGAGATGGAGGGGGAGAGAGAGGGAGGGAGGGAGAGAGAGATGGAGGGGAGATGAGAGAGAGAGGGAGGGGGAGAGAGAGGGAGGGAGAGAGACGGAGGTAGGGAGAGAGAGAGAGGGGGAGAGAGAGATGGAGGGTAGAGAGAGGGAGAGGGAGATGGAGGGGGAGAGAGAGGGAGGGAGGGAGAGAGAGATGGAGGGGAGATGAGAGACGGAGGTAGGGAGAGAGAGAGAGAGAGAGAGAGGGTGTGCTGGAGGGTGTTATTAGGGAGTAAAATTAGTTTCAAATCCTATCAACAGGAAGCAAGGTGGTGTTCATTATCAGTCGGCGTTTAATCAAGAGGCTCAGCAATTAAGTGGCAAACTGAGGAGCTCGTCATTTCTCTAAATGAACTTTGTCGTGTGTAAGTAAGTGGAGGCTGCTAGCAATCATTTCAGTTTTGTAACATACTGGAGCAATTGGAGCGGTTTAGAACAGCTTCAGGGCTGATCTTATGACCCAATGGTTTCTAGTGCGTGTTGTGATGATGTGAAAATGATGTCCACTTTTTCATAAGAGCATGAAACTTGCTACACTTTCAGATCGGGAGGCATCGCAAGAACCAAATTGTTGTATTTCGCATCATATCTCCTGAACCACACATGATAACACAGAAAAAGTCATGTCTATATTATACCTCTGTAACACCCGTCCCATGTAGCTAGTAGTTAGAGTATCTAAATAGGCTTAATGTGATAGTACTGTGGGGCGGGGCCTGGGTTATGGTTTCAAACTTAATGGCGCTATACCTGTTCTTTAAATATTCACTCTTATTCATAAAACTAAAATAACTGGCGGTGCCTCCAATAATGTTCAGGAAATATAAAATATATACACCTGTTGTTGATTATTGTGTGTGTCTACCTTTTTAAACAACTATTTATTACCCAAATATGAATGACTTA
Organism: Poromitra crassiceps; assembly: GCF_964638095.1. Lineage (NCBI taxonomy): Eukaryota > Metazoa > Chordata > Actinopteri > Beryciformes > Melamphaidae > Poromitra > Poromitra crassiceps. Next base: position 48,894,376 of record NC_139643.1, on the reverse strand, counting down.
TATATGAATTACACAACATGTATGCTTTAACTGCAATAAACCCAAAACATGGGGATTTATTACTATAGGTAACAAAATGTAGAAAAAAGTGCTTGGGATCACATATAAAACAAATGCAGATAAAATAATATTGACAATTGACAAACAACAATAATTATTAATTTATCTATTTATATTCAAATTCTTTGTTATCGATTTATCTGTTACCTCTAATTTACATTATATATCCAATTACTATTATGTATAACCTCTTTGAAAACAATACACCTCAAAAATACACTGTGGGCCCACACTCACACACACTCAAACCCAGAAACCCCTGTTGCAGGCCTGCGTGTAGCTTGGGAGCGTGGAGGCCTGAAAACTGTAATGGCCGCTTCACTTGTTCACACCAGGGGTGCAGCTCTGGTCCCGTTCAGTAAACGTCAGATTTTTTTTCTTCCAAAGGTGGTTTGTATCATTTTAGATAGTCGTTATCATGCTAATGCCTGTGCAAGTGGTCATTTTTCTGATCAGTTTGTTTTAAAGTAGTTATTTGACATGTAAAAAGGGATAAAAATAGATGATTGACAGCTGTGGCAGCCAGTCCCAAGCCGTCATTGGCTGGACAGGCTCTTCACATTATAGAGCTAGCGTTAGTTTGACATAGACAGGACACAGTGCTGCTTTCATCATGTAACGCTGCCTGGAGGTCTGAGTGGCTCTGCTGGGTGTGTGGGGCCGGGACAGAGGCTCTTAGCATGGGTAGTGGCTCCCTGGAGGTCGGGTGGCTCATGGGGTGGCTATGCTGGCTACCAGACATATCAATGGACCGCAATAAAAAGAACATTGTTTTGAGAAAGGTGCGCGAGGAATTAACGTTGGTTGGGGACTGAAGTAAGTTCAGAAAATATGTGTTTTATTAGTTACTCCAGCGTTATCGGTACACAATGGTTTTTAACATAGCAATAGCGTTAGCCACTTTCGCTAGTCGGTTGTTTTTCATTATTTATCGGCTTAATATTACTAAACTTAACAACCGATAACGATAGCTGGAATAACACAATAATATACACATATTTTCAGAACTTACCAGGTTGTCCAACTGCCAGGAAATGTGTTTTATAACGTTAACTCCCGTCCCGGGTAAGATGGGGCCTACTACGCAATCACCAGCCATTAGCTAATCGCTAACGGGTTAGCCGTTAGCGTCACATACAAACAGAGGTTTTATTTTTGGTAGTAAAGCAATAAACGTTTTTATATAGATATCTCAGGGAAGTGCTTTGACTGTGGGCATGTTCGTTCTTCACAAGCTGCTTTCTTAGCTGTTGTAAGGATATAGTTAACAGAGACGAGACCAGGCAGCTGGGCTAAGGTTACCACTGAGCTATATTAAATGGAACGTTACAGGCTGCCCTACTCACACTATACCAGTAAACAACGTAGCGTAAAGCGTCAAGGTTAGATTTGTAAAACCAACATTTGCTCCAAAAGGAATTAAATCATAAAGTGAATCAAAATGCCACGGAAACATTAGGCTAATCAACACAGCAGTGAATCGGATAATTCCCCCAGTGAGAGGCTGAGAGCATCCCTCGCTCCTCTTCTGGTCCGGGCTGCAGCCCGGAGGTCTCAATCTCCGACAACCAAAATCAGATTTTCGTACAGGCGTCATTTTGATAAACTGATCTCATAGTGGGAATCTTCCTGGTTACTTTTGGCGAGACAAAAAATATTACGACTTAAAGTGCCATATTTACAGAGCTAGACTGTATATAAATACACAATGCACTGTGCGCATTCTAGAAACAGCAGCTCTACATAAGAAAGTATAGAAGGGGGGGGGGGGGACTCAGACTGAGGTTTCAACCCAAAAGATCTAGTGCGCAGACTCTGGTTCTCAGATCTGAGAAGATGTTGGCTTCAATAGACCATACAGGGAGGAGATAGAGATCATCTCTCCATATTTATTTAGCTCAGTGGTTCACACAAGCAGGTGAAACAAAAGGCACGTGCGGTCAGTACTCACGGAAACCAGGGACTAACAGAGGAGGGGGGTAGTTCATGGAGGTAGGGGGGTAGATGATGGATGGGGCAGATGAATGGCTGGGCGGAAGAATGGCAGAAGAAACAGCAGCAACAGTCCAACAGCAGCACACCCACATGTGGTCCAACAGAACTTTCCTGGTCCGCTCTCTCTCAGTGACCACTGTCCATCTCCTGAATCAAATATATCAGCTAAGCAACACGTCCAAACACTATTTCATGTGTTTAGCTAAGCTAACGGCTAAACACTATTAGCAACAAAGCATATTTTACCCTTCTAACATTCAGTTACAGCATAGAAAACAACACATAGACTCGTATTTACCTCTTGTAGATCAACACAACGTCCAAAACAGTGTGCAAAATACCCCATGGCAATCGGGGGGGGTCCCCCTAATATAGCGCTCTGGACAGTGTGCTGAAGTCTTACAAAGTCACTATATGATTTCATTGTTGCAAGTAATCAATTATAGGCTTTGCACATAAATCACCAAGACAATATCATTAACAATAAGGCCACTCACACAACTAACACATGTTCTGCAATGCATGTCTGCAACATTTAATTCACACAGCACAAATCGCCTCTGTCGTCTAACCCCCGACCCACACAAGTTCTGTATAGCCATTCAAATAAATTGTTTAATTTAGCTTTTTATGTTAGATATTATATTTTGATATTCAAATTAAGTTGAAATTATGCATTAGTTTATTTTCTTATATACTTTATGAGGAACTGCTGTCAGTGCGTTTCTCAGCTAAAGGCCTAAAGCAGGCCTATCTGAACGTTTTCGTTGCCTATTTGAAGATATTGGAGTTTTCGTTCCGTTTATTTTATGAAGTTAATTTGCAGTTAGACGTGTTTTTGAGTTTGGTATATATTAGGCTATTTTATTTGATGACGATAAATAAGAGCAGCGGGCCGTGGCTAAAACACAGTCGGTATACACATGTTACCTTATGCACAGCAGGTCTATCACAAGCCAGACACAGTAAAGATAGATAAAATAGCATAATAAATATATAGGTTAAAAATAATGTCAATAAAATATTCTTACCTTAAAAAAGAATGGACCAGAGACTGAGGCCTTGGCTTGGTTTCTTCTCGTTGGCGTCCAAGAAGAGAGACGATGTCCTGCTTGAATCCAGCTTCTCATGATGGGCAGCACCTGTTGTGTCTCTGGCTGCTGCTGTGTCATTTACAGCGGAACATCCTCTCTCAAACTCAGCAGATGTGGGGAGATAAGTGCACTTGCTGTGCATTCATTGTCTTTCTAATGTCAAAACCGCCACCTGTGAGTCAGAGGAGCTCGCGCTCTCAGCCTCAATTTATTGACATTGTTCTGGAATCTGGATGATTCCCTGGCGGGAGAAGAGCGCGAGCGCTCAACTCGCGTCTCTCGTGCTAGCTGCTCCACTGGCATTAGCTTAGCTCCAGCCACACTTTTTAGCTGCGGCAGCTCCAGACGAACCAGCATTTAGCTTCGGGTATCTCCTCCGCTACATTGACGTTCTCGTTCCGATTCAGCCACCGAAAATCCTTGTTGCAACAGGTTGTTGTCTCATGTGTCAAGCAGGTCAGCCGGGTCACTATCAACGATGCGGAACATTTTGCAGGACAGCGCCACCCATGGAAGGAGGGCTTACCATAAACAAGTGAAATGACCAGGAAACGCCACAACAACAATGCATTTATTTTGTTATACATGTTTTGTTATTCGAATAATGAATACTGGACAGAATAAGCTTTTAAAATACATTTTAGTGACAATTGCAAGTAACAAATATATTTATTTTGATGATTTTTCCAGAGACCCCCCAAAATTGTTGAGGCTTTCAGGGGGTCTGACCTGTCAATCAAGGGATCTCGGACCCCCCGAGACGCCCCGTATTTCGCACCTTGGTCCAAAACCACACGATAACTGGTCGTCAAACCCTTGAGTTACAGGTGCAAGCAAGACACTAATGAGGGTTTCCAACTTCCATGATTGGAAGCACCTGTGTTTATCCTGCCTTTCCGACACAAAATGGCCCCCGTGAAAAGGGTCTATTGTAATATTTGTGCTTTGTCTGTAGGATTGGCTTGTAGCCAGTGGCTCTTCTGGGGAAGCTAAGCAGGTTTGGCTGTGGCAGTGGTTGAATGGGAGACCATGCATCTCGTGCTGGAGGACCAGTAGGAGGTGCTCTTCCCTCTGATCTCATGAATAATAATCCCCAATGCCCCAGGGCAGAGACGGGACTCTGTCCTGCTGTGAGTGAACATCGTCTTTCGGAGACGTTAAACCGAGGTCCAGAACTCTGTTCTCTGTCCTTCCACTGGAGACCATCAGCTGCATCCTGCAACCATTGCAATGTGTTGCAGCAGTTGAAGCTTGAATGCTAATTGTTTTGTATGAAACAAACTTTTATAACAGCCCACAGTTGACCTCTTGACCCCTGGACCAACTCACTCAAAATTCACCAGTGGATCATTAAAACGTTTAAGCAAAAATGTATAATCAGTTCACGCTTTGCTACCTCAAGACTCAAATTGCCCATTTTATTATTATTTTTCATTTCGCTTTTAAATACTTGCACTACGAAAACAACTTCAAAAACAACTGTTGGGATAATGAACGGAGATGGAGATTTAGCCTGGAGAAAAGCCGGCGCAAGATCCATACATTGTAGCCGTCCCTCAGCAGTGTTTATAGACACAATTTGAGAAGTGAAACCACGACTCCCATCGAGCACTGAGCCAGGCTCTCCTCCACCCACAGGGACCAATTACACAGACGCATGGGCCATATTTGCGGGGGAGGAAAACCACGCTGGTTCTCCAGCTCTGCTTCCGGCTTTGAGCGGTCCGAACTTAGAAAGGCCGCTCAACAAAATGAACAGTTCCTTTGACTTTACAGTTCTACTCTGGTGTCAGGTAGCACAGGAGGAGACACAGACAGAGCTCTGACAGGGCTGTGTCTCCTGACAGATCCCCTGTCAGCAGACCGCAGACTTGCTTAGCATGCAATAATAATTACTACCTTTTCTATAATTGAATTCAGTGGTCATGCTCATAGTCATTCCTCTCTATACTGGCTCCATGACAGATTACAGAGGAATCTGGGAAATAGCTGCATGTAGGATACACACTTGCATACTGTACTTTTCTTTGCTGTAGCATTCTCATGTATTGGTGCTTCTGTCGTTCTAGACGCAGGAGTTTTTTGCATTTGTGTCAGTTTTTATTTGGCAATCATTTTTTATGTGTTCCTCTGTGCTCAGTAATGTTTTTTCCACACACTTTTTAAAGTCTTCTTTGTGAGAACACACTTCAAACCCTTTTGAAAGTCTTCTTTGTCAGAACACACTTCAAAGAGGTGTCAATTTGACTGGAATGTGTTAGCAAAGTTAAAATTAGAAGAACAGTAACTTCTTCGTTTTACTGTAGCCTATGCATCATTTTGTGGTGTGTTGTGGAATTCTACATCTCAGCAGAGAGAAACACACAGCCTACTTTCTCTAACTCGGGCAGCTAAATCACAATGCTATTTTATTTCATACTCTATGCTTGTTGGTGTATTGTATTTTGTAATTTGTCAAATAAATAAATTAATTCATTCATTCATATTTTGTTTTGTTTCAAGCCCAACTTTAATATAATAACCTTGCTTCTCTACTAATTGTCTCTCTTTGAATATCTATAAAGGCCTTGCTGCCAGCGTGTTCCACATCACCTCATTTACTTAGCTGTGAGCTCACTGAGCAGTTTGCTTTCTTCAAAGACATCTCACAGTTTATTCTGTGAGTAAGCACCATGCAGCAGTGGCTGTAGTTGCTATCTGGGGCTAGAGTTGGGACTGGGGCTAGAGGGTCAGTGAGGTGGGTCAGTGAGGTGCTACGTGTGTCCCCCCCAGGTGGAGTCTGTGTTTGGGTTAGTGAGGTGCTATGTGTCCCCCCCCCCAGGCGGAGTCAGGCCCAGGCTTATAGCCTCCAACCAGGAGCTCTTATGAGGCCTGACAGCCTGTTTATCTTGGACGCCATTTCTGCATGGTTTGGCGCTGACTAACAGTTGATGGCGGACAGCTTTATTCTGCAGCTACAAACACACAGAGAGAGAGAGAGAGAGAGAGAGAGAAAGAAAGAGAAAGAGACAAAGGGAGATGTGGAAAAAGAGCCTCAAAAAACATCCACCTATAGAGAGCACCTTAAATTGATGTCCTCTCCCCTGACATAAACCCACACTGGAGGGATACTCCAGTATACACCATGCCTTACCGGCACTGTCCGCACAGTTTACAATGAGCTACAGTCCTGAAGTTAGTTAGTATCGCCATAGAATGGAGGCTAATGGTACTACTACTTTCCAAACATGGCCACCGACCTCTTTTCCTTCCAAAAAGACAGATTATGTGCATTTTGGATTAATATTTCATTGTGTGGTGAGTTAGTACCTGAAGCACAACATGTATTTTGGCGCCGTGAGATGTGTGTTTTGGCAGATTTTTAACCGCTGTACCATTAGCCTCCATTCAATGGCGATACTAACTAACTTCACGACTGTAGCTCACTGTAAACTGAGCAGACAGTGCCGGTAAAGGCAGGGTGTATCTTGGTTATGTGGGGGAGGATGTGGCAAATGAGCTAAACTCCCCGAAAAAGTGGAGTATCCCTTTAAACTAAACCCAACACAAACACAGCAGCAGCTATTCCAGAGCAGATGAATCCTGGTTGCACTTTGACACAGACACAACACAGGCAAACACAGGCAAGGCGACTGACTGGCCGGAGAGGAGAGGGGGGAATACATTGGGTAATAGTTGAGGAGAGACGGCTTCTCCTATTGGTCCCCTGCCTCCACACCCCCACACCCTGTATGGCTCCTACCCTGGTGGGATGTTATGTCTTCTTGTACAAACTGCCTCTGGGCAAATATCACATAGTGACCCTCTTCCTTAGAAAGAGAGGTAGAAAGAGGAGTATTCACTTAAAACAACATTGGCAAGAACCAGGGGGTAGTTTTACCCTGTCTACCCATGATGAGAACATACTGCACACACACACACGCACACGCACATGCACACACACACACGCACGCACACACACACACACACACACACACACACACACACACACACACACACACACACACACACACACACACACACACACACACACACACACACACACACACACACACACACACACACTTTGCGTTATGCACCAATGCATGCATGGTCTATCCTTCCCCCTTTAAGCACGAATAACCCCATTCTGACGAGACGGTGTGTAAAATCTCATGGGCCCAATATGAATGAAATATAGAAATATATTTGGGTGGCTCGCCGTCGCCTCACAGCAAGAAGGTCGTGGGTTCGAATCTCCACCCCGGTCCTTTCTGTGTGTTCTTCTCCCCAATGCTTTCTTCCGGGGTGCTCCGGTTTCCTCCCACAGTCCAAGGATACCTGGCGTATGCTATGTTTCTGTAGTATCGCAATGTATATAGTCTAGTGAAATGTGTAGTACAGTATAATGATGCATGTAACCTGTATGTTGTGTGTAGAGAAAGGATGTGCTATATGTGATGATGCTATGTAAAGAAGAAGCCCTGTGAGACATGCTTGTGTGATAAGGGGCTATAAACATAACTGTACTGATCAAAAAGCAGACATGAATGAATTAATCTTTTCTGAATGTATAAATCAGGGGAGGCGGGCCTATAGGTCAATTTGAATTGAATTGAAAAGCCTAACACACTTGCAGGTAAATACACACGCGGGCACACACACACACACAGACACACACAGACACACACACAGACACACACAGACACACACACACACGCACGCACGCACGCACGCACGCACGCACGCACGCACGCATGCACGCACGCACACACACACACACACACACACTTGATGAGCAGCATGTGCTTTTAAGTTGAGTTAAGTTAAGTTTATTTCATATGGACACATCACAGCGCATTGGAGATACATGCATCATGTATGCACAACAACCAGATACACTTAAGTGTTTATATAGCGGAACGCTAATTTTCAACACCTGTCCACAGGCGGCTTTTACATTAAACTTCAGGAGTGTAATTACATTGTCTCACCATTGGGAAAACACGTGATAAATGTGTGACTGAGACTAACCTTTGCCCCCTCTCTGAATGTTTTGTTTGGGGTGTTTGTGTCAGCAGCGTCACGGCACTGGCTTCCCGCTCCACTCTGTATCTCCACTCCGCTCTGTGCGACCGACTACCCTGCAATCCTGTGCTCGATTTTAATCCCCGCCGTTATTCTAATCTCTCTCTGTAACGGGGCCAGATTAGGGCACTGAAATGACATGGTGGAGCACATAACCACATACAGTTTACTCATCATCACCACCACGCTGATAATCCTCTCAGAACTTCATGGAAAGAGAGGAGATACACTGTACAGTAGCCCTACATTTGATAGCTGTGTGTTCTATATATAAACACAGAGATATATCCCTTTTGAGGGCAGGCTTGTTGAAACATGGGGTAGCTACAGTATGGTAATAAAGGCTTAGCCTTGAGCAATGAACACAATGTGCAATTGTTTGAAGACATAAAAAAGAATAGTTAATAGATCATAAAGCAAAGGAGTGCGATGCTATCTGCTCTCGACGTTCTATATCAAATAAAAACACTTGGAAATGTAGTTTCCCAGGGAAATATTTGTAAAGGAACGAAATGAAAGGAGCATAGTGTCGGCAGAGTAACATAAATACTGGATAATAATACTGGTATTACATAGAGGTGTGACGATACATCGATCTAGATCGATACGTCATCAATATTGTATTGTGTATTGATGCAAAGTGAAAACATCAATATATATCATCATCTTTATGCATAGATGTGCATGGCTTATGTTCATAACTGAAAGGTCATTAAGGGCTTTTCTATTTTTATATATTGTTTTTAATTACAAATAATAGATTGTTTTTCATTTAAATGTCTGGAAGACCTCAATAAAATTGACAATAAAATTGCCAAATCATATTTTCGTTGCTTTTTGTCAGTTGATATGAATGTAACTATGTATATGGGCATATGATATTGTCTCATATCGATCGCAGGCCCCTGAATTGGATGGAATCGAAATCGTATTGTGGCAGACTTTGTGATATCAGCAAATATCGTATCATTGTCCAAAGACTCAACATAATATCCAGTGGTGGGAAATCCACACATTACTGAAGTAGAAGTACAGTTACTTGTGGAAAAATGACTGGTAAAAGTAGTACTGATTCAACTTGTTGAATCAAGTCAAAGTAAAAAATGACAGGCTCTGAATAATCAAGTATAAAAGTTAAAAGTATTTCTACCGGTTGTTTCTGTGCAAAGCTAACTGAACCTCACGTCATATTAAGACAAACAGCGCTGTGCGCGCTCAATTCTGGGGTGGGGACTCTGGAGATGAACTGAGCACACACGGACACAGCTCTCCAGTTATAGTAGTAGGATTGGCTACAGGTGGTGTATGCTGATGGTATTTAATCTCTGGTCCTGGATTCGTTTGAAACACAGTCACTGAAGAACTAAATATAGGAAATGGAAAAATAAACGGACAGCCCTCCAAGTCAGTTTTGGTGGAGCACAAAGTCCTTCATCACTTGTGTTAGTGGTAGGGAGTGTACTTGGTTCAGGCGATGTGTGCCCAGCGCTTGGCGAATCTGGATCCGACACACGTGGGCCAGACTGCGAGGACATCTCTTGGCGTCCAGAAAGACCCTGAGAGCCTCAGGATCTGCCTTCACCTCCAGCTCTGCCAGCTCCCAGGTCACCAGGGCCGGGTCTGCGCCATGGTCCAGCAGCAGCTGGATGAAGGCTGCATCACACCCGCGCCACAGCAACACCTTCAGCAGGTGAGAAGCCAGGTCACGGGTCAGAACACCAGCAGCCTGGAGCAGCAGGTGGAAACAGTCCAGGTGGTTGTGTGCAGCACTGATGTAGAGAGGAGAGTCCATGAGGGTGTCCTCACTGTCTATGTTAACAGAAACAGCACGGAACCTGATGAGGTCCTGCAGTATCTCCAGCCTTCCACACCAGGCAGCCCAGTAGACCGGGGTGAGTGAGCCGTCTATGCTTCCGTTAGGGTCGGCCCCGGCTTCCAGGAGGATCCGGACACAGTCCAGGTGACCACCTTGCACAGCACGGTAGAGAGGCGTACCGTCATACTCATCAGCTAGGTCTACCTGGGCTCCCTGGGTGATCAGGTAGTCCACACAGGCAGCACGACCCTGACTGGCTGCCAGCCCCAGAGGGGTCCACCAAAACCCATGCCTAAAGGAAGACTGCTCATTGATCTGCCTTCTGTAGCGGTTTTCCTGCAGCAGGCGCCTCAGTCTCTCCAGGTCTCCTACAGACACGGCATAGGAGAGCCGCCAGTCGCCATAAAAAGCCATTCCTTCAGATCTGTCACTGTACCACACCGAAGGGGCTGAATGTAGGTTGGACATCATGACATCATAACATTATTACATCATGGCATTGTACAGTAGCATAACATTATGACTGTTATCACTCACTGATGACATCACAATTGCTCGAGTGACATCACTGAGGACATCACTCACTGATGACATCACTATTGCCCGAGTGGAATCACTGATGACATCACTATGCTTGAGGTACATCACTGATATCGCAATTGCTTGAGTGACATCACTGATGACATCATCGGCCACAGTTTTTGTCTGTTGTGCATTAAAACGAAATAAGTAGCATGTTGTGAAAATGTAAGGAGTAGAAAGTACAGATATTATGGTATGTTAAAATGTAGAGAGTAAAAGTAAAAAGTTGTCCGAAAAATGAATACTCAGTAAAGTACAGATACCTGAAAATCCTACTTAAGTACAGTAACAAAGTATTTGTACTTAGTTACTTCCCATCTCTCATATCGTGATAGTGAGAAACTTTGATGAAAATTCCCACAACTAGTAGTATTACATTGTATTTGTAGAAAATATTTTCCAGATACTTCACAGATAAGCAATCTGTGTGATATTAAAACAATGTGACATTTACAGAAAAAAAGAAGCATGATTTTAAAATAAGACCACACAAGTAGATGGATATTAGGCCACAATGTTTATTCAGTAGTGTTGTTTCAACTTATAGGTACAATACTGTCAGCTTTTGTAAGACTAAAAAAAAAAGTTACCATTACAGTCATCCGTGCTCACAGAATGCCAGTCAAGTCGTTTCTACCCCCTCCTTTGTGTAGACACCCGCCTCATGCTCGCCTAGAGCAAGTACATTTCCAAATGGTAGGCACTTTGAAGGTTTAAAACATTTGTGAATATACATTTATATATATAATATATCTTTTCGTACACTAATAAGCAATCGGACTCGATGGTCAGGTCTCTAATAGAAAGGAAAAAAGGCTAAGAACAGAGAAAAAGAGAATGAAAAAACAACAACATTGATGTGGCCATGGTGGGGGTGGGGATGAGCAGATGGCGGGAGTAAAAATACTGTGAGTCTTTGGGTTTTTTGCGTACGCAGTTCAGTACCTTCGATCAGTTCAGTACCTCGGATCATCAGTTCAGTACCTCAGATCAGTTCAGTACCTCGGATCATCAGTTCATTACCTCAGATCAGTTCAGTACCTCGGATCATCAGTTCAGTACCTCGGATCAGTTCAGTACCTCGGATCATCAGTTCAGTACCTCAGATCATCAGTTCATTACCTCAGATCATCAGTTCATTACCTCAGATCAGTTCAGTACCTCAGATCATCAGTTCATTACCTCAGATCAGTTCAGTACCTCGGATCATCAGTTCAGTACCTCGGATCAGTTCAGTACCTTGGATCGGGCGAGAGACGGAGGATGAGAGAGAGGAAGAGGCGGCCTCGTGTGGCTCGGGGGTGTTAAGAGTTTAGACGGTGTGACAGCACCTATCTACTTCACATCACTGTACAGCTGAAAAAAGGCAACTACTGCACAACCTGCCGGACATGACCCAACCTGCCGGACATGACCCAACCTCCCAACCTGCCGGACATGACCCAACCTGCCGGACATGACCCAACCTCCCAACCTGCCGGACATGACCCAACCTGCCGGACATGACCCAACCTCCCAACCTGCCGGACATGACCCAACCTGCCGGACATGACGCAACCTGCCGGACATGACCCAACCTGCCGGACATGACCCAACCTCCCAACCTGCCGGACATGACCCAACCTGCCGGACATGACCCAACCTTCCGGACATGACCCAACCTGCCGGACATGACCCAACCTTCCGGACATGACCCAACCTGCCGGACATGACGCAACCTTCCGGACATTACCCAACCTGCCGGACCTGAGGCAACCTTCCGGACATGACCCAACCTGCCGGACATGACGCAACCTTCCGGACATGACCCAACCTGCCGGACATGACCCAACCTGCCGAACATGACCCAACCTGCCGGACATGACCCAACCTGCCGGACATGACCCAACCTGCCGGACATGACCCAACCTTCCGGACATGACCCAACCTGCCGGACATGACGCAACCTTCCGGACATTACCCAACCTGCCGGACCTGAGGCAACCTGCCGGACCTGAGGCAACCTGCCGGACATGACGCAACCTTCCGGACATGACCCAACCTGCCGGACATGACCCCTGCCGGACATGACCCAACCTGCCGGACATGACCCAACCTGCCGGACATGAGGCACACATGTCTCTCTTGAGAGCATGTTTATGCAGAGTTAACATTAAAATAAGGAGAAGGTGACAGACGACAACAGCAGTTAACGTGATCATACGCAATGAAGCTAAGTCACACGCACATCAGCTGGGATAGAATCCAAACACAAGAAACACTAAGCAGAGCCCGCACTCTGGTCACATGGCACCTGTACTGTTCCTCAAGTTAGTCCTCTTAATGCGATCACGCCCTTCGCTTTCACTCTGTGTCAAAACGCCATCTGCCACAGCCATTCATCCCGTTCAATGCACAGCAGCGTAACTACCATATATGCAGGGAACGCCACTGCATCGGGGCCCGGCGTGCTTGGGGCCCGGTCGCCCGGCTCGTGTGTGGCCGAGCGTCGGCCGGGCCCCGCCCAGCTTCTTAACAAAGAAATAAACTGCACTGGGCCAGCCTATTTTTATAGAGGGGTTCTCCCCCTACTGGCAAGTGATTATAGCATGGTGTGAGAGACGGACCTCCTCCTCTGCTCTGCTCAAAGTGGCCTGTTCCATCTCAAACACCGCGGAAGTTCAAACAATGTCCTTGCACGTCAATATCTACAGGTAAAATGGACATAAAACAAAGGTCTTAACGCGCCTTTATATTTATAAAGCCTTTATGTTGATGGCATCACAAAGGAGAGACTTTATTTTTCATTGGACACGGATTGCATCATTGAGAACAGCGCACTGATGTGACCGTCTGCTTCTGATCTGGTAGGACATGCGATTGATATTTGATAATATATACATGGCTTTGTCAGCAGCGTAACGACTTGTCTATGTGCTGCTGCTGATTATGTTTTAATCTGTGTCTGGGCTGGTGTTCTGTCACCAAAATGTGTTTTTAATCTGTGCGTCTGCCTGGTCGGTGTGCTGTCACCAATATGTTTTCATCTCTGGTGCGCCGTCACCCTTTTCATCTCTGTGGTCTGGACAGGTGCGCTGGCTGTCACTGAAAATGTATTGCCTGTCAAGGTGCGCCGTCACCAAATGTTACAGTTGTCATCTCTGTTATGGTGCGCCCACACCAGATTCTGTCAGTAGCCTATCAGGGCCCGGTTTGACCATCTTGCATCGGGGCCCGGGGCTGACTCGTTACGCTGCTGGACATGCAGAATGGCGTGAGTCAAAACAACGTCCCCTTGTATATAGGTTTTAAACCTGGTAAACAACTTAATGTCGCAACGGCTTCTTCTCGCCACGGCGAAGCGACGTACCATCTGCAAAACTATAAGCCGGTGAAGACAAATCGACGTGAAGCGCCTTTGAAACGCATGAATTGACCGCTAAAACGTGAAACGGTTGAACGCACTGCAAAGTTAGCACCTTGCCAAAGACCATTCTCGCTCAAAGTCTCCATGAAATGACCCCCCCCCCCCCCCCCCCCATTACGTTTACTTCCTGGAAAAACAGTATGTTTCAAGGTGTACCTCATAAACTCACGTAAATACATTTCTAACCAATCAAATCGTCAGGTTGTTTGACCAATCCTGCCAATCCGCACAGCTCCCATCAAATATAATTGCCTTTCTCTCCCCGACGCCATTGGGTTAGAGACTTTTGAATGATCCCTCACTGCAGTACGTCCCGCTCCAACATCCTGTTCCAATATAGGAAATGCATCAAATCAAGGAAGTAAAGACGCCATTTAATGGGCTCTTTAACACGGCGGCCTTTCATATACTGTGTAGCCTCATTCTCCCTCCGAGAGAAACTAGGTTTCTAGAAGGGAGTGTATGTGTCTTCTACAAGTGGGGGGAGTCTGTGCGGGACCAGTGTGTTTGTGTCCAGGCAGTGACAGGCCTTCACTGAGCAGATCTTTGGGCCTAAAAGCTGGGACACTGGGACACAGACAGTAACACCAGGCACTGGCAGGGCTGGCTGGACGGGTCGGCTCGCTCACAAGCTGCCCGGGCCGGCTGAGTGAGAAAAAGAGGAGGGGAACCGACAGCCCAACTGGCCTCGCTCCAATCTGATTAAAATAACAAGGTGGGAGCGAGGGAGGATGGGGTAAACAGAGAGAGAGAGAGAGAGTGAAGGGGGGGGGGGGGGGTGTTAGAAGAGTGCGGGGGCAGAGTGTAAACTAGAGGGATACATCGGGGGGCGTTGGCGGCTAGCCAAAGAGAAGAAACTTGACCCCAAGACATGACATACACGCAGAGAGCTGTACGACACCATGACATACACGCAGAGAGCTGTACGACACCATGACATACACGCAGAGAGCTGTACGACACCATGACATACACGCAGAGAGCTGTACGACACCATGACATACACGCAGAGAGCTGTACGACACCATGACATACACGCAGAGAGCTGTACGACACCATGACATACACGCAGCATAGCGCTGTACGACACCATGACATACACGCAGAGAGCTGTACGACACCATGACATAGACGCAGCAGAGAGCTGTACGACACCATGACATACACGCAGAGAGCTGTACGACACCATGACATACACGCAGAGAGCTGTACGACACCATGACATAGACGCAGCAGAGAGCTGTACGACACCATGACATACACGCAGAGAGCTGTACGACACCATGACATACACGCAGAGAGCTGTACGACACCATGACATACACGCAGAGAGCTGTACGACACCAGTGGGGAAGCAATGCAGTGGATGTGCAATATGAAATCAAAATGCAATTAAATAGGAAAAAACAAAACAAAAAAAACAACAGAAAAACATTCCACAAGACCTACGAGAGGAGAAGTGAGTCTTGTGATTTTTCTTGAGCCCTGACGTTTTCTTTTTTTTTAGCTTCTTACGACCAATTCCTGGGTATGAAAATATGCTGTGTTGAAATGAAAGAGATGCTGTATTTATATATCACCAGGGGGCGACACTGAAAAGAAAACAAACAAATAAACAAGACATCATGAAATGCTCACGTGTGACTAAAAAAAAATGATGCGAGCGAAAAAAAATAAACATTGTAACCTGAAGGGAGAGAACATTTACATTGACCGTTAACAGCGTTAATATGAACTCCAAAGAGCGTCATCAAAAACTACAAAGGCAGTTTTTTTTTAAACATCAGAGAAAAGATAAATTAATGAAATACACCTTTAGAGATCAACATCAGACATGCTAGGACAAAAGAAAAAGAAAAAAAGTGAAAGTAGGATTGATACAGAATAATAATTATATTCAATTATGTCCACTTTTAAAATTTTTCTTTACAAATAACATACTGCTACAGTTAAAAAGTAGTCAGCGACTAAAAACTGCTCATTTGACAGAAGACAGATGCGATGGGTTTCCTCGCCTTATACAGATCCTGTTTTTGTTGTTTATTTTTTTCAGCCTTTTCAATAATACACAAAATGTTTAAATACACTGAGATTTGCCATAAAATGAGCAATGCTTGGCTTTCATTTAAAAAAAGAAGAAAGAAGAGGTCTTAATTACAATACTCTATGCAAAAGCTTTCCTTTATGCTAGTTTCTCCTCACTCAGCTTCATAACTTGTTGTCGTTGTTGTTGTTGTTGTTGCTTGGTGTATTTGAACAGATTTCTTGTTGTTTGCTGTAGTGACTGCAGCATGTTTTCCACAGTCACTCGCGATTTGTCAATCTGGTGATGGGAGGGCGGGTTTTATTTCTTTATTATGCGTAAAACTCCTTGGTTGGGGCCTTCTGATAGGCTGCGCCGGAGGGTTTCCTCTCTCCCAGGTCGTAGCTGCCCTCGTCCTTCTTCCTCATGCGGTAGACCAGGAGGAGGATGAGGAAGATGGCAAACAGGAAGCCGATCACTCCACCTGCAATAACAGCTGAGAGAGAGAGAGAGAGAGAGAGAGACAGGGAGAGAGAGAGAGATAGAGAGAGACAGGGAGAGAGATAGAGAGAGAGAGAGAGAGAGAGACAGGGAGAGAGAAGGTAATTATCAATTTTAAGAATGCCAAGTGGATATGGATATGGTATGTCAATCATCCCAAGTTGTGTTGAGGATGAACGTCTGAAGAACGCGAGCAGAAAGAAGCATTGTTACAGTTTGAGATGATCACCATCGATGAAGAAGCACAGATGTCCATGTGACCAGCTGTTTCTACAGACTAGCACTGTTTGGATGTGATGTGCCATCCTCACAATGAATCTTAGCGTGGCCTCCGGGTAGTACGGGCGGTAGATTCCCTGCCTACCAACATGAGTGCCGCAGGTTCGAGCCCCTCCGTTACCTCCGGCTTGGTCGGGTCGGCCATCCATACAGGCACAATTGTCTGCGGGTGGGAAGCCGGATTAAGGGGATGATGTGTCCTGCTCGCTTGCACTAGCGCCCTCCTCTGGTCGGTCAGGGCGCCTGTTCGGGGGGAGGGGAACTGAGGGGAATATAGTGTGATCCTCCCACGTGCTTGCTACGTCCTGCTGGTGAAACTCCTCGCTGTCAGGTGAAAAGAAGTGGGCTGGCGACTGCACATGTATCGGATGAAGCATGGTGCTAGTCTACGGCTCTCCCCAGATCAGTGGGGAGGGAGGGGGGGGGGGGGGGGGGGTGGAGCAACGACCAGGACAGCAGGAGGAATTGGCAGAAAATGGAAGAAAAAAAACGTGATAAAAGGGCAACAGCCAAGTCACCTTCCAAGTCAGCTCGGTTGGCAAGCAAGATCCTCAATTGGATCTTTATCTGTCCTTTAAAATCATATTTCACCCATTAGATAATTACATCAAAAGTTGCTCTGGAGGACAGGAGACTATAGAAGAAGTGTTGTTGAGAAAGAGCCAGAGCGAGACGGAGCGGCTGGAGGTGAAACGTTCTTGCAGAGGACACAGTGTGAAACCAACGTGTGCCAACAGCACCGAGGGAAAAGTCTATCGCTCGATTAAGAAAGAGTTCTGTCCCGACGGGCCCACTTCTCCTTACTAACACTATTAACTCTCCACGGGCTTTACTTCACTTTGCCTCCCACTTACGCCTGTGTGAGCTTCTCTTAGAGATCCTAATCTGTTTAGGGCTCTCTCATGGTGCAACGACCCGAACCTCTGCTCCACTTCCCCCCCGACGTGGCTCCGCTCCAGCTGCTGCCGGCCTCCAGGAGGCAGCAGCGAGCGCACTGCAGAGTGCCGACATGCAAATCAGATTATGGGCAATTATTGCTATATAGAAGTCCTAAGGGAGATGGAGAGAGGAAATAGGTACAAACCTAGAGGACGGGTAAAGAGCACGCGCAGGGGGGGGGGGGAGGAGAAGGAGGTGGATGAGGCGGAGGTGACCGCGAGGTATGTTTCAACTTTCAGGGCCTCGTCGAGAGGATTTTACATCGCTAATCCTGCACATTCCATGTAAGGGACACGGTCCTAATTCAAAACAACTGACGAGGGCTCGGTGAGAGAGACGCAGACGGTTTCAGAACGTTTTCAAGACTGCATGTACCCGTATGCAACGTCTACAATTGAGGGGGGGGGGGGGGGGGGGGGGGGACTGTACAAGTTAGCTCTCCAAGAACAATAAAGCTGCGTTCACACCAACCTATTAAAGTTTTTCGCTGGCATCAAGTTTACATACAAAGTCAATGCAAACGAGCGATTGAGCGTATATTCGCCCGGGAGAAAAATCGCTGGGCGTCCGAGCGACAGAGACAGAGCGATGGGGAGAGAATTCGCTCGTCGCCCGAGATGAAATATCCCAACTCGAGCGAAATTACGCTGGCATCAGTGGCTCGCTGTTCAACGCTGATTGGCTGCCGTGTGAGAGTGAGTCAAGGATCACACTGGCTTGGAACAAACCGCTGGTTTATTGTGTGGCAACAAACCTCATTGACAGCTGATTGACAGGCTGACAGCTGACATGAAGTGAAGTCTGTGCTACCGGTATAGAGGTCGCGTTAGGAGCACGCTGATAGGCTTAGCTTGTAAACAACTACGGTGGCTCGTAGTGGACAAATATCATGACATTGCTTAACGTTATAGCCCTCAGATGTCCGTCAATTATTGTGCCTGTTGACGAGCGATTTAAACAGAGCGACAGAGCGATTCCAAAGGGTTGAATCGAGCGACAGAGAGAAAAATAAATATCTCGGTGTGAACACAGCTTAAGCAAAAGGTTAAGTACAAGTCTCTCAACGAGACGGAGACGTGAGAGGAGCTCTCGTCTAAGGGAGGAGGTCCTGATTTGTCCTCGTTGTTTATGTGGTTTTTTGCAGACCGCCGACAGCAGATGGAGATGACAGCAAAGTGAAAGTGAAAGTGCCTATCAGTGTTTGTCTGTCTGAGGCGTGCGGAGCGAGAGAAACCACACGAGAGAACACAGATCACTTCCTGTCCGCCCTCCTTCAAGCATTAGAAAGTGAACAACACGCCCACTTTGCTGCTGTGAACTCCACCAGGTCCCACAGACGGATGCTGTGAACTCCACCAGGTCCCACAGACGGATGCTGTGAACTCCCACCAGGTCCCACAGACGGAGGCTGTGAACTCCACCAGGTCCCACAGACGGATGCTGTGAACTCCACCAGGTCCCACAGACGGATGCTGTGAACTCCACCAGGTCCCACAGACGGATGCTGTGAACTCCACCAGGTCCCACAGACGGATGCTGTGAACTCCCACCAGGTCACACAGACGGATGCTGTGAACTCCCACCAGGTCCCACAGACGGATGCTGTGAACTCCCACCAGGTCCCACAGACGGATGCTGTGAACTCCACCAGGTCCCACAGACGGATGCAGTTAACTCCACCAGGTCCCACAGACTGATGCTGTGAACTCCCACCAGGTCCCACAGACGGATGCTGTGAACTCCACCAGGTCCCACAGACGGATGCTGTGAACTCCACCAGGTCCCACAGACTGATGCTGTGAACTCCCACCAGGTCCCACAGACGGATGCTGTGAACTCCACCAGGTCCCACAGACGGATGCAGTTAACTCCACCAGGTCCCACAGACTGATGCTGTGAACTCCCACCAGGTCCCACAGACGGATGCTGTGAACTCCACCAGGTCCCACAGACGGATGCTGTGAACTCCACCAGGTCCCACAGACGGATGCTGTGAACTCCACCAGGTCCCACAGATGGATGCTGTGAACTCCACCAGGTCCCACAGACGGATGCTGTGGACTCCACCAGGTCCCACAGACGGATGCAGACTGAGTTTGTTGCAAGTCATTACTTTGAGAAGTGGATGAAGGCAGACATGGGAGGGGAGAATATTACCTCGCTTTCAAACACCCAGCCGTCTACCAGAAATATGCTGACACGTTGTAAAACGACAGGAATTCGAGTGTGTTTTAAATAATAAAACAACCTCAGTTAGGAGACAAACTGAAATCCAATTAATTTGCAATCGACTGTGCTGGATCAGCAAAACAAACAGAGAAATCCACCTTTGGCCAGAAACCTTACGAATGTATTTGCCTCTGGTAATGACTGCAACAAGAGTTTAAGAATAACCGACTGGCATGACCCCTGTGTGTGTGTGTGTGTGTGTGTGTGTGTGTGTGTGTGTGTGTGTGTGTGTGTGTGTGTGTGTGTGTGTGTGTTCAGCTCCTGTGTACCCAAGCATCTATCCCAGGACGGGACACTTTGGTGTGTGTGTGTGTGTGTGTTGTTGTGGTTTCATTGCGGTACATACCTGCCAGCACCTCTGTCCTCTGGAAGAGGTTTTCGGAGCGCACCTCGATGGGCTCCTGGGGCGAGCCGGGGGCACTGGTGGTACTGGTCATCTGGTTCCTCCACATGTCCTCTGTAGCTGGCACCGGGGCCTGGGCGGGGGCGCAGGGGGGCAGAGATGCAGAAGGGAGAAAGATGGAAGGGCGAAGATGTGAAGCGGGAGGATGGAGGAGGGAAGGCAGGAGAAAGCAGAGAGAGAGAGAAATAGATCAGGGAAATTGGATGTAGAGTTTATCGGCAGGCACATCACTACACATCACGTCCTGTCACTTCCATTCCTCCTGGTCTGTGAGTTTTAGAGGAAGTGCCTACTACAACATTACAGGCCTGTTGGCATGAACCTGAACTCTTCCCTGGTGTGACTGTAAATGCTGAGGCTTTGGGCCAGAGGAGAGGAGGAAGGGGGACCAAAATGGACCCTGGCTCGGGAAACGTGTGGGCTGTCCAAGGGGCTGGCCACAGAACCAAATGGAACCGGTCCAGATTGCCCTGTGATTAGTCCAAGGGGCTGGTAGGTAGGTAGGTAGGCAATGGAACTGAGCCAGTGACCTCAAGGTCTGGCCGGGAGTCTAGGGAAGGAAGCAAACTATCTGGAATGGATCTGAGCCCATGTATCTTATGCTTCGCCCTCCAATAGACTGGAGAAGAAGGAAAGGAGCCAGTGTGTTTGGGCCAAGGGAGCAGTGACCGAGGCAAGAGGAGGAGGAGGAGGAGGGGGAGAAGTGGAACAGGCCCAGAGAGGCTTGGCTTAGGGGGGTTGAGTGAGATCTTGCCTGCTAATCCTAACCAGATGTAGTATAGCAGCACAGCAGCACAGTAAGAGTGCAATGCAGAAGGTCTGAGATGCCTCCAGAAGATGTGATTGTGACTGAGAGAGATGTAATCCTCCATCCTTCTCAATGGAGCAGAAACATAGAAGGAAGAAAACTGACATAAGCACTTGATCTCTGATCCTGAAAGCCACCTCAGGCCTGCCGGTATTACAGTGGATTTGATAACGTGCTGGGTCAGCTGAAGGCATAGACAGTATTATACAATAAC
>NC_139643.1:48852960-48870460 GCF_964638095.1 Poromitra crassiceps | reverse complement strand
AAACCTAACCTCCCCCAGACCCTAACCCAAAACCATGAGGTGTCGGACTCGTGAGGTATCGGACTCGTGAGGTATCGGACTAGGGGGCAGTCCCCGGTTAGGGTTGGGCATTTAGTAGTCTCGCTGGCCAGCCTCCTCTCCCTTCTGTCCGAGGAGTCTGTCGCCGCAGGTTTTTTGCTCTCCCATTGGAGCGACTGTTTCAGTCGCTGCCGGATGTCCGCTCCCGGCTTATTACAAACTCTGTCATTGGCTCTAACCATGTCAATCGGAGCGGCTTCCGCTCCCTCCTCCCTGTGTGTCGCTGTAAATAGTGCCCTGCCGCCTCAGGGAAAACAACAACGCTAACTAGCTAGCAAGCTAACGGCAGAAACCTACACGCTAGCTCGTTGCTACACGCTGAAAACGGCAAGTTGGATTGTTGGAAACTATTTACCAAGGGCACTGCCGCTAAGCGCCGCCCATCGCAATCCCACTATGGAGACCTGCGGCGCCAGACTCCTCGGACGGAAGGGAGAGGAGGCTGGCCAGCGAGACTAGGCATTTAGTTAGTGATAGTTAAGGTTACCCACATGGAAAGAATCTATATGAACATATATGCAACTATATGCAACCTATATGCAACCTATATGCAGCATATATGAGCATATAGGCCATATATATGCCGCATATAGGTTGCATATAGGCCAGATTTAGGTGCATATATGCGCATATAGGAGCATATAGGCCATATATATGCCGCATATAGGTTGCATATAGGCCAGATTTAGGTGCATATATGCGCATATAGGAGCATATAGGCCATATATATGCCGCATATAGGTTGCATATAGGCCAGATTTAGGTGCATATATGCGCATATAGGCCATATATATGCCGCATATAGGTTGCATATAGGCCAGATTTAGGTGCATATATGCGCATATAGGCCACATTTATGCCGCATATAGGTTGCATATAGGCCAGATTCAGGTGCATATAAGTGCATATACCGGGCATATAGGTCTCCTATAGCTTCTTTATATCCACATATAGGTACTATATGTGCACATACAGGGCATATATGTCTCCTATATAGCTTCTTTATATACACATAAAGGCCCTATATGTTCATAATACAGGTCATATAGGTCTCACTTCTTTATATCCACATATAGGCCATATATGTACACAATACAAGGTATATGCCTCCTATATAGGTCATTTACAAATCTGTTTGTATACACTGTGTCATAATCCATATATACCCAGCGAGCACAAAACGTTTTTTCAACGTTGATTTTTAGTTTAAATCTGGGTGATATTGGGTTTGAACGTCTAAGACCTAATTTCACCCTCTTTTCAACCGGCTAAAATGCGGTTACAACGTAAATGTGTAAAAAAACACAATTTGGTTCATCATATTGTTAAAACATTTGTTGTAGTTTGGAATAGAGACAATATTGATAGTGTGTGAATTGGCATTTTATTGTCTTTTATTGTGTAACTGAGAGTTGAAATCTGGTCTACACGAAAACTACATTTCAACGCATTTTATGTCACATGAAATATCATAAATATGGGACTATAGGCTATGTGGTGCCAGCAAAAAGCTTCCAGGACACAACTATGGTTAATAGTTTAGCGCAATACTATAAAATAATGAATTCAGTTCCTGCAGCAACGCGCATGCGCAAGTACTTACTAGCTGTGACTGACTAGACCAGGGATGTCAGAGATACGGCCCGCGGGCCGGATCCGGCCCGCGGGCAGGTTTCATCCGGCCCGCGAGATGTTTTGGAATATTAAAAAAAATATATATATATTATTATTATTAAATTCGCACCCCATTATCATGAACTACGTGTGGCTAATAAGAAAGCTAAGAGTTCATTAGTTAATTAACCTGCACTACAAGGAAGTATGTCAGTAGGTCATCAGGTGTAAACAAAGCCGCCATGATGCCACGCTGGAATTGAATCGCGCATTCAGCTACCTACTAAAAAACAAAAGAATCAACAAGATCAGGCGTGGACTGCATAATCGGGCACGTCGGGCAAATGCCCGGTGGCCTGGCCTGGCCTGCAAAAAAAAAAAAAAAAAAAAAATTGTGCCCGCAGTCAGGCCACTCACTGAACAGCAGGCCAACAGCAGGCCTACTGGTTTACTAGTGGTTTTATTACTTTATTCCAGGTTAAAGTGGGTGCATCTCATTGTAAAATTGGACTTGGCCCAAATTAGGCTTCAAACGGCCCAAATCGGGCTTCAAACGGTCCAAATCTGGCTTTAAACAACCCAAATTGGGCTTCAAACGGCCCAAATCTGGCTTCAAACGGCCCAAATTGAGCTTTAAACGGCCCAAATTTTTCGGACGCCGGCACACGCGTCGGCCCGTATCGGCCTGGCCTGCTTGGTATCTAATGCCCGGCCTGAATTATGATCCCAGTCCGCCCCTGAACAAGATGCTGTCGAAAAAGAGAAAGGTTGACACGGAATGCAGGCAGTTTCAAGAGAAATGGAAAGAGCAGTATTTCTTTTGTGAAGTAAATGGGTAAATGAGTCGAATTGATTTTAGTAAAAAAAAAAATCCGGCCCCCATGAGGTCTCAGTTGAACAAATCCGGCCCTCTACCTAATATGAGTCTGACACCCCTGGACTAGACCAAAGCAAGTCTGCACCGGTCTGCACCAAGTGCGGAACGAGGTGCTCTGGGCACGCTATGTTATTGTAACAGACTATACGAGGCTCTGTGTAGGCCTACCTCCTGAGTCTCTGGTGTTAAATGAAGTTAACCTCTGAAGCCGTACAGCCTACAGACTATAGATGCACACACACACAACATAATTTTAGTCTGTTACATAATATGACTCGAACGCATCACATAAAATAACTTCCCGATCGCTGACAATTGTGGTCTACGTTGTGTGCGAGAGAGTATATAATGTGCCCGGCTCTCTGGTTAGTATAAGAAAATGTATAGCTCAGCACGTAGAGCACGGGGTTTGAATCCCGTGTGCGCTGGTAACTTTTTTATTTAAGATCCTACATATAGGTACATATATGTACATATAGGTTTCCCATATATGGTGCATACATAAAATTGGCTGATTTCCTATATTATATGTACATATAGGTACATATATGTACATATAATATAGGAAATCGGCCAATTTTATGTATGCACCATATATGGGAAAACTATATGTGGCCCTATATTAAAACATATAGGGTACATATAGATTCTTTCCATGTGGGTAGGGGCTAGGGGAATGCATGTCAATGAATGTCCTCACAAAAAGATAGCTGTACAAACGTGTGTGTGCGTGTGTGTGTGTGTGTGTGTGTGTGTGTGTGTGTGTGTGTGTGCGTGTGTGCGTGTGTGCGTTACTGTACCTGAGCCAGACCCTGAGTTGAAGTCATCATCATCTTCAGGGTAGTAGCCTCCTGAGCCGGCGTCGTCCAGGTACAAGTCGTCGGCCTGAGAGGAGGGCTTGGCTGCTTCTGCTATCTGCAAAACAACAAGACCACACCCTTTTCACAAACGGGACATTTTCATCATTTTGTTACATTGTATTTTCTGCAGTGGAACGAGATAGGAGAGTTTTCATCACTTTGTTACATTGTATTTTCTGCAGTGGAACGAGATAGGAGAGTTTTCATCACTTTGTTACATTGTATTTTCTGCAGTGGAACGAGATAGGAGAGTTTTCATCACTTTGTTACATTGTATTTTCTGCAGTGGAACGAGATAGGAGAGTTTTCATCACTTTGTTACATTGTATTTTCTGCAGTGGAACGAGATAGGAGAGTTTTCATCACTTTGTTACATTGTATTTTCTGCAGTGGAACGAGATAGGAGAGTTTTCATTCGGCACCACATAACAGTAACAAAGTGAAGACCTTGACTGACATTAAGAGTGCACATTCACTGCTTCAGCGTTCTGCGGGGGACAACTGAACCTGAATCAGATCGTGGGTTTTGGAGTCGGACAAGTTGTTATTCTACTTTTTAAATCATTTGCGTTTGGCTCTGCTTTGAGATCGGCACTTCAGTATGCCATTATTTCCCTAATTGGCAAACATAATATCCTCGAGGGGAGCAATTCAAAGCTCTATTATCTTTAGGAAATGTGCCGATCTGATAGCTCAGAGACCATTAACGTAAGAACAGTCCAACCAGTCTGCATCACAACTAGGCCTGCTGCATTATGGCAAAAATCACCATCACCATTATTTTGACTGATATTGATACTGATCATAATTATTTAATGCCACCTCATTGCCTTTGGCAACATGCATTTATTGAACTTGAAGAAGCGTGTCTTTTTAATACTGGATTTCTTCTAACTTTACATATAATTGAACTGAAAAACAGAAATACATTTAAAATAAAAGTAAACAAGACTAGGCGAAACCTAGTATATGCCAGGCAGCGTGTGTTTGTTACTGAAGACATCACTGATGACGTCATTTGTCCCTCAGTGTTGTCTGTCAGTCAGTCAGTCAGTCAGAGCCAGATTTAGGCTGGCATCAAAAAAAAAGAAGCCTAATAAATAGCCTAATTAAAATAAATAATATATAATCAATAATACATACAAATAAAATAACACCGAGTATGTAGTAGTGCATTGTCACAACCTACTGCAAAATATTCAACATATTCAACATATTGAATAGAAGGTTTACACATAGATGGAGAAACGCGCCAGGCCGTCTGTTGCCTACTCGAGCTGAAACTACACACACCATGGCGTGGTTGGTTTTGGAGGAGGGGCGGGGCTTAAACTACACACACCATGGCGTGTTTGGTTTTGGAGGAGGGGCGGGGCTTAAACTACACACACCATGGCGTGGTTGGTTGAGGGGCGGGGCTTAAACTACACGCACCATGGCGTGGTTGGTTGAGGGGCGGGGCACACCGTTGCAAAGGAAAGGAGTGCACTGGATTTACAACACAACACAAGACAAAACAAAACAAAACAAGAGCAACTTGGTCAAACTGCACAAAAATGGTTTTTACCTCGATTCACTTTTTTTCATAATTCTGGGAAGTCCAAATGGTAATTGAAAATCAAATTAGATGAATGACACAGCCCTAACCACAACCTGTCTCTTGTATCATTTATAAAATCCGAGTGTGTATCTAACAGAAGGCTTGCATCAACAGATCATGACATGTTTCACCTCTGAGCTGTAACCCCCCCCCCCCCGACTGTTTTATGACTCAAATGGAGCGTGACCACACAGGTGACTGCCTGACTGCCCCGGCTCCGCCCACACAGCATCGTGACCACACAGGTGACTGCCTGACTGCCCCGGCTCCGCCCACACAGCATCGTGACCACACAGGTGACTGCCTGACTGCCCCGGCCCCGCCCACACAGCATCGTTGTCCGGGGCAACAGGCCGGGGTAGTGGGAATGTTTGCGTTCCGGCTTAATGGAGAGATTGTGATTGAAAAGAGCACGCTTTAACAGTGGCCTGATTGTTTAAAAAGCGCCTTCTCGTGCCGGCATGTTTTCGCCGAGATTTCCCCTCAAAATAAGATAAGCCATTTTTCTCTCTAAGTATCATAACGAGTTCTCACAGGAGCGCTTGTATGCTGGACACATTGCTGCCTTTATACCAGTGGAGTTAGGTGTGTGTGCATGTGATGCCAATAAGTGTTTATGTTTTGTGCTGTGCTGTGTGTGTGTGTGTGTGTGTGTGTGTGTGTGTGTGTGTATGAGAGTGAGTGTGTGTGAGAGAGAGAGAGAGAGAGAGAGATAGAGAATGAGTGGAATAGCTAGGAAGGCATCCATGGCAACGCCTATTCAAACCTCTATACACCAATCTGTGGTCGGCTGTGTCGCCCCTTCTATACTGATGGTCCTGCTTTAGAAAAAACAACACAAAGGAAAGACCCCGCAATATATCATCCCTGTGTGTGTGTGTGTGTGTGTGTGTGTGTGTGTGTGTGCGCGTGCGTCCGTGCGTGCACACCCATTTAGCTGGTTGCTAGCGTTTGGGGCCTGCTCTGATGCTGTTGTGCTGATAAACCTGAATGAAGTTGGATTAGAGGAAATAGTCCCACGGCGGCTTGACAGGAAGAAGCACTTTTATTGTCGCACGCCAAGAGAGTAGGAACGGCATGCTGGGAAAAAGCTGGAAGCAAATAAAATCGATACAGCAATATGATATCTCGATCATTTTTCCGCAATATTTATTTCAGATATTTCAGAAAAATATCACGATATATCGATTTTTTGCACAGCTGTGTGTGTTCAGTGACACAATAAGAATACTTGATGCACTGCACTTTATTTTTTTTCAGTGTGTTCAGTAACATTTGTGTTCAGTAACACAATGTCTAACTGCAAATTTGCAAACACCGTTCTAAATTGGTATAAAGATTTTGAATTAAAATAGTCTCGACTCAATTTGTCCACTGAGTTCTGAATGTAATGTGATATATGTATATATTATTGCACTACCTGGGTGGTCCACACAGCAAGTTGTATTTTCAGCTCTATTTTTACATTTTCAATAAATGGTTCTCAACTGGTCTGGCCTCAGTCAGGACCCACATTTTTCCTTGGGTCATTCATTTGCGACAAAAGAGAGTGCAGTAATACACAGTACACGCAGTTAAACAATCAAATAAGGCTGATATCTGAATATACAAACAGGGGGGTGTAGCAAATTATTATTAGCATATGTAACTGTGGGGGCACTGTTTCCCCAAAATATAAAAACGACATAATGGGGCTTTAAGGTTAGGGTAAAATACCAGGGTAAACCAATCAGAGGCAGAGTAGCACGGGCCATGCTGCCTCATGGTATGTCCTTCAAAATAAAGGCGCAGACCCACCAGTTGTGAAACGCTGATGTAATAGCAAATATATCACAAAATGTAACGTATCGCAGCAATGTGTCGTCCTGATACTTATTGTGTATCGTGAGGTGCTTGCCAAACTTCCTGCTGTAGACAGGAAGAAGAAAGCGAGAGCTGCAGAGAGAGAGAGAGAGAGAGAGAGAGAAAGAGGAGAGGTGGACCACAGGGTCCGTTTTAAGTTTGGGTTTTGATCTCGCTGCGGGTCAGCATTTCCAATAATATTGAATATTCTAACAGTTAACTGGGGTATGTTCAATAGCGCTTTTCACAGCCGGTTTGTGTGTGTGTGTGTGTGTGTGTGTGTGTGTGTGTGTGCATGCGCGTGTGTGTGTGCATGCGCGTGTGTCATCAAAGAGAGGCCTGGCACTCTCCATCACAAAGAGACAGGGACTATAGAGCGCACAAAGACAAAACGAAAGGCAGAAAGGCGAAGATGAAACGGAACAATATGTCCGTGCCTCCCTCCCCTGCTCCTCTCTCAACCGGGCCCTGACTTCTGCGAGAAAAGCCTTTCAGCGCCGAGCTGCTGGATCAAAGAGAGAATTTGTTCAAAGCAACTTTATCTTAACCTCTCTCGCCCTCCAGCCTCCGACGCCCCCTACACACCCCCCCCCCCCACCGGCCGGCCGGCGAAACCGATTCAGCGGTCCAGTCCCCACGTCCCTATGCATTGGCGATATGAGCGCACACACACAATGCACCAAAGGGAGGCGCTGCTACACACAAATCAAACACGACGACAATGGGAGCTAATGAGATAGAGGCCACACACACACACACACACACACACACACACACACGCATGACTGGACATGTTTACAAATGTATGCAAGCCTTCATTGATTCATTGATTATACATGATACACACTAACACATGCCAGTGTGCAATTGAGCACATAACGCGCGGCGCCACGCAGACATGCACACACACACACAAGCGCAAGGGCTAACGTACACACACACACACACACACACACACACCAGACCTAAAGTATCAAGATCAAAGCATTAATTCCGTTCCGACCTGTTTAACATAGACCTGTTTAACATAGATCTGTTTAACATAGATCTGAAGAGATGTGGATTTACAATGCAGACGCTTTCACCCCAGTGCTGCAGAGGCACCTGGAGAACTGGCTCTACTCTTTAATTCATGCCCCCATTTCCTTCTTTTATCAGCCCGTCCAGCAAAGGATAAACGCCCTGAGTTATAAACAGTGACATACTACTCTTATATGTATTTAGTTCACAAAATGGGCCAGTAGTATTTTGCATATTGTCACTTAACTTCTACTGCGTGACTTCAGGAGTGAAGCGAGAAATGTGCTTCAGCGGAGCCTGGAGTTTAGGATGGCATGGTGGCAGCTAGACATACATGCTCAAACATCAGCTTGACGAGGGGCTCCAGAAGAGTTCCCACATTGTGTGATTTCACTATGAGGCCATTTACACCTGGCGCTAACATGCGTTTTCTGTGATCAGATTGCAATCAGATTGCAGAAATGGTTGTCCTCTCAATCCGCATAAAGTTGCAGTATCCAGATTGAGAGGACACATTGCATTTACACTTGTGTTCAATGTGTACACAACGCATCCCTGACCACCTCCGGAGGTGGTTTGGCCGATCAGATTGCAATCCTTCTTTAATGCGTTTTGGGGGTGTTTACACCTGGCATTTCAAGTGATAAAATACAATCTGATTGCAATCTGATCACAGAAAACGCAAGTTAGCGCCAGGTGTAAATGGCCTCTAAGATTTCAATGACTAGAAGTTATAGCCCAAGGAGAGAATGTAGTGCAGATACTTGTTTCACTCTCTCCTGTTTATCTCTCCATCTATATTGTATACTGTCTTGCGCTGTTCATCACGTCAGCTGCGTGGAGGACTTTGAGGCGTGGACATGAGTTCTGCATCAGATCATCACCACCTAACCTGGAGAGCTGTTGGCTCATTTCAGATTAACCACATAGCTCTGACGTACAAGGATGCCAGGAAGGAGATGAACATCACTTTTATAGCATCAACAACACTTTGGCAAAACCAATAACATGTATAGTTATTTGAGCTTTATTAATACTGATGGCTGTCTATCTAATTCAAAGATAATATATGATAGGCTGCACCACTGCAAATTATTCAGCTAAAACCTATTATTTGTATGGCTATCTATTGTTTGATGACTGTAATTTACAGTGATCAAACAACAGATACATATATTCCTTCACTTTCCATGCAGGAATAGCTACACGGTAGAAAGATTTGCAGCACACTACATCAGAGGAGATTTAGAAGTGGGTATACTCAATGTCGAGTAGGTCAAGTAGGTATACTTCTGCACTACACTACGTTCACCTTAGTCTCGGGCTCCCAGACGTTTGGTGAGCGGCGCCAACAGCGCCACCTAGAGAAACCTCAGACTTGCGAACTGACTCGTTAAATAAATGTGCATGATGAACAACGCACATGGCGATAGACAAAGTATTTAACGGCTTATTACACGCTGTTGCTGACATTTCACAGCTGATACAATTCACAGCATTTCAAATGCAAAATGCATTTAAATAGATTTCAGGAAAGAGTGGCGGTGTCATGTGTTGACTTTATCGGTTATATCGCGGTCGTTTTGACGTCTAATAGTTTGAATAATGAGTTTAGATTAGCCAGCTTCTACTGTACAAAGAAGAGCTGCATTGTAACACCAAATCACTACGATCTGAGGAGAGGAAGTGGTCTGTCTGACCTTGATAAACCTCACCGGCTTTATCTGACACACACACACACACACACACACACACACACACACACACGCACACACGCACACACACACACCTACACACACCTACACACACACACACACACACACACACACGCACACACACACACACACACACACACACACACACACGCACACACGCACACCTACACACACCTACACACACACACACACACACACACACGCACGCGCACACACACACACACACACACACACACACACACACACAAGCGCACACAATAATTAACTTGTCTCTGCTTATCACAGGCACGCACACACCAAGATAAACGTTTCTCTCGTTATCATTGCTGTGGCATTTACAGGTAAGCGTTGCTTCCAGCCCTTATCACACACAGTGAGTTGAGCCAGGTATCAATCCAACAGAGGAGATACCAGAAAGCAGCATCTACAGATGCTGGAGCCTCGCACAACAGAGGAGATACCAGAAAGCAGCATCTACACATGCTGGAGCCTCGCACAAGTCACACTTTTTACCAGGTGAATTCACTGTGGCACGGCTGCTCGAGCCTCAAGAGGAATTACAGTGGAATCTGCTTATAGTGATCACGGTTATAGTGATCAACCGCTTATAGTGATCACGGTTATAGTGATCAACCGCTTATAGTGATCAAAAAGCTCGGTCCCGAATCATTTCCTATACACATGCTGTTTAAATCATTCGCTTATAGTGATCAATACTCCGCTTACGGTGATCGTTTTGGGCCTTGTCCCACCTGAGAACAGTGGAAGAAATGTTTAAAACTACATTAATTTTTATTATCGTTTACTTACAAACTGGCAAAAATCTGTCAACGAGATACAGCAGTGATACTGTCTGTGCACGTCTGTCTGTATATGGAGAGTTCACGGCATTTCTGTCTGTCTGTCTGTCTATGTTCGAGATGGCAGCGTCTCTGTCTCTGAGAGACCGCTGTGTTTGAAACAGCTGGAGGCCTAACTTGTATACTGTATTTTAAAAGTCAATAACATTCAATAAATAGCAAAGCTGTCCTTCCATTCCTTTACAATATAATGTGCTGTATTCATGTAATCAATATACAAATGTCAATTTAGATGGTAATCTGCATAAGAAATAAAGACAAATAAAAAATAAATCTGTTATAATGATCATCTGCTTACAGTGATCAATTTGACCCGTCCCAAGGTGATCCCACTATAAGAGGGGTGCACTGCATTTAGAAACGCCTGCAGTACCATGCAGGGGAGATAGCATAGCATGCAGGGGAGATAGCATAGCATGCAGGGGGAGATAGCATAGCATGCAGGGGAGATAGCATAGCATGCAGGGGAGACAGCATAGCATGCAGGGGAGATAGCATAGCATGCAGGGGAGATAGCATAGCATGCAGTGGAGAGATAGCATAGCATGCAGGGGAGATAGCATAGCATGCAGGGGAGATAGCATAGCATGCAGGGGAGACAGCATAGCCTGCAGGGGAGATAGCATAGCATGCAGTGGAGAGATAGCATAGCATGCAGGGGAGATAGCATAGCATGCAGGGGAGATAGCGGAGAGATAGCATAGCATGCAGGGGAGATAGCATAGCATGCAGGGGAGATAGCATAGCATGCAGGGGAGATAGCATAGCATGCAGGGGAGACAGCATAGCATGCAGGGGAGATAGCATAGCATGCAGGGGAGATAGCAACAGAGCCAGCATGCAGGGGAGATAGCAACAGAGCCCGTTCTAAAACCCATCTGTTACACAGCACAAACCCGTGGACTCAATCCCTCCTCAGCCACAAAAACAAAAGCCCTATTCTTGCGATAGTCCTGTATGTCCTTTGCCCTCCTTCTCTATATAATAATAGCGAAAGTGAAAGCTTCAAGCACTCATTCAGTTTGGAAGTAAACCGTTTTTTATGGCCTCCAGTCAATATATAATCCAGCTGTTGTAGTGAAGGGCTCCATAAACAAAGACTGAGGGTTCTGCGACCTTTGACCTACTGCATCGCCATTCAGAATAACTGACTTCAGAATGCGGTGGCAGTTGGCAAGGTGTGTGTGTTTAGTACACTATCCTATAGGGCTGTCACTTTTTCCCAAAATAAAGTTCGAACGAACTTCGAATTGCCCGCAAAATGTTATACCGTATATTCAACGTTTTTTTGTTTTTTTTTGCAGGCCAGGCCACCGGGCATTGGCCCGACGTGCCCAATTATGCAGTCCGCACCTGCCGGTTACATCATATAAATATATATAATATAAAAAATAAAAAAAAATCCTCAGCTGTCCTTGTCCTCATGGTCCAGTCAGTCAGCTCCTCTCCGCTGCTGTGTTAGTTAGCTTGGACGCTCACAGTCACAACACTGCCTCACAAACTTGGCTGCATCCAACTCGAGACAACTTTTCAGACCCTGGAGACAATCTTTCTCAGAAGAGACAAACGCGACAAATCTGGAGACTTTTTCTGACATGGGATTAACATTACCAGCAAGCAGCAGTTGGTTCATTTTGGTTAATTAAAAAAAAAAAAAAAAAAAAGTTAGAACATGGCAAATTACATTCGAACATGCCCCTCCGCCCCCACATTCAAAGTTAAATTCGAATTTCGAATAAAAAGTGACAGCCCTACTATCCTATATATTTCCATCATAATGAGGCTAGATCAGTGGTTCTCAAAGTGGGGTCCGGGGACCCCCAGGGGTCCTTGAGGGGGTTGCAGGGTGTCCAAAGCAAAAGGGCGATCATTTATTTTCAATATAATTCCATCCATAGTAACACAATGACAGAATGTATGGCTATTTTGGTCATGGGTCTCATACACTTTCTGTAACTAGAACGACCGCACCGCGGATATATGCCTCCGCCAACAAGTGAGCAGTCGACATCCCTGTCTGTCCAGACTTTGACGTTTGAGCCAAATGTGAAGAAATTCCGTCAAGGTGTTACGGAGATATGGCGTTACCGAGCTTGAAAATGGCGTTCGAGAGGTCACAGTGACCTTGACCTTTGACTACCAAAATGTAATCAGTTCATTCTTGAGTCCAAGTGGACGTTTGAGGCAAATTGGAAGAAATTCTGGAATAAAACATGTAAAAGCAAAAAGCGCATCAGATGGGGACAAAGTGTTTTCAAATCCCGTGGTCTAATTGATGTCCGTTTAGTAGGGGTGTCACAATATATCGTCCCACGAAATTTCGCGATAGTAAAACGTCACGATATGTATCGTTGAGATGAAATCTCATATCGTGAATTTTTTTTTTTTTTTTTTTTTTTTAAATAGACAAAGAAACGTCTTTGTTTGTTGAAGTTCAATGTGTGGAAAGTAGTTCAGTTGAACAAGTCTCTGAAGAGACACATGAGAAGTTATACAGGAGAGAAACCATTCAATTGAGTTTCTGGCAAAACTGTTTACTTGACAGGAAAAATTGAAGATGCATAAAAAATAGACTAAGAAAAGTCTTGTTGTTTGAGTTTGAAGAAAAACTGAAGATGCATAATGAGAATTTATACTGCTGAGAAACCTTTTAGTTCAAAGTAAATCTAAGTGACGGTGTAACTCATTCTATTTCAAGATAAGCCTTATCTCCAATCTCATGTTTTTTCTAGTTGTTATTGTAATAACAATTTCCCACAACAGCATGTTTTGTATTTGTGCATTTCAAATAAAATACTACTTTTCCAGTCATATATTGTCATTATTCAAGTTTAAAAAAATATTGTTAAAATCGTATCGTATCGTATCGTTATCGTGAACCCAGTATCGTGATACGTATCGTATCGTGAACTGAGTGTATCGTGACACCCCTACCGTTTAGGGGTCCTTGACGTGAAACCGTTTGAGAACCACTGGGCTACATGAATACCTTCCAGGTTTGGAGGGGAAAGAGCTGCGTCTACATATAAACTAAACTCCACTGCTGGTTCAGATTTAAACAAGCATACAGAATTCATTGGTAACTTGTGTTTTGTGGCTATTGCACTGTTCTCGTTTGAACTCGTTTGCCTTGGCGTTGAGCTGGAAAGCACATGATTGCACATTGAGTATTGAAGGTGACATTTGTTGGGAATTGGATGCATAAAAGACACATTCAGTCACACACACACTCTGCACTCTTCATGAAGGAGCCTTAGCTCTGCACAAGGTCTTCTGTGATGGAGGAGATCATTCTTTCAACTCAAGTCCAACCAACACCGCCCAGTGGGTTCAATACAAACCTGCTTCACAGTCAAGAGGCCATGGGCCGCTGTAGTAGAAGACAAACAGTCACACACACACACACACACACACACACACACACACACACACACACACACACAGCACATAACACCTCTGAAACATATTATGCAACAGAGTACAAGTACAGATCCTGCACAGGCCCAACACGTCTCTACCAAATTTGGTGTCGACATTCAAAATCTAAAAAGTCACATTACTGCCCCGGCTGTTACATGGTTATTACACCAAAGGCCCCGCCCACTTTCACCAATGTTGCCAAAACTCCTTATTTTGACTAGTACCGCCTCCCTGAACTAACCTTGCTTGCAAGATGGATAACCTCGCGAGATCTAAAGAGATTATCTCGACGTAATCCATCTTGTCATGCACAGGCAGTTAGGATGATTGGTCGAGCCATGCCGGCCCGACGAATCAGCGGCAGCCGTAGGCGGGCTCAGGCTCGTCTGGGCAAGTAGTGGGTACATGGTCTTTGTAGTTCTTTTCACTCGTCAACATGGCTGCCGCCGCGGAAGTGACAGGCAGTCTGAATGAAATTGAATGTAACGTTCCCAATTCTATGTATTAAATTCTAAAAAACGAGCCTCAACATTTGGGAAGGCTAAGCCACACAACTAGTTCGTTATAATCTAACTAAATGCTTCGAAGGTGACTTTACGACCGTGAGGACGGTGAGGACTCAATCAATGATAGACAGGCACCTTCCTCCGGTCGCAAACGTGACGTCAGAGGCATGGCGATCTGATTGGTTGAAGTTAACACGCACCAGCGGTGATAGACAGATGGGTCATCCAATCACCTGCCAAGTAGCTTGGAAAAAGTGCCCGCCTCCGTCAGCGGGTCTGTTTACTTCATTCCCAGATCGACTGGTTTAGTGAAACTATGTGGATCTATACCGTCCATCTGGCAGCGTCAGGTTATCCCTGAACATACCAAATTTCACGCAATTTTGTTTTCTTACAGATTTTTCTGCATTTGTTGCGGCGCCCCCCCCCCCCCCCCCCTACTGTTCAATCATAAAGCATGTTTCTCAGAGACATGCTTCTAAAATGAAAGTCTTTGTGTGTCACTTCCAGTATGCATAGTCAAGGTCACATGAAAAAAATCTAAGAAATGATTGGCTGTTGGAATAGCAGGTCTGAAGAGTGTGCTGTACACATTTACAACACTGAGCAGTTTTGAACCATTTGAACCTCATCCTAGAACTATACTTTGCTGGTAATTGTTTAATTGATTAGACGTAACTGCTCTACAATTGGAGCAAGCGAGGAGAAAGGAGGGAGAGAGGATGAGAAAGAGAAGAGTATGAGATAGCAGAGAGTGGATGAGAGGAGAGAGAGAAGAGTATGAGATAGCAGAGAGAGGATGAGAGGAGAGAGAGAGAAGAGTATGAGATAACAGAGAGTGGATGAGAGGAGAGAGAGAAGAGTATGAGATAGCAGAGAGTGGATGAGAGGAGAGAGAGAAGAGTATGAGATAACAGAGAGAGGATGAGAGGAGAGAGAGAAGAGTATGAGATAGCAGAGAGAGGAGAAAGGAGGGAGAGAGGATGAGAGGAGAGAGAGAAGAGTATGAGATAGCAGAGAGAGGATGAGAGGAGAGAGAGAAGAGTATGAGATAACAGAGAGTGGATGAGAGGAGAGAGAGAAGAGTATGAGATAACAGAGAGTGGATGAGAGGAGAGAGAGAAGAGTATGAGATAACAGAGAGAGGATGAGAGGAGAGAGAGAAGAGTATGAGATAGCAGAGAGAGGAGAAAGGAGGGAGAGAGGATGAGAGGAGAGAGAGAAGAGTATGAGATAGCAGAGAGAGGATGAGAGGAGAGAGAGAGGATGAGAGGAGAGAGAGAAGAGTATGAGATAGCAGAGAGTGGATGAGAGGAGAGAGAGAAGAGTATGAGATAGCAGAGAGTGGATGAGAGGAGAGAGAGAAGAGTATGAGATAGCAGAGAGAGGATGAGAGGAGAGAGAGAAGAGTATGAGATAGCAGAGAGTGGATGAGAGGAGAGAGAGAAGAGTATGAGATAACAGAGAGAGGAGAAAGCAGGGAGGATGAGAGGAGAGAGAGAGTGAAGCAGGAGGAGAGGAAGGGAGGGGGAGGGGGGATAACCCACTACTAGCCTGCAGGTTGCTCCGCTAAGAGCCTGTCAAAGCCCACCATGGCCATGCCTAGCAGTGCTTGAAAGGCACAGGCTGCGTGTGTGTGTGTGTGCGTGTGTGTGTGTGTGTGTGTGTGTGTGTGTGCATGTGTGTGTGTGTGCGTGTGTGCGTGTGTGTGTGTGTGTGTGTGTGTGTATTTGCATCTATCTCTCTGTCTCTCTCTCTCTCATGAAGCAGTGTGTTGTGAGAGAGCTGGAGGGGCTGGGGGGCGAGTGACAGTGGGAGAAATGGAGACATCTCAACAGGCTGGGGCTCCTGGCTCCACACTGTTGACTCACCACACTCACTTCTAACACAATCAATATTAGCTCAGTTCCAAGTCGGCCCGCGGAAATAGCGTTCGTCAAAGGCATGCAGACACACACACACACACACACACACACACACACACACACACACACACACACACACACGGAGATCTGCGTGTGCAGTGCACAACGTAGGGTTCCCACACCTTCTTAAAGTCCCTGGAAACCAAAATCCACAAAAACGTTCTAACTATGTTATTTAGGGTCTTATGTTAGTAATTTTGTGCCTCAGAAATTATTATACATTACTTTCAACCCAAAGCCTTAAAATCGACACTTTTCTACAAGATTCTACAAAGTACTTCCTCATTGAAGACAGCAGTGCGCGAGGTGCTAAAACGCAGGAGCTTATGACGTCACAATTGCACTTAACCAAGATGCGCAGGGGACGCGCGGGCAGTGTAAACAAGCGCACCCAGTGCCCAGTAAGTTCAGAGGAGCAGTAGAACGGAGAGGAGGAGTAGAGGAGGAACAGCAGAATGTCCATGTCGTCCATTGTGGCATTCCACTGTGGAACCATCGTGACATTCCACTGTGGAACCATCGTGACATTCCACTGTGGAACCATCGTGACATTCCACTGTGGAACCATCGTGACATTCCACTGTGGAACCATCGTGACATTCCACTGTGGAACCATCGTGACATTCCACTGTGGAACCATCGTGACATTCCACTGTGGAACCATCGTGACATTCCACTGTGGAACCATCGTGACATTCCACTGTGGAACCATCGTGACATTCCACTGTGGAACCATCATGATGTTCCACTGTGGAACCATCGTGACATTCCACTGTGGAACCATCATGATGTTCCACTGTGGAACCATCGTGACGTTCCACTGTGGAACCATCGTGACGTTTCACTGTGGAACCATCGCGACGTTCCACTGTGGAACCATCGTGACGTTCCACTGTGGAACCATCGTGACATTTCACTGTGGAACCATCGCGACGTTTCACTGTGGAACCATCGCGACGTTTCACTGTGGAACCATTATGATGTTTCACTGTGGAACCATCGTGACGTTCCACTGTGGAACCATCGCAATGGCTATTTGGTCGACATCGCACAACACAACCCTAATTCACACACACATTCATACGTAGAAGCAGACCAGTACAACCACAGTCTGATCTGATGGCCACTGAGCAGCTCCACTGGTGCGGTTGGAGTTAAGGGCCTTGCTCAAGGGCACCTCAGT
>NC_139643.1:48815460-48847960 GCF_964638095.1 Poromitra crassiceps | reverse complement strand
AGAGTGGGACAGAAATTAAAAGAAAAGGGAGACAAGAAAACAACAAAAGCACCCTGGATTTCACGAGCGTTTCTGCCTCTTGTCATGTCGCAGCGACCTTCGAAGGTTGGAGTTGTCCTCATCGCTGCTCCCCGCCCGCTCCCTCCGGACCCCCCGCTGCTGAGTTCTCCGCGTGTTCCGCTCACCATCACGGTTCTGCTCTCTGTAATCTCTCTTACCGGATGTCTGCTTACTCCTCCGCTTGCTATTACCCTCGTCCTCCTCCTCCTCGTCACTCTCTTTCTCCTCATCCTCCCGTCCCCCGACATGTCTGCTTTTCCTTTCCCGCTCCACCGCCTCTCTCCTCGGCCGGTTCGACTTGCCGTTCTGCATCTTCTTCACCTTCTGCTGCTGCTGCTGCTCAGAGGTTATGGCAGCCCGGCTGGCGCGTTTGCGTGAGTGGCGATGGAGGTAGCGGATGCCAGGCAGCAGCTTCTTGAGCAGATCGGTGAGGCTCTGCTCCGTCTTGGTCAGGCAGGAGAGGACGGTGCTGCCCTCATGGTTGTACTCCTCGGCGTTGGAGAAGACCAACTTCATGTCCTCCAGGAAGGCCTGGGCGTGGCGGTAGGAACCTCGGCTTAACTTGCCCAGCATCGTCTGGAAATCCATGGGGCTGGAGATGATCTCCCGGTAGTCCTCTGAGAACACGGGCTCTCTGAAAGGCCAGCTGTAGCGGAATTTAATCAGTTTCTGAAGGATTTCCTCACACCTCTCCAGCTCATCAATGTCTGTGTGGCTGGTCCTCTGCCTGCTACTCCGACCACGAGGAGGCGACTGCTTCTTGGGTTTGCTGTTTGAGCCTTTAGGGTGTGATGAAGACTGCTTGCTTTTCTGCCTTGGTCTCAAGCTCTGCCCCATGTCCCCCCTGTAGTCATCCTCCTCCTCCTCCTCCTCTTCCTCTTCCTCCTCCTCCTCCTCTTCCTCCTCCTCCTCATCAGAATCCTCATCTTCAGAATCATCCTCATCATCTTCTTCATGGGTGCCTTCCTTATAGTTCCTCCCACGGGAGCAACGCCTAGCTGTAGCGGACTGGCAGGCCGGGCACAGCCACTCCTCACCCGGGAGGCGGTGCAGGACCGGGCGCAGGCAGAACAGGTGGAAGGCCTTCTTGCATTCATCACACAGAATAAGCCGATCACCGCCACCTGTTCCACTGCAGAGCTCCGTGACACTAGCTTGTTTGGCCCGGAGCCTGTGGCTGTAGGGCTGTCTGGATCTGGAGCTGCTCTGCTCGGTCAGACTCGGCTTCCTTGACGGCGCTTTCTTGCGGCAGACTTTGCAGCGAGCATTCTCGGCAGACATGTCCCAATTGATGCAGGCGTCCAACATACTAAGCAGCACATGCATGCGGGAAAAGGTCTGGGCATCGCGGATCGCAGTCTTCCACTCCTCTACCACCCGGGCCTCCTCCGCCAGTTTATTTTCCTCATCCACCTCCCCAGCCTTGCTGTTCTCCTCCCCTCCCTGCTTCTTCTTCTTCTGCTGCTGCGTAGGGGCCATGAATCCCTGCAGGAACTTCTTGATTACACAGGCCTGGATGGTGATGATGCACTCTCCAAATGCATTCAAGCTCTCCATCTCAGACACCAGATTTTCGATTGCGTTGTCATCCAGGTATCCAAGGCTTCCCTTCTGGAGTCGGGAGGCCACTTCATTGATGTCACTGCGCAGGTCTTTGATCAGCTCCTCGTGACCGTCACAGGCCCTTAGGCCTATCTCACCCTTGCAGCACAGATGGATGGAGCGGAGGATGTCCTGGTACTTGCTTTGTATCTTTGTCTTCAGTTCACTCTCTCTGACCCCCTGAGGATGAAGGTTCTCCACCAGCTCGTCTAGATCTGGTTGGGTGTCACATACAAACCAGAGGTTTTGTCCCCGTTTGGGAACAGTGGTCTCTATGCAGACTTCCGCTGCTGCTCCCTGTTGGGCTATCTCACTCATAACACCATCTGTGCTGCCATCCTTCTCAGCTCCATCCTCAGCTGGTTTGTCTTCTACTGGTTTCTCCTCTGATGGAAGGGTGTACTTGTAGTCAATGTTTTCATGCACCCAGCCCTTTTCTATGTACAGCCCAGGAACCATGTCAGAGAAGAGCCAGTACCTGTTATGGTTCCTGTCAGTGCCCAGTGGCACCCTGCGCAAGACAACTTTGGCTTTGGTTATAGCATCCTGGAAGGCACCCTCTGCGGCGACCTTCTGCCTACAGATTCGCTCCTCTTCGGCCTCCTTCTTCATGCGCTCTTTGTTCTGTCTGTCCTGCTCCTTCTTCTCCTTCTTTTCCTGCATGGACATCTGCCTGTTCTTCATTAAGCTGATCATGTCTTCCGGCTCTGGCTCCACCTTCACTTCCTTGTTCTCCTCATTCTTGTCCTCCTTTTTTGCAATCCCATCTTTCTTCTTCTGTCCTTTGCGTATGCCTCCATCCTCTTTGACTTTGTCCGCCATCTCCTCCTTCCGCCTCTTCATCTCAGCCCTCTTGCGGTCATTGGCCTCCTTGAGCGTCGCCAGCCGGTCCTTCCACAGCTCAGCAGACCGTTGCTGCAGTGCGCCAACGTGGTCTTCAACCGTGTGGGTCATGAGGATGCAGTGGCACAGCGCCACGAGTAGGCTGCCCTTCTCCAGGGGGTTCAGCTCAAACAGTTCGGCCGTCTCCAGCCTCTCCAGGATCTCGCTGGTCACCACGGCATCAAAGCCCCCCAGGGCTCCCCCGTCCTCAGAGTCCTCACTGCTCTCTTCACCATGGGCATCACACGGCCGCAGGCACAACCGCACCAGCTCCGACACCGAGTGCAAGGTGAGGGGGATCTCCGATAAGGACATATCCAGCTCACTGTAGCCCTCTGCCAGCTCATCCTGTAGCAGCGTCTGGAGCAGCATCACCAGCAGGCGGTTCAGGTAGAGGAAGCCAGATCCTTCCCCTGCCAGTGCCTCCATCAGAGCCACTCCTGTGATCGGGTCCCGGTCATCTGGAATTAGCAGCCCCGTGTAGGCGTTGAGGAAGTCCACTACCATAGCTACGTCGCCAAACAGGGCATTGGGCAGCCCCTCGGGCATGTCCACGTGTCTGAACGTTGGCAGGTTCCCACCACCTTCAATCTCCTGGTCCTCGTAGCGGCGCGACCGTTCGCGGCGAACCAGCATCTCCTTCTCGCGTCTCTCCTTGGCCTTCTCTCGCTGCTTGTCTTTGAGTTCCTCACGCTTCTTCTGCTTCAGCTCCTCCTGCTTCTCTTCTTCGCTCATGGCTGCCCAGTGTGTCTTTTGCTCCATTTTCTCCCAGCGTGTCTGCACCAGCTCCTTGAGCTCCTATGCTATATATATGTATTGTACGCCTTCACAGTGAAATCACTGATGACATCATCACCGATCGATCATCACCGGTGCTGTGTGGGAAGAGGCTCTGTCTGATTGGCTCAGGCTCAGTTTGATTGACAGGTGATGTGAGGTGATAAATTACCGATAATGACATCAACACTGGTGACCTGGGCTCTAGGCCAAGCAGTCTAGAACTGTATGACATGACATCATCTGCAAATTATAACCTCATCAGTGATGTCATATCACTGATGAGCTTAGCAATTACAACTGCTAGCAATTAGCAATTACATAGCAATTACAACTGCTAAAACAGTCTGATAAAGTCCGAAAATTATATCACTTTACTCTAATGCAAATTTAAAATCAGAAAAAGACAACATTTATGCCATATCACAATATTACGATATCCAAAATCTAAGAAGACGATATAATATTGATCTATTGATCAGCCCCTACACTAGATGATGCACTCATAAATGCCGCTGCACTATCCGTTCTTTATATTTAATAAATAGGTTTCCACTCTTTTGTTAATCAGCATGGTTTCCGCTGGTACATGAGACACACGAGAGGCCAGTTTGCCTCTGTTTATTTGCTCAGGTGTATTCATTCACTTTCACAATATCCAGGCTCTTCACATACATTCTGCTGTAACCTGACTCTATGGAGCGCATTGTCCTGCGCTTTGTCCTGTCCTGTGAAAGACGTCAGCTCTCGTTATCACAGCCCGGCAAATAAACACCTGTGCCTGTGAAAGAATCTGATCACTTATGAAGGGGGAGGGGGAGAGAGGAAGAGAGGGGGGCGGAGAAACAGTGTGTTAACCCATACCTGATGCAGAATTTGCGTGTATATCCCTCATTTGTGTGTGTATCCCTTTAAATGCTGCATCAGGTATCAATTGGTTAATCCCTAATTAATTAAAGGTGGCAGATTGGCCTGCTGGCTTTCACT
Source organism: Poromitra crassiceps (assembly GCF_964638095.1). NCBI lineage: Eukaryota > Metazoa > Chordata > Actinopteri > Beryciformes > Melamphaidae > Poromitra > Poromitra crassiceps. The sequence goes on along the minus strand of NC_139643.1, from coordinate 48,843,652 downwards.
TTATCTGCTCTACTTGGCCTGCCACAGATCCATACAGAAGGTCAATACAGCAACCGTCTGGCCAGCAGGCAGCGCTGTGCTCAGCCCGGCATGGAGCAAACCCATTTTATTTCAGAAGAGGCTGAAGGCAGCAAGACAAAATACTGCCGGAAAAAAACTTTTACAGTCTATGGAAAAAACTGGAGTTTGGGGAATACAGACAATAGGGTAAGCTAAACCGGTAGCTAATGTTTGTGCTGAGTGACCAATCAATAGTCTGTGATGATAGTGATGCACCGATATGAACATTTCATGTCCAACAGGAGAGGACAGCAGGAGGTGATGAGGAGAGGACAGCAGAAGGTGATGAGGAGAGGACAGTAGGAGGTGATGAGGAGAGGACAGCAGAAGGTGATGAGGAGAGGACAGCAGAAGGTGATGAGGAGAGGACAGTAGGAGGTGATGAGGAGAGGACAGTAGGAGGTGATGAGGAGAGGACAGTAGGAGGTGATGAGGAGAGGACAGTAGGAGGTGATGAGGAGAGGACAGTAGGAGGTGATGAGGAGAGGACAGTAGGAGGTGATGAGGAGAGGACAGTAGGAGGTGATGAGGAGAGGACAGCAGAAGGTGATGAGGAGAGGACAGTAGGAGGTGATGAGGAGAGGACAGCAGAAGGTGATGAGGAGAGGACAGTAGGAGGTGATGAGGAGAGGACAGCAGAAAGTGATGAGGAGAGGACAGCAGAAGGTGATGAGGAGAGGACAGTAGGAGGTGATGAGGAGAGGACAGCAGAAGGTGATGAGGAGAGGACAGTAGGAGGTGATGAGGAGAGGACAGCAGAAAGTGATGAGGAGAGGACAGCAGAAGGTGATGAGGAGAGGACAGTAGGAGGTGATGAGGAGAGGACAGCAGAAGGTGATGAGGAGAGGACAGCAGAAGGTGATGAGGAGAGGACAGCAGAAGGTGATGAGGAGAGGACAGCAGAAGGTGATGAGGAGAGGACAGCAGAAGGTGATGAGGAGAGGACAGCAGAAGGTGATGAGGAGAGGACAGTAGGAGGTGATGAGGAGAGGACAGTAGGAGGTGATGAGGAGAGGACAGCAGAAGGTGATGAGGAGAGGACAGTAGGAGGTGATGAGGAGAGGACAGTAGGAGGTGATGAGGAGAGGACAGTAGGAGGTGATGAGGAGAGGACAGCAGAAGGTGATGAGGAGAGGACAGTAGGAGGTGATGAGGAGAGGACAGTAGGAGGTGATGAGGAGAGGACAGTAGGAGGTGATGAGTGACAGGAGAGAAGGAGTGGGGGGGCAGCTGGTTGTAGCGAGACAAATTGGTGCCAGTGAATTCACGGAGCATCAACTATCAGCAGAGCTGTCTTCATACACCACTAAAGCTGCGTTCACACCGACCTATTAAAGTTTGTTGCTGGCGTCGAGTTTACATACAAAGTCAATGCAAACGAGCGATTGAGCGTATATTCGCCTGGGAGAATAATCGCTGGGCGTCCGAGCGGCAGAGACAGAGCGACAGGGAGAAAATACGCTCGTCGCTCAAGATGAAATATTCCAACTCGAGCGAAAATACGCTGGCATCAGTCGCTCGCTGTTCAATGCTGATTGGCTGCCGTGTGAGAGCGAGTCAAGGATCACACTGGCTTGGAACAAACCGCTGGTTTATTGTGTGGCAACAAACCACATTGACAGGCTGACAGCTGACATGAAGTGAAGTCTGTACTACCGGTATGCAGCTCGCATTAGGAGCACGCTGATAGGCTTAGCTTGTAAACAATGACGGTGGCTCGTAGTGGACAAACAGCATGACATTGCGTAACGTTATATCCCCCACACGTCCGTCATTTCGTGTGCCTGTTGATGAGCGATTTAAACAGAGCGACAGAGCGATTCCAAAGGGTTGACTTGAGCGATAGAGCGAAAAATAAATATCTCGGTGTGAACGCCCCTTTAGGAGGCAGTGCGAGTGACAGGAGGACAGGAGGCAGTGCGAGTGACAGGAGGGCAGGGGATGGTAATAATCAGTGTGGTGTTTTTATAGAACGACAGAGACAGGAGGAGTTGACCTATAGGTCCAGACCTTCGAATCCACCCACTCCACCAAGTTGCCTCCTTCTGAAGCAGGAGATGGAGTGTAACAGGTTGACAGTTCAGTCTGATATCAGGCTATGGAGGATTAAGAAAGCTCTGAGAAATGATGCACAGCAGCAGCGGTGGCATCCAGAGTCACCGACGTCCCCAACGTTCAACTTGTGCCGCAACACACCTGCTGACGGCTGAGCAAAACGACCGGCGAGACAGACAGGAAGAGGTCTCAGCGAGTCACGCGCGTGGGCGGAGAGCAATTGTTTGGAAAATGTAAATTGCGACTGAGCGATGAGGCCGCCTACAGGATTGGCAGCACCAGCGCGGTTGTCCAAACAATATAAACAGTGGGCTGGAGGGGCTGGGGGTAGTTGTGTGTGTGTACGTGTGTGTGTGTGTGTGTGTGTGTGTGTGTGTGTGTGTGTGTGTGTGTGCGTGCGCGCGTGTGTGTGTGTCTGTCTCACTGCTCTTTGAAGCCCCTCCAAACTTTTATTGCCCTCCCAGGGATCATAATAAGGAACTAATTGATAGTCTTTTGAGCCACGGGCCGAGGGGGAGGGGACAGAGGAGGGGGGGAGGGGACAGAGGAGGGGACAGAGGAGGGGGGGAGGGGACAGAGGAGGGGGAGGGGACAGAGGGGGGGGGAGGTTCCTGCAGGAAGTCGACACAAATCAAACTCTCTCTAAGCCCTAAAGGTCTGGAGCTCCTCCAGCCGAGTGGTGGAGGGGGGACAGCGCGTTGAGTGTGTGTGTGTGTGTGTGTGTGGGAGAGAGAGAGGGAGGGAGGGAGGGAGACAGATAGATTGAGTCTGGGGTTAGCAGCCTAATCCAGGAGAAGGAGTTTGCCCGTCTGTTTCTCACGGTCGTTCTCCTCTCTCTCTTATTATTATGAGCTTCCTGTTTTGACCTGATGCTGTCAAGCTGAAATAATGCATTTCCTCCACATGTACAGGAACGCTTCCTAACTCATTTATGTGGGCAAATCAGATGAAATGCTTAGACAGAAGGCCATGGAAACATCCAGACCTTAACTGGACTCATATGCAGTAGCTACACAAACTGATCAGGAGAAACTTGAATATTGATTTATATGTCATTTACTTCTAATTGTGCCATAATAATTTTACTGTTTGAGAAGCTGACGTCTCACATGTGTACAAAACCTTTCATGACTGGATTAAAATAAATAAATAAATGTAAAAAAAAAACTCCATGCCAGATACTCCATGGAAAGTTCTGTGGCGTTCACCCCCTCCGGCACTCTCCTTCCCTTTCCTCTGGGGTGCTAAAGGATGGGAGGATTGCATTGCCTCAGAAGGTGAGAGGCCTCCCTGAACGACCCCGGGCACGAGGAGGCCCCCCTGAACGACCCCGGGCACGAGGAGGCCCCCCTGAACGACCCCGGGCACGAGGAGGGCCCCCCTGAACGACCCCGGGCACGAGGCACGCCACTGCGCTCGCCGCACATTCAGACCGTCTCCCGTTCCAAAACAAACGTCCGCCTGACATACGAAGGCGGACGCCACATTCCGCAGGGCTCAAGCCCCTCTGTACAGGCGAAGGGGGTTGGTGGAAGCCAGGCGGAGCGCCGCGCCGCGAGGGGTTTCCAGACCAAACCTCCAGGGGTGTCTGTGACTGTGCACTGTACAAGCATACGGCTCTCAATGTCCCTCCTGTAACTGAAGGCAGGCCAGAAGAACAATTTGTTTGATTAATTTGGTCAAATAGCATGAATAGCCATTAAAAAATACATTTTCATTTTTTTATATATATTTATTTTTTAATGTGTATCAAACTCTGAGAAGAAAATAAAACCCAAATGGAAAGTGGACTGCACACATGGAATTGGAGGCAGGTGTTGAGGATGCAAGTGAAAAGATAATTTGTTTTCATGCTTCTGGCACCGCTCTGGACAGGCCCAGCTTTTTAACGGGCACATTAGCCCGGCTTTATGTCCCCATAAAGATTAAGTCTACGGTCTGTGGGACAATCAAACACAGCAGAGCCTTCTGCTAGTGTTTCTGCTCTATGGACCAACCTTCTGCTAGTGTTCCTGCTCTATGGACCAACCTTCTGCTAGTGTTCCTGCTCTATGGACCAACCTTCTGCTAGTGTTCCTGCTCTATGGACCAACCTTCTGCTAGTGTTCCTGCTCTATGGACCAACCTTCTGCTAGTGTTCCTGCTCTATGGACCAACCTTCTGCTAGTGTTCCTGCTCTATGGACCAACCTTCTGCTAGTGTTCCTGCTCTATGGACCAACCTTCTGCTAGTGTTCCTACTCTATGGACCAACCTTCTGCTAGTGTTCCTGCTCTATGGACCAACCTTCTGCTAGTGTTCCTGCTCTATGGACCAACCTTCTGCTAGTGTTTCTGCTCTATGGACCCACCTTCTGCTAGTGTTCCTGCTCTATGGACCAACCTTCTGCTAGTGTTCCTGCTCTATGGACCAACCTTCTGCTAGTGTTCCTGCTCTATGGACCAACCTTCTGCTAGTGTTCCTGCTCTATGGACCAACCTTCTGCTAGTGTTCCTGCTCTATGGACCAACCTTCTGCTAGTGTTCCTGCTCTATGGACCAACCTTCTGCTAGTGTTCCTGTTCTATGGACCAACCTTCTGCTAGTGTTCCTGCTCTATGGACCAACCTTCTGCTAGTGTTCCTGCTCTATGGACCAACCTTCTGCTAGTGTTCCTGTTCTATGGACCAACCTTCTGCTAGTGTTCCTGCTCTATGGACCCACCTTCTGCTAGTGTTCCTGCTCTATGGACCAACCTTCTGCTAGTGTTCCTGCTCTATGGACCCACCTTCTGCTGGTGTTCCTGCTCTATGAACCAACCTTCTGCTAGTGTTCCTGCTCTATGGACCAACCTTCTGCTAGTGTTCCTGCTCTATGGACCAACCTTCTGCTAGTGTTCCTGCTCTATGGACCAACCTTCTGCTAGTGTTCCTGCTCTATGGACCAACCTTCTGCTAGTGTTCCTGCTCTATGGACCAACCTTCTGCTAGTGTTCCTGCTCTATGGACCAACCTTCTGCTAGTGTTCCTGCTCTATGGACCAACCTTCTGCTAGTGTTCCTGCTCTATGGACCAACCTTCTGCTAGTGTTTCTGCTCTATGGACCCACCTTCTGCTAGTGTTCCTGCTCTATGGACCAACCTTCTGCTAGTGTTCCTGCTCTATGGACCAACCTTCTGCTAGTGTTCCTGCTCTATGGACCAACCTTCTGCTAGTGTTCCTGCTCTATGGACCAACCTTCTGCTAGTGTTCCTGCTCTATGGACCAACCTTCTGCTAGTGTTCCTGTTCTATGGACCAACCTTCTGCTAGTGTTCCTGCTCTATGGACCAACCTTCTGCTAGTGTTCCTGCTCTATGGACCAACCTTCTGCTAGTGTTCCTGTTCTATGGACCAACCTTCTGCTAGTGTTCCTGCTCTATGGACCCACCTTCTGCTAGTGTTCCTGCTCTATGGACCAACCTTCTGCTAGTGTTCCTGCTCTATGGACCCACCTTCTGCTGGTGTTCCTGCTCTATGAACCAACCTTCTGCTGGTGTTCCTGCTCTATGGACCAACCTTCTGCTAGTGTTCCTGCTCTATGGACCAACCTTCTGCTAGTGTTCCTGCTCTATGGACCAACCTTCTGCTAGTGTTCCTGCTCTATGGACCAACCTTCTGCTAGTGTTCCTGCTCTATGGACCAACCTTCTGCTAGTGTTCCTGCTCTATGGACCAACCTTCTGCTAGTGTTCCTGCTCTATGGACCAACCTTCTGCTAGTGTTCCTGCTCTATGGACCCACCTTCTGCAATAATATTTGACAGATCAGCCACTTCTGCACAGCACAGCTCAAACCTTTTGTGCCCACACAGAGAATATCAAGAACCAACAGTAGTGGTGGTGGGTAGGAGGTATTTTTTGGTAGAGATTAAACAGTATGAAATTTTCATATCATGATTATAGTGACCAAAATGAACGCGGTTATCAGTATTATCGCGGTATTGTTAAAATGTGCTGAGAATGTTCAAAAAGTACTGATGCACTCACTGAAACCATACACCAAGTTTTACATTGAAATATAAAATATAATATAATATAGAAATATAATAAATAGCAGCACTATGCACTTTTTGTTTGCATAAAATAATAGCATAGCCATAAGCCAATGAATTTGGTGCAATTTGGACACATTCACTTTTAAGAAAACTTTGAATAAACAAGCAAACAGCGCTCTGTGCAGCAGCGATAATAATCATGGTAATCAAACCTACACGGTTTTAATGATCATTAAAATTTCAAACAAATGTGATCATGGTTTATCATTAAACCGGTAATCGTCTCATCATCCCTAGTAAGACAGAGACGGGAGGAGTAGAAGCGGGAGGAAGAAGCGGGTACCAAAACGTCCAGAACCCTCTTAACCCATTGATACCTGATGCAGCATTTGCGTGTATATCCCTCATTTGTGTGCGTATCCCTTTAAGACTGCGAACCGCGTTAACGCGGTTCGCGGTCTTAAAGGGATACACACACAAATGCTGCATCAGGTATCAATGGGTTAATCTAATCTCTTCCTTCAGTCCTCCAAACAACACGGCATGTCAAAGACAAATCTAGTTGCACAACTCAAACTACATCCATATGTGAGGTGAGCACTTGCTGGCTATAGGGGGCCGGTTGGGGATTGGATTGTCACGGTTCTGCTGAACCAAAACCAGTTAGGAGATTTCAACAAACAGAGGAGCGAGAAGGAAGAGCTAGCTAACCCCCTCGCTGTCGGTGAGTCCACCTCTCGCACTATGTAAACAGTGCAAGAGAGCCCCCGATGGTGACTCCCCGCCTAACAAAACATACTCCGAAGTCCGAACCGACGCCAGTTTTTCCTTCCCACCGTCCGATGAGACACAACACGGAAAGGCTATGATTTCCTCCCTCGCCGTATAGCTTCCCTACAGGAAGAAAGGCAATTTCATGGCTTCCAAGACAAACAGACCCACGCTGACAGGCCATTGGCCGGCCAGGAGACTAACAGACACACGCTGACAGGCCATTGGCCGGCCAGGAGACTTAAGGAGCGTTCACACCGAGATATTTATTTTTCGCTCTGTCGCTCAAGTCAACCCTTTGGAATCGCTCTGTCGCTCTGTTTAAATCGCTCATCAACAGGCACACGAAATGACGGACATGTGGGGGATATAACGTTACGCAATGTCATGCTGTTTGTCCACTACGAGCCACCGTCATTGTTTACAAGCTAAGCCTATCAGCGTGCTCCTAATGCGAGCTCCATACCGGTAGTACAGACTTCACTTCATGTCAGCTGTCAGCCTGTCAATGCAGTTTGTTGCCACACAATAAACCAGCGGTTTGTTCCAAGCCAGAGTGATCCTTGACTCACTCTCACACGGCAGCCAATCAGCATTGAACAGCGAGCGACTGATGCCAGCGTATTTTCGCTCGAGTTGGGATATTTCATCTTGAGCGACGAGCGTATTTTCTCCCTATCGCTCTGTCTCTGCCGCTCGGATGCCCAGCGATTATTCTCCCAGGCGAATATACGCTCAATCGCTCGTTTGCATTGACTTTGTATGTAAACTCGACGCCAGCGACTAACTTTAATAGGTCGGTGTGAACGCAGCTTAACACGTTAACTGCCAGCGACGTATGCATACGTCAAGCAGAATCCAACCGTTAACTGCCAGCGACGTATGGATACGTCAAAAAAATCGTTTTTTTTTTTTTGACGGTGGATCCTTGATCTGGCCCTTTTGCATCTTCTATTATACTGTTAGAGCCGCCGGGCGTGTGCAATCCATTCCGCCGACCCACTGAGTGGCGACGGTGCTCAGACTATTGAGTGTTGTTTGGCCAGAAACGCACGCATTCCAGCTGAGCTCAACCGAGGACCCAGAAGCGAACGAGCCTCATTCTCATACTGTAGGCGAAAACCTTTCACACGGGCGCACGGCGGTGGGGGCTTCCACAGGTGGACTGGGTGGAAAGCACACTTTGAAGCGCGCAGCATAAGCCTAGAGTCACACAAGGCTTCGTCAAAGCTCTCAACCGAAAATCCAAGAACGGATTAAGCCACATCCACGCTCGCCGACGAGGGACCGCCAGAGAGAGGCTGCTGCTCACTGCTCAGACAGGCAGGAGAGACTGGCTTGTGACTGACAAACACGGAGACACGCCCACGGAGGGAGGAGTTGTAAGGAGAGGGGGTGCGGGTGCTGCTATGGAGGAAATTACTGTTCAGAACTATATTGTTTATGTCTGATGTCTCACTGATGCCAAAAATAAATGGTTAAAGTGACTGTTTGATATTGAATTTCACAAAACTGCGATTATCTCAGCTTTTTGTCTCAGACGCTGAAACCATGCTGTACTCAACGGCTAATATCTACATAACTACTAACTCTACAAACTAACTCTTTTAGACAGAGAAAGCACACATTCTATTAGTACTTTTGTGAACTTTGTGTTGACAAACTCCAAGCAGAAAATTATCCTTGGCTCTTGTAAAATGAGCCAGAATCCTCAAAAAAACCCTCTGGCAAAAGCTACCTACAGTAAAAAAAAAAGGCTGGCAGTGAATGTGTTAACAGACACACGCTGACAGGCCATTGGCCGGCCAGGAGACTAACAGACACACGCTGACAGGCCATTGGCCGGCCAGGGGAAACAATGCTCTCTCACCCCGACCTGTCCAGTTGTGTTTAGAGAGGCAAGCGTGTATAGAGAGCCAAAGTGAACGCCACTTCCTGCTTCCGCACTGTACCAGAGATTTTCATCCGCCATTTATTTTCCCATAGACATTTCGTAAAATGCTTATAAAAAATAGTTTTACTTGGTCAAAACAAACGGTTCAGATATATTTAGAAACAGGAGAGACCACATAACATTTCACTTGGACCAAAACGTTTTTTTTGTTTTTGTTTTTTTTTGCGGATTTAAAGAAAATATTTTTGTTTTTTTGTTTTGGTCCGCGTGGAATGTTCTATGGTCTCTCCCGATTCTAAATATAGCGGAACCGTTTGGTTTGACCAAGTAAAACTATTACAAGCATTTTACGAAATGTCTATGGGAAAATAAATGGCGGATGAAACTCTCTGGTACAGTGCTGAAGCAGGAAGTGACGTTCACTTTGGCTCTCTACATGCAGCTGCCGCTATGTACGTTACGTTGCCTCAGGAGGTCACACAGCAAACATAATAGCATGATTAACGCGCGGGGAGTCGCCGCGTTGCGATGTGTGCGCGCGCGTGTCGAGAATATGGATTCTCCCACTCGCTGCGACACATTACGCCTGATTTACTTCCTCTCTCAGACCAACCAGATATCTCACCAGACTAATTACAGGCTGTCTCCTTTCTGCCAAGTGGCTCTGCAGAGAGAGAGAGAGAGACCCTGATGAGTTTGGATGTAAAGTTAATGTAAAGCCCCTCTCTCCCTGCTGTGAAACCTCTCTCGCCCCGCCAGAACCCATAAAGAGAGGCCCGCCAGAGGGGAACAATGTGGATCTCATGTGGCTCCAACATGGCCCCTATTTAAAGAAGACCTCAGCGCCGTGGTATCCAGCCTCACGGAGCGTGACTGCCTTTCTCTCTGCGTTGTGCACAAGAAGAAGAAGGCACCTGGAGGATTCCCAGAGCCGGGCGAGCGAGCGTGTACCTCCCCTCCCCGTCCACCGGGGTTGGGAATTGGGGAAATTCCTCCGAACCGTTAAAGCTCTCCTGATACGCACGGGAAAGCCTAGATTCTTTGTCAGCTGTGAAACTCGAGACGCTGGGAAACAGGCTTCACCTTCCAGTCATCGCTCGTGCTGAGAGGGGGGGGGGGGGGGGGGAGTGAAAGATTTGCTGCAGCAGCAGCAGCAGCTCGCTAACCCCTCCAGACAGAGAGGAAATATGAGGATGGGGAGAAAGGCCTGAGCAGAGCGAGCATGGAGAGACACAGAGAGAGAGAGAGAGAGACATACAGAGAGAGAGAGAGAGAGAGACATACAGAGAGAGAGAGAGAGAGAGAGACATACAGAGAGAGAGAGAGAGAGAGAGAGATTTAAGTGCTTTATATAAATCTGGTTTCATATTCTGTATCTCAAAGACTCCAATTACCCAAAAGCACTGAGGCGCAGGCAGCACGGGGGAACAATCTGGAGTCCCTCCATTTAGCTGGAAGTGATGGTGATAGCACCGCCCAGATCACCAGCAACAGCACATATCAGAGGAGAGACGGCACAAAGCACTCTGCAGCAGCCAGGCAAAATGGAGGTCTGGGGTCCGTGTGTACGCACGTTTGAGTCCGGGCCGTGTACGCACGTTTGAGTCTGGGCCGTGTACGCACGTTTGAGTCTGGGCCGTGTACGCACGTTTGAGTCTGGGCCGTGTACGCACGTTTGAGTCCGGGCCGCGTAAGCACGTTTGAGTCCGGGCCGTGTACGCACGTTTGAGTCTGGGCCGTGTACGCACGACGTTTGTGGGCAGCAGCTCCTGTGGATCAGAGATGCTGCTCGTTTAACAAAGCGGAGAGAGAGAGGGGCTTCTTCACCAACACTTCTCTCCTCCGCTGGAAGGTAGTGCAGAAGATGGCGGCCCCCCGACCGTGTCCGCAAAGAGACCACTTGTTGGAACTTGAATTTTGCTGCTTCCTCTATTCTAAGCGTTGGCCCCGCCCCCTTGCGTCGCTAGCTCGTCAAAGCGCTCTCTGAAACAAAAGGCACTTCTTTATGGAGTTTCCCAGAAGCCCTCCTCCACCTCCTCCACCTCACAGAAGCCCTCCTCCACCTCCTCCACATCACATCACAGAAGCCCTCCTCCACCTCCTCCACATCACATCACAGAAGCCCTCCTCCACCTCCTCTACATCACATGACAGACGCCCTCCTCCACATCACATCACAGGGGTGGAGGAGTATTTAGTGGAGCTGATATTTCAACACCACCACCTTCAGCAGGGCCAGAGCTTTGTTAGAGCGTCCCGCTTAGAAGACAAAGGCACTGATACTGCTGTCAAAGCTCTTAGCTAACAACACCCTGCACGCGCACACACACACACACGCACACACACACACACACACACACACACACACACACACACACACACACACTCTTTACAAATAGGATCTACTCAAATGAACTGAAAAGGCCCGTTCACACTTAGAACAAGAACTATTACGATGTTCTTGGTTCCATCTGAGTGCCATTTTTTTTTTTTTTTTTTACATTTTTATAGTAATCGTTGTAATTCTAGTATAAATGGGCGTTACGCCGTCTTCAGGGCTCCACTTCAAATTCAAGGTCTTTTCAATGATTTTCAAGATCTCGTTTGAGGAAATTCAAGGACTCAAACTTGGCATGTTTTGGGGTAAGACATGACATTGTCAATTAGAGGCTATCATATCATAGAGGCCGTCATGCTGTATTTTAATTTAAATGTGGCATGCTATATTGTAATTCCGAAAAACAGAGTACAAAACCTGTCCAGTCCTTATTTTAGTTTTCCTCAAATTTTCAAGGACTTTCATGGGCCTGTGGGAACCTTGGGCCAGATCTTACACCTGAAACAGGAGAAGCTATGAAAGGACGTTAGAAACCTGACACAAACACAAACGCACTCAAATCTTTTCCGCCATAAGCATCATCAGTTTCACCCTTTAATTAATAGCCACGCCTGGCTCTCATGGCACCCTTTAGCTAGCTGGACTAAAGAGCTACATTAGCGCTTGGTCTCTCTCATGTCCCACCCCATCATGGGGGAAATGACTGAGCCTGGAGCTGGAGCCTGACACAATACAAATCATCTACTTATCCTGCAGAGAACATTAGCATTGTGACACAAGCTTATTCTCTCCAAAAGGTCTCACTGACCCTCCTCCATGCACTGTCAGTTAATAGGACCAATCATTAAATGCGGAACCCCGCGGCAGTTAATAGTACGAGTTGTGCCAAACAAACGTTAATATCTCAAAAACTACACATGACATCGCTTATATTTTGACATTCTGAGTGAGAGCAGAAGTAGCTCAAGAGTTTGATGTATATTAATATATGCATGTCGTGTTAAAGTTGTGTGAACTGTCGCAGTTTTTAAAATGTAAACAGAGTTAGCCGGCTAGAGACAGACACTCAAGCCTCGCGCCACTTGGGCTCCATAGGGTTCCATTGCCGTTGCCACCCAGTGATGCGGATTGTTTAGCAAAATGCTGCTCGGCTGATCCCTCGTATATGATCATATAAAAATAATAATGGGGTATTTGGTTCGGGGGCGCTGGCTGCAGCATCTTCATTGTGCCCAGGAGCAGCACGTTATCCGTCCTTCACCTGCATCACATTAATACTCACTTAGCCTCACTTTCATCCCACAGGTGCTGTGCTGTGCTGTGCTGTGCTGCACTGTGCTGTGCTGCGCTGTGCTGTGCTGCACTGTGCTGTGCTGCACTGTGCTGTGCTGTGCTGTGCTGTGCTGCGCTGCGCTGTGCTGTGCGAGGCTGCGGCCTTTCTTCTCTGCAACAACAGGAAATGAATAGTTCTATAGTATATCCTCCAGGGGGGGCCGAGGGGTACATTAGAATGCTGTCCATATTGCAGTGGTCCCCCATTGGTCCCTGTTCAAAGGCTCTCATCTCCCTCGCTTGCTATGCAATACTCTGTGGGTAGTAACGCGTGTGTGTGTGTGTGTGTGTGTGTGTGTGTGTGTGTGTCTGCCTGTATGTGTGTGTGTGTCTGCCTGTATGTGTGTGTGTGTGTGTGTGTGTGTCTGCCTGTGTGTGTGTGTGTGTGTGTGTGTGTGTGTGTGTGTGTGTGTGTGTGTGAGTGTCTGCCTGTATGTGTGTGTGTGTGTGTGTGTGTGTGTGTGTGTGTGTGTGTGTGTGTGTGTGTGTGAGTCCACCAGGCTTCTTGCTGCCTTGATGGGGTGGTTAGGAGGGGGGTCCAGCTTGCCAGCAGGTGGTCCGGACCTCAACAAGGAGGGGATGATGTGTTCTGCCTCTTGCTCCATTCAGAACGCTGTCAGCGTCCAGCAGATAGCCGGGACACTGAGAGGCTGTGGAGGACGGAGGGCCCACTGCAGGCGGAGCGGAGCGGAGACAGAACAGCTCTCTCTTTATCTCATGTGCTTCAGGGTGAACGGACAGATGGAGGCTGGAGGTAGCGCCGGGCAATTAACTGAACATGTCTCGAAACCGACATTTCGAACCTCTGATTTAATCTTGATGTCTGTTAATTCGGTTAATACTTTCCCCGATGCGTGCGCTCATGAACTGTCCCCTTAAAAAAAATACAACATCGTATTCAGTCACGTACCTCCGCCCCATCCAGCTGTATCCCCCCCCCACCGAATTGGCCAAGTCCTGCCCTTAGGGTTAGGCATGGGGGGAGTGATGATTGGTTGAGGTGACTTGAAATACCAGGGTAAGCCAATTGAGGCAGAGCGGGGCGGGACTTGGCACAAATGCAGTGGGTAAAAAAATAACGTTAAGTCCACGTTCACTCTCAAAGTGAAGCCGTCGGCATGGATGACACGAGCCAACAAATAAACCTGAGCAGAGGGAGAAATAGCCTGGAGAAGAAGAGAAATAAAACGTATAATAATCGTTCATTAATCTTAATCCAGGTAAAAGTTTGTGTTATGGATTTTTGAAGTCATATCGCCCAGCCCTAGCTGGGGGCATCTTAGTTTGGTATAATATGAATGTGCCCTGATGCTTCATTTGAGATGTTCCTCTCCAGAGATAAAGGATAATGTCAGAAAAGGTTGAGAGGAATATTTCACCAGCTATTACTGTCTTGTTTGATTTATCCAACAAAGGCACTCCAAATGATGCTGGGTGGAAGTGAAATAGCTGGAGCATGGGCTTGTTTCTCCAAGAGGTAGATCTTTCACTATCATCTGGGTGGCAGGTTTCTGCAGGATGGATAGATGGATGGATGGCTGGATGATGCATGGAGTTATATTGTGATTAGCGTGACAGAACACACAGAACACACCGCTGTAGACATGGAGCCCACATTAGTCAACGACACTATAGACTTCAAACGCTTCACAGACCTCACAGATCACATCTATCACGCTGTGTGTTATATAAACCTCGGCTGTGCACACACACACACACACACACACACCTGTGCTCCAGGCAAACACAGCCTTTTCAGTACAGTGTCTTTGGTCCATAAACACACACATCACACACACACACACGAGCAGCCACATGTTCATGCACACACACATCACATTGCCTCGACCCATGTAATGACCTCCTCATAGTAGACGACGTACATTGCCCTCCCTCTCACACACGCACACGCACACGCACACACACACACACACACACACACACACACACACACACACACACACACACACACACACACACACACACACACACACACACACACACACACACACACACACACACACACACACAGGGATCAATGCAGTCTTTCAGGCCACAGCAGGTCTGCATATCACCATTCCTGCACAAACACAGGTGCTGCCCCCGGACACGTGTGTGTGTGTGTGTGTGCATCGTGCATGCATGTGCATGTGCAAATAGATCTACATAATGTGTGTGTGAGAGAGAGAGAGAGAGAGAGAGAGAGAGAGAGAGAGAGAGAGAGAGAGAGAGAGAGAGAGAGAGAGAGAGAGAGAGAGAGCAAGCAGGCCATCTGTCTACACCAGTGATTCTCAACCTTTTACACATCAAGGACCCCTAACCCCCTAAATGAGACCATGGATGCACCCCGTCCCCCATTTGACCCAAATCTGAGAATATTTTCTATTGTTAGACATGATTTTGTTTTCCATGACTCTCTGTATTGTACTGTAGGTAGAGAGAGAGAGAACAAACAGAGAAACTGTGATCTACATTCTCTCATTGTGTTAACGTCTATCTACATCTATTTAACTGTGTTCACGTCTTGTCAATGAAATTATGGTGAAAGAGTAACAATTCCTGCGTTTACTGGGGATCCCCTGGAATCCCCTCGAGGACCCCGGCCCCCCGCGTTGGGAAGCAGTGCTCTACACCATAGGGGTTGCCAGGTCAGTTAAACCAGGGGTTCCCAACCTTTTTTGTGCCAAGGACCGGTAGATACATAGGAAAAAAAAGTTGCGGACCGGTTGTCAATTTTAATGGTTTTAGTGACATATATATTTACTCACCAGGTGGCGACAAAGGGTAAATAACAGCCTTTTGTGTTGTACTGTACTGTATGTAGCCTACAGTATTTATGTTTTTGTTTCAACTACAAACATAAATAAACGTCAACTTGAAACTATGTTTTAACTACCACCACACACAGCCTATTATAATATAGCCTATGTTTATTTAAAAAAAACACAAAAAAAAAGGGACCGGGCTCGCGGCCTGGTACCAAATGCGTTGCGGTCCGGTACCGGTCCGCGGCCCGCTGGTTGGGGACCAGTGGTCTACACAGCATCACCTGAGATGCAGATGTTGGCAGCCTCATGTTCTGCACTGCTGAGCGCACGTCGTCCACACAGCACAACATGCCACTGGAATGTGTTGTGTTTGAACCCTCTCACTATAATGAGGCTCTGTGTATGCATGTGTGTACTGTGCTGCACACACGTGTTCCATAATGCATGTCAAGCTTTGTACTCAAACTCTTTGTACTCGTAGCTACACGCTTGTTAAAGGCATGCCGAATGCCGGTCATGTAAATTAAGCACAAAAAATGCATACATACATACATACATATTAGGGCTGTGAATTTTCACTGGCCTCACGATTCGATTACGATTCAGAGGGCTACGATTCGATTACGATTATCGATGCATCTTCAATCGATGCATCACTTTTTTCCCCAATACATGATTTATTTTTTCTCACTTTCTTTTTTCTCACTGTGTGGCTACTTTTAAAATAAAAGTGCATTTGGAATTGCATTGTATTATGATCCAAATAAACAACTGCATGTACTTCCATTATATTTTATTTGATTATAAAAAAAAAAAAAAAAAGATTTTTGACATTTGTGAATCGATGCAGAATCGTGCACGTCCGCATTGCGATGCATCTTATAATCGATTATTTTTTACACCCCTAATACATACATACATACATACATACATACGTTGTCTTTGTGCTTGAAATTCAGCCCGACTGCACGGTACACTGTGTGGTCTGGTGTTACTTCCAAAGTCTTACCCTCAGTCTCCTGTTAGCTGCTCTGCTGCTGGCATGCACATAGTTTCTAATATGAGGGGGGGACTGCTAAGTGTGTTCAACTCCATGCCCTCGCATCTTAGTCTTTGAAACAATGGCGTGCACGTATAGTGTGCAGCTCAGGACGAGGGGTCGGTGTCACCAGTCACTGATCAGGCGCTTCAGACTAAAGTCTGAGCTGGTCAAGTCCTCTTATAAGAATCAAGGTGCAGCCTAGAGGCCAGACAGCGCACCTGCACTTCACTCAACTGCCAGCGTCAATCCAAAATGCAACTTGAATACAAGAAATACCAGAATAGCAGAAATTGAATACAAATGTTTTCCAATCAAATAAATAATAATAGTAATGCTGATGAAGGTCCTAGTGACCGAAACGTTTATTCAATAAATTTCTCCTAAAAAGGTGAGACAGTGTGCGGGAGCTTTTTTCTTTATAGTTCCAATCAAATAAAGTCCTGCGGGGAAAAACCATTGTGGAATGGCTGAATAGTATGTATGTATGTATATATGTATATATATATATATATATACACACATTATAGTGGCGCGGCACCGCAGCACTCTGTAGTCGTCTGGTGCTTAGTGTCACAAAAGCCTTCTCTCACACCTCACACAGTCTGGCTCTCTCTCTGTCACCGTGTCACACACGGCCATGGCTTCCATCAACTCTGCCTTTTAAGAGCCTGTGTGTTTCACTGCTCCTATAAAGATCTGCAGGACATGGGGTCTGTGTGTGTGTGTGTGTGTGTGTGTGCACACGCACGTGTGTGTGTGTGTGTGTGTGTGTGCACACGCACGTGCGTGTGTCCATCTCTTGTGCTCATGTGTACATGTATATGTGCATGTCTTTGCATGAGGGATAAGTTAGCTGCAAGTTCAGAGTTTAATATAGTCCAGATTTCTCTGGAGGTTTCTGTGCCTATATGGGCCTATCGTGTGTGTGTGTGTGTGTGTGTGTGTGTGTGTGTGTGTGTGTGTGTGTGTGCAGGGAACCCCCTGCACCCCTCACTGCCAGATCATTAACACCACAACATGAAAGAACTCCTGAGGATTGCAGGGGTCAAAGTTCACCCGATGTCTTCCTCGCCACAGAAAGAAGTATGGATATGAAGATATGGAGGATGGGGGGGCGGAGTCATGCTTGGTGACTCTCTTTAACTGGACGTTCATGAAAAATGTTAGTTTATTTTGGAACAGTCAAAAAGAATAATGAGCCATCTTGAGATCAAAAAGCAGCAGTCAAGAAGTCAAGGAAGTCATCTTAAATGGATGTATTTCTATAGATCTCTGCAGAGAGATGCACACCTGTACCCTCATCCTCACGAGTGCATAATACAGGTGTACATGAGAATCAACAGTCAAAGATACTTATAGACAGCACACACATCAGATGACATCTGTTATGACTTCCATTTTGAAGACAGCCCATTCTAGACTCAAGCTATTTGGTACACAGACAGGGCATAGAGTGGGAGAGAGAGGAACTGCAAATGTAGACTACAGGTTATCTGAATGTGCGTATCTATGCATGCATACTAGTATTAATAATAAAAATTAATAAGTATTAATAATTAATAAATGTGTAACTTCAATGAAAATGTATATGTTGTTGATTGTCTAAATGAAGGCTAATGTGATTACAATTTTCCACGTTAATTTGGTTTGTGGCATGGCTTTTGTTTAATCAAGTTTTTTGTGGATTTCCCCCCTGGCCAATTTCCCCTGTCCGCTCTGGCGATCTGGGGAGAGCTGTAGACTAGCACATGCTTCCTCCGATACATGTGCAGTCGCCACTTTCTTTTCACCTGACAGCGAGGCGTTTCACCGGCAGGACGTAGCACATGGGAGGATCACACTATTCCCCCCCAGGTCCCCTCCCCCCCCCCCCCAACAGGCGCCCCAACCGGCCAGAGGAGACACTAGTGCAGCGACCAGGACACATACCCTTAATCCGGCTTCCCACCCGCAGACACGGCCATTAATGTGCCTGTATGGATACGGAGGCTAACACAGAGGCTCGAACCTGCGACCCTCGTGTTGGTAGGCAGGGACTCTCCTGCTGCACTACCCCGGACGCCCGTCTGTGGCACATCACTATAGCCTGTGTCAATCTATAATCTAGGGATGCACGATAATAATCGGGCCGATAAATTATCGGCCGATATGGCCATTTTGCGTTATTATTTATTATTCCGATAATGGCCTTTTTCCGATAAATTAACAGCCGATAATCAGGCTTTATTTTTGCCTTGGAAGCGGAGCTATTGTTGTCGCACGCTCGTGACATCACAGCTGCGACGCAAACATGGCTGCTGCCAGTTAACAATATGTTTCTGTTTTTCAGTTTCAGATGATCAGAAAGCTACTGTAATTTGCAATCCATGTCCCACACAGGTTCAGAGAGGAGGGGAAACCTCTAAGCTGGCATTACGTTAAACCAAAGCTGGCGATGATGCAGCGGATAGTTTGTTGTTTTTGTTAGCGAGTGTTAGTGTTAGCATTAGCTCGTAGCGCGGCCTACACTTCAGGCTCATCGGCATTGCAGACAAACTGCTTGTGACATTTATAGTCTGTGGCTTGTGATCAAACAGCCCCGCAAAAGCACTTAATACACAGAGCTGGCGTAAACTTATAGAAACTAATGGAAACCCCTTTACCCGAAATGAAACATCCAGGGATTGTGTATTTAACTCCAAAAAACAACTCGCTAACGTTAAGCTAACCGCGCTAGCCGGGAGTCCCACTATAAGCCAAAGGGACTTTGGAGTTGAGCTAACGTTAGCTGCTGGACAGAGCCATCTAACAGAGCCAATAATAATGAAAACAAAGGCGCAGTCGCGCACATTAGGCTACATAAAAAGCATCAGTCAGTCAACATCACATAGTGTCTTTTCTTTAATCTGGTGGCAGCATTTTTCAGTAAAAAGTGAAACGACACAGATGGTATAGTGCCTGCCCCATTCATTGGGCCCAGGCTACAACTCACTGAGAACTGGAACCAATGCAAAATTTGAACAGATCAGTAACATGACAATAAGAGTCTAAATTACTATGCCTTTTGTCATTGTGTTTTATCTGCAGACTAAGCAGTCATTCGCTCTCCGTTCTATAAAAGCCTTTATTTTTGTATTGACTATAATTGAGTGATACACTTGATTAAAACAATGATATTATATCAGAAGTTTTCTTTGCTTTGTGTTCACAGTGATGTCAGTTAGATTTGGTTAGGTCAGAGCTATGCTCACTACATCTGCCTTTTTTTAACCACAGGTGTGCATAAAATACAGGTTAAAAACAAAAAAACAAAAAACTAAAATATATATATATATTTATTATAATAATTATCGGTTATCGGCCAGGAGAAGCAGATATTTATCGGTTATCGTATCTGTTCCATATCGTGCATCCCTACTATAATCAGTGTTTTGTACCCGTTGACGTAATCCATACGGAGGACACATGACTGGCTGGATCCCAAACGTACAGTATGAGGAGAGGAGTGTGAATCCAGATGAGCAGAGTCCTCCCACATCACACGACTGCTCATACATATGGCCCTTTGTACAATCTCATTTATCAGTGTGTGCAGGGAACTAAATGATGATGTGCCAAATTCCTCCACCGGGGACGCCAATCTGTCAGCGCTGCCAGCTCCGACAAATAGACCTTCATCACCTGAGATGAAAGGCGGGGCAGCAGCAGGTGGGGGGAGGGGGGGGGGGGGGGGGGAGGGGCGGGGCAGCAGCAGATGGGGGGGAGGGGGCGGGTGTAAGGAGGGAGAGAGGGGGGAAGAGAGAGATTTTGCTGCTTTGTTGCTGATCTGGTTCAAATCCTCTCGCCGTGCAGCAAATTAATTCCCATCCATCCAAGCCCCTTTCTTAAAAGGATTTGGACTGAAGGGAGTCAGCAGGCCACAGGACTACAGTGTGAGGGGAGGAGTCAGCAGGCCACAGGACTACAGTGTGAGGGGAGGAGTCAGCAGGCCACAGGACTACAGTGTGAGGGGAGGGACCCGTGATGGGATGATGGGAGTGTTGGAGGAGAAGAATGGCCGTGGGTGCAGCAGAGAGAGAGAGAGAGAGAGAGAGAGAGAGAGGAGGGGGGGTGGTAGGATGAAAAAAAGAGCCAAGATTGCACGAAAAGGATGAGTGAAAGCCGATGGCAAGAATATATAGAGTTGATTCTGCTCTCAGTGGAGGCAGACATGTTGGTTCTGCTCTCAGTGGAGGCAGACATGTTGGTTCTGCTCACAGTGGAGGCAGACATGTTGGTTCTGCTCTCAGTGGAGGCAGACATGTTGATTCTGCTCTCAGTGGAGGCAGACATGTTGGTTCTGCTCACAGTGGAGGCAGACATGTTGGTTCTGCTCACAGTGGAGGCAGACATGTTGGTTCTGCTCACAGTGGAGGCAGACATGTTGGCACCTGGCTCCTATAGGAGGTATGATGGGCTCGCTATGAAAAGAAAGCAAGGCAGCAGAGATGGGGAGAGGGAATGAACAGAGTCACACACGTTACTACTGACGGAGACAGAGACACACGTTACTACTGATGGAGACAGAGTCACACGTTACTACTGATGGAGACAGAGACACACGTTACTACTGATGGAGACAGAGACACACGTTACTACTGATGGAGACAGAGTCACACACGTTACTACTGACAGAGACAGAGTCACACACGTTACTACTGACAGAGACAGAGTCACACACGTTACTACTGATGGAGACAGAGTCACACACGTTACTACTGATGGAGACAGAGACACACGTTACTACTGATGGAGACAGAGACACACGTTACTACTGATGGAGACACAGACACACGTTACTACTGATGGAGACAGAGACACACGTTACTACTGATGGAGACAGAGACACACGTTACTACTGATGGAGACAGAGCATGCAGGGGACAGGATATGGGGCAGATCCCCGTGCGTAATCACTGTGGCAGCTGCTGTTCAGGTGTGCCCGCCGTCACTCAAACTCAACTTCAATGGAAACGCCTGCAACTCGCAATTGTACTTTGTCGAAGTTGTAGAAATATCGCAATTATTTTGCGAGAAACTGTAATGGAAACACAGCTAGAGTCACACACGTTACTGACAGAGACAGAGCAGCGAGAGGAAGAGGCAGAGGATGTAAAGGGTGGATCAACAGAGGGATGTAAGGAGGGCGGCAGGTGGTGATCTCTGATCCCCTTATCCAGGCTAATCCTGACCAGCAGTGAGTGTAGTGTAGTGTGTGTGTGTGTGTGTGTGCGTGTGTGTGTGTGTGTGTGCGCAGGTGTGTGTGAGTGTGTGTGTGTGTGTGTTGTAGTTGGCACGGCACTAACTGTAGCACCATGTCTGTCAGCCTGTCAGCCTTTAGCAGCAGAGTGCTGTGCTGTCTGTCACCTGCAGTCTGAACAGGGCTTTATCCATAGTCAGCAAGCCAGTAGCCTGAGTCTGGACCACCATGACTATGTCTCCAAACACACAGTACTAATACTACTCACAATCCTACTACTATCATTGGAGAGCTGTGTGTGTGCGTTTGTGTGTGTGTGTGTGTGTGTGTGTGTGTGCGTGTGTGTGTGTGTGTGTGCGTTTGTGTGTGTGTGTGTGTGTGTGTGTGTGTGTGTGTGCGTTTGTGTGTGTGTGTGTGTGTGTGTGTGTGCGTGTGTGTTTGTGTGTGTGTGTGTGTGTGTGTGTGTGTGCGTTTGTGTGTGTGTGTGTGTGTGTGCGTGTGTGCGTGTGTGTGTGTGTGTGTGTGTGCGTTTGTGTGTGTGTGTGTGTGTGTGTGTGTGTGTGTGTGTGTGTGTGTGTGTGTGTGTGTGTGTGCGTGCTCGTCCATCCGATTGCCTCCAAAATTTGCCAAACGACTTCTCAGGGTTGCGGCACGAACAATGCCTATGACATCATCAGTGTCGGTCTTAAATCACTGATGATCACCTATGTATAGAATTGGTGATGTCACCACTGATGTCACTCGAGCAATCCTAGAATATGTCATCAGTGATGTCACTCGAGCAATTGTGATGTCATCAGTGATGTCACTCGAGCAATTGTGATGTCATCAGTGATGTCAAAGACTGAATTGTGATGTCATCAGCGATGTCATAAATCCTTCCCTGCTGAGGTTATAAATGGGACGACTCTTGCTCACAGCCCAGCCAATCAAGACAACAACATGGACCAGCTCGAGCCACATCCAGAAGAAGCCCTGGACCAGGTCATCGTTTGGTCGTTCCGCACATGTGGAAGATGGCAGAAGGGACAGAGGAGCGCAAAGGGCTAAGTGGCCCCATGATATAATTATATTATTGCGATATTGGGATATGCTGAATATTGCTGTAACATTGCAATATATTGCAATTTATTAATAAGAGTAAAACAAAAGACTTTCTAGCTGCAGCTAGGTTGAGAAATTCTGCACTGAAAACGTGCAAACGAGGAATTAATTTAGTTTCCTTTGTACAAAAGAAAAAGAATCAGCGTTATTATTTTTGGCCATGTTTCTGCAGCCGTAGATCATCAGTCCGTTTGGAGGAGGCTCATTTACTGAAGTACAGCAAAGTCAAAGCTGTGATTATTACGTTAGCCAAGCAAATGAGGATTGCTGCCCTCAATGCATCGTCATGTATGAATGGTTTCATCTATTGCTTGTCAGTAATGCAGTCTGGGGCACCGTGTCTCATGCTTACGTAGGGAGACTGATGCACATGCAGAAGCATAGGTCATCATTAGTGTCATGCTGAGGTATTAAAGCCTTAGAGAGAAATGTCTGTCCAATCGCATTGTAATCCTCTGATTTATCCAAACAGAAAACAAATGAGATCTCCACCATTTGAAGAGAAAAACAGAGATACTTTTACACTCTTCTTCCAAAATGGTTCAAGTTAAACGGAGAAAATGTGGTATTTTTTAAAGCGACATTTACGGTAGTTCTTTTTAGCGTTTTAAAGATGGGAGCTGAAAGGTTTGGGAACCCTTGTGTTAGGGGGGCACAGCTCTGAATGTAGGAAGTGGTCTAAGGTCTTCTGACCTAATGGACCTGAAAGAGCTTCAAGGCTTTCCTGGAAGATCCTGAAACAACCAAGCATAATACACACTTCAAGACCCACACGCTGTGATTAACCTACAGCAGGGCCTCAGAGAGTAAGAGCAATTGATCCAGACATGTGGGCTGATGAAAATATATAGAGAGGAGAGGAGGGGAGGAGAGGAGAGGAGAGGAGAGAGGAGGAGAGGAGAGGGGAGGAGAGAGGAGGGGAGGGGAGGAGAGGAGAGGAGGGGAGGGGAGGAGAGGGGAGGAGAGGGGAGAGGAAAGGAGAGGAGAGGAGAGGAGAGGAGAGAGGAGGAGAGGAGGGGAGAGGAGGGGAGGGGAGGGGAGAGGAGGGGAGGGAGAGGAGAGATGGGGAGGGGAGAGATGGAGAGGAGAGGGGAGGAGAGGGGAGAGGAGAGGGGAGAGGAGAGGAGAGGAGAGGAGAGAGGAGGAGGAGGGGAGAGGAGAGGAGGGGAGAGGAGGGGAGGGGAGGGGAGGGGAGGGGAGAGGAGGGGAGGGGAGGGGAGAGGAGGAGAGGAGAGGAGAGGAGAGGAGGAGAGGAGAGATGGAGAGGAGAGGGGAGGAGAGGAGAGGAGGAGAGGAGAGATGGAGAGGGGGATAGAGGAGAGGAGAGGAGAGGAGGGGAGGGGAGAGGAGGAGAGGAGAGGAGAGGAGGAGAGGAGAGATGGAGAGGGGAGAGGAGGAGAGGAGAGATGGGGAGGGGAGAGGGAGAGGAGAGATGGGGAGGGGAGAGGGAGAGGAGAGATGGAGAGGGGGATAGAGGAGAGGAGATGAGAGATGGAGAGAGGGATAGAGAGGACAGAGAGGATGGCTTTTCCATCTTGTCAGATGGCATGATGACATCTCTCACCAGAGATACACAAGATGGAAGTCTCAGCAACAAAAAGGCTCCAGTATGAACAGTGAGCAGCACCAGCGTGGGCTCAGTATGACTCATGTAATTGCACATTTATGACACTGTCTAATTATGGGTGTCTGACCCGAGCGTAGGCTCAGCGTAGGCTCTCTCTTTTTTTATCTCTCGTCTGCATCAATAGTTCAATAATGCCATAACATCAAAAGCAAAATGTCTCCAAACAAACACTAACCAGGGAATTCACACTTGTGGTTTTCTTGGCAGCGTTATGGGGTTTAATTAGTGCACTATCAATGAAGTTGGCTCATGGTGAAGAAGATGATTAGCCTGCTGTGACCACAGAGCGCTTCAGAACCTCGTGCACTTACAGCAGTGCTTCTCAAAGGGGGGTCCGGGGACCCCCAGGGGTCCGTGGCACTTTGCCAGGGGGCCCGCGAAAAGTTTTCAGGAAAAAAAAAATCTAAAAAAAAATTATTTTCTTTTTTTGCAAAAGCTTCATAGTTCAACGAAAATATTGTATGCTTTAAATCTAAAATGGTTCATGGATTACATTCTAATCTAACAAACCTATCAATTTAAAAGTCAAGCACGTTACCGTGGAAACAATTAAGCTTAGCCCAAAATCACAAATCAGAATGAGGGGGTCCCCGGTATATTTTCTATCTTGTAAGTAACGGCTCCTTGGCTGAAAAACATTTGAGAGCCTCTGCCTTATAAGGATCAAACTCCAATCAGAGGATGCCATGTGTGTGTGTGTGTGTGTGTGTGTGTGCGTGTGTGTGTGTGTGTGTGTGTGTGTGTGTGTGTGTTTTATGTGTGTGTGTGTGTGTGTGTGTGTGTGTGTGTTTTATGTCTGTGTGTGTGTGTGTGTGTCTGTGTGTGTGTCTGTGTGTGTGTGTGTGTGTGTGTGTGTGTGTGTGTCTGTGTGTGTGTGTGTGTGTGTGTGTGTGTGTGTGAGTGAGTGATGTTTGACAGAACACCGCAGCTCCGTCCGCTCGGTTCCTGTGTTTGTTGAAACAAGCCACTCCACAACAAAAAGGAAACGAGGAAACGGTTTCCATATTGTACACACATGCGAGCCAGCTGCTGCCAGATGATGTGAGATGATGTGAGATGATGCGAGATGCATTCTTCTCTTATCGACCCAAACAACAGTGAGACCACAAGTATGAGTCAACAACTCACATTGGTTCTGGACCATCTCCTCCAGGGTTCATTATAACATCATGGTTCTGGACCATCTCCTCCAGGCTTCATTATAACAATGTGGCAAATGCAGCTTTGATAAGTCCTGCACAGGAAAGACTCTTCAGTGTGCTGCCTGCTTTATATTATATCAAATGACGTTATTAACATAATATCTCCACCAGCACACTTAAGACAGAGGAGAGGAGCATCACTGCTCACCTACCAGAGAAGAGGAGCATCACTGCTCACCTACCAAACCAACTTCTGAGTGACATTTAACACATTGACTGCCAGCCGTTTTTTTTTTGCTGTAGGTAGCTTTTGCCACGCCGTTTTTTGAGGATTCTGGCTCATTTTACAAGAGCCGAGGATTCTTTTCTGCTTGGAGATTGTCAACACAAAGTTCACAAAAGTACTAATAGAATGTGTGCTTTCTCTGTCTAAAAGAGTTAGTTTGTAGAGTTAGTAGTTATGTAGATATTAGCCGTTGAGTACAGCATGGTTTTAGCGTCTGAGAGTGAAAGCTGAGATAATCGCAGTTTTGTGAAATTCAATCAAACAGGCAGAACAGTCACTTTAACCATTTATTTTTGGCATCAGTGAGAGATCAGACATCCAAACAATATAGTTCCGAACGCCCTCTCCTTCAACTCCTCCCTCCGTGGGCGTGTCTAGTGGCTTTCAGCCTGCGTTTGTCACAAGCGAGTGCTCTGCTGCTGCTGCTGCGAGTTTGAGCAGCCTCCCTCCCTGGCAGCGAGTTTGAGCAGCCTCCCTCCCTGGCAGCGAGTGTGGATAGGTCTCACTCGTCTCTTGGGTTTGAGAGCCCCGATGAAGCCCCGTGCGACTCTAGGCTTTATGCTGCCCACACAGTCCATTTCTGGAACCCCCCACCGCAGCAGCGCGAAAGCGCCCCCGCCTACAGTATGAGAATGAGGCTCGTTCGTTTCTGACTGTAAAATCGCCAAGCCATTTCCTTGAGAATGGAGGAAGCAGCCGCGGGAGGCGGCTGCTTTTGGTTGACTTTCTCTCTGTCGGGAGAGGACCGTCGCCACCTAGCTGGTCGGTAAAATAGATTATACACATTCAATACTTCCAATATCTCCATAGGAGACGCGGGGGGCATTGATCCACGTAGCACCGTCAAAAAAAAAATCGATTTTTTTTTTTGACGTATTAATACGTCGCTGGCAGTGAACGTGTTAAAGAAAAGAAGTGCTGTAGCGTGTAGCCTCCTCTGGCTCATATTTGGAAATGACCAGACACAATTCTGATTCATATTCCATTCTATGTAAATAATTGAACTCATAGCAACCAAAGTAGACCCAGCACTACCACCAGAGAAGGCCCACCTTCTGAATTTTTAATGACTTTGTGGCAGAATAAGCTTCATTCCCCAGAGCTAAAGAGTGGCAATTTATCAAGACAGTAAAATCCACTTTCAACTGAAGGAGCACACACACTTACACAGAAGAACCAAACAGAAACTTCTTGTTGTGCGCAGGACAGAGATCAGTGACAAAACTCTCGCAGCTAAAAATGGCTTCTAACGCGTCTCTGCCAAACCCCTGCTATGCTCTCTCTCTCGCTCACTAAGACGCCTTTCCCCAATTCCTCCTCTAGTGCTGTAATTCTGCAAGAATGCGCGGTTTCATGATGAAGACTGCCTGCTGCAGCCTGGCTTTTCCTGAAACAACCCAAGATGTTGTCTCCACCCTCTGCTCTCCAAGGTGGACTTTACTACCTCCTTATGGACGGGCTGAGGGTGCCGAGGAGACGAGAGTGACTAACATCAAAAGACGGCACGTTCTTCTCATTGCTCACAGGACACCTTTGAAGACAATAAGAGGGATGAAGCAGAAGCAGCAGCACGTCTGATGGAGCTGGCATGTGCACGCATGAACTTTGAAGGCTGATCTTCTAAAGCAGAAACAGACAAAGATATGCGACGCTGTGGAAGCTGGGGGGGGGGGGGGGGGTTAGAGGTTGTGGTGGTAACACAGCCCACACTAAAGAGAGGAACCACTATCAAAACCCACCCACCAGGCGACAGATGTCTCCTGCAGCTTTTGTAGTCTCTCACAGAACTTTGTTGTGATGAATGAATGCTCGTCGCGGTCACCACCAAGTCACACATAGCAGGAGCGCGACCGCACGAAACAAAAGCAGGGGGCCGGAAAACGGTAAGCAATCATCTTCACAAAGGCTTCATCGTTCTACAGATGAGTCCGTGAACGTTTTTGCGTGATGATGTACCGATCGAACGTGTAGGTTTGTGAGCTGCTGCTGCAGACAGATGTGTGCAGACGGAGGTCGCTAGAGTTCACACACTGTAAAAGCAAGAAGAGACGCTGGCCACAATGAGTAGAAGTACACAAATGTAGCAACAGAAAATGGGTTGTGAATCGATCCATTGCTCTTGGCGAAAAAGGAGTATTCTGCTTTACTGAGCCTAAGCCTTTGTTCACACCATGGCCGTTTCTCAATAAGCGTTCTTGTGTGTTCTTGCGTTCTTGTGTCCCTGTGAAACGTCATCAGTCGCAGCCCAAGTACTGTTCCAATACAAAGTTCACATTTCGCCAAGAACGCTTAAAATTCCCGGATGTGTTCTCGACACGCCCACTTTACCGAGGATGCTCTGGTTGGTGACTTGTGTCAACTTGGCAAGGCAGATATCCCAGCATGCATTTAGGCATAAGCAGAGGCAGAACGCAGCAGAGAAGATGCCATAAGCTCCGGAAAGTTTTTTACAATTTAAAGTTTTATTTCATCACTAAATTAATTTCTGATGACTTTTGATGCCTACAAGCAGGGTAGTAGGTTTCAATAAGTGCCACTTTACGAA
>NC_139643.1:48805460-48810460 GCF_964638095.1 Poromitra crassiceps | reverse complement strand
TATTTGTTCTATTTGTGTTTTTGTATTTCTAGTTATTTATAATTACTAAATTCCCAGTGTAGTTCACCGTTTCATTGCATTGATGTCATTTTGGACAAGTTCATTGTTAAACTGTAAAATATCCTGCCTACATTACATATCTCAAAGTCACATCAAGTCATATCGTTGTCAAGTGTTTGATATTTGAAAGATCATTGCAAAAACAATTGTGTAATATAATGTGTATATAGGAATATCGGCCGATATATCGATATTGGGATTTTTTTTGTAATACCTTATCGGCATTGGCCCCAAAAAAATCCAGTATCGTTCGGGCTCTGCTCCATTCCTCGCCACTGTAAGCTCATCCAGCCTCGCAGTGTGAGTCATTGTCTGGAGCACGTTTGAAGATGCCGTCACAGTTTAGGCTTTCAAACATGGGACGTCTGCCACAACAGTACACTGCAAACATCTGGATCCTCATCTAGGACGTCTGCCACAACAGTACACTGCCAACATCTGGATCCTCATCTAGGACGTCTGCCACAACAGTACACTGCAAACATCTGGATCCTCATCTAGGACGTCTGCCACAACAGTACACTGCAAACATCTGGATCCTCATCTAGGACGTCTGCCACAACAGTACACTGCAAACATCTGGATCCTCATCTAGGACGTCTGCCACAACAGTACACTTCAAACATCTGGATCCTCATCTAGGACGTCTGCCACAACAGTACCCTGCAACATCTGGATCCTCATCTAGGACGTCTGCCAGAACAGTACACTGCAACATCTGGATCCTCATCTAGGACGTCTGCCACAACAGTACACTGCAAACATCTGGATCCTCATCTAGGACGTCTGCCACAACAGTACACTGCAACATCTGGATCCTCATCTAGGACGTCTGCCACAACAGTACACTGCAACATCTGGATCCTCATCTAGGACGTCTGCCAGAACAGTACACTGCAACATCTGGATCCTCATCTAGGACGTCTGCCACAACAGTACACTGCAAACGTCTGGATCCTCATCTAGGACGTCTGCCAGAACAGTACACTGCAACATCTGGATCCTCATCTAGGACGTCTGCCACAACAGTACACTGCAAACATCTGGATCCTCATCTAGGACGTCTGCCACAACAGTACACTGTAAACATCTGGATCCTCATCTAGGACGTCTGCCACAACAGTACACTGCAAACATCTGGATCCTCATCTAGGACGTCTGCCACAACAGTACACTGTAAACATCTGGATCCTCATCTAGGACGTCTGCCACAACAGTACACTGCAAACATCTGGATCCTCATCTAGGACGTCTGCCACAACAGTACACTGCAAACATCTGGATCCTCATCTAGGACGTCTGCCACAACAGTACACTGCAAACATCTGGATCCTCATCTAGGCTCTTGACATCACGGTTCCTCCCAATGAAAATAAGGAAATGAAACAAACCTCAACAAAGTCAGCAGTCGCCACGATAGCCTTTGAAATGTAGCAAGGGTAGAAAAAGACTACTGGAAACACACAATGTTTTTGTTTTGCCAAGAATATGCAGCGTTGCAAATGGAGGGAACATTTATTTTCCCCTTGAGGCAGCCAGGGAGGTTTAGCAATGGAAAGACCTGGATTATTATTATGAAGATACAAATGACAACACACAAAAGGAAATCATTAAAAAAAAAACAAAGCACGGGGCTTTTTCATCCTGCTGGGACGACACAAACGGAGACAGGATTTTAAACACGACAACTTCCTGTTTTTGTAATCGCATTACAATGACAAACATGAATATTTATGAGCGCCCAATTGGGGGCCAATTAAATTCACTGCCTTTCAGTCGACACACCAGCAGAAGAAGAGGTGGATCTCTGCTCTCTCTGCTCTCTCGTGAACTCCCCCCCCCCTCCCCCCCCTCTCGTGAACTCCCCCCCCCCCCTCCCCCTCTCGTCTCTCCAGCTCATCAAGCTCCCCAAAATAGCCTCCGCAATCGCAGCGCTTTCTCATCATTCAAACATCTCTAAATGAAGAATGTGTACAGAGTTATAATTTGTGGTTGGTGATACACCCTGCGCTTAGAAGGCATGATTTACACACGTTAAGCTCGTTCGCCGCTGCTTTGAATCGAAATGGGAGAAATAATGGAAACGCCAGACGTTAGAAGTGCGCTTTTGTGCCTGGCGGGAACGCAGTGCAGATTTCAATTAGGTGCCTTTTGGAAGCGATAAAACGAGCTCGTAAATATGAGTGAGCACAGATGTGCTAAATGTGGCGTGCCGTTTTCCACTGCAATCCTGGGAGTTCGATGGAGGGGGGGGGGGACGAGGGGGGCGAGACTTGGCTGACGTCATGCCTTCACAAATCCGCCATTTTTGGATTTGACCATACAGATGGAAGGCATTTGGCGCCCGGATCATTGTCTTATTCAGCAGAACACGGCCAACGATGACGACTTCCCCAAGTAGCGTTTGATTTCCCTTCATCTCCTTAACTACACAGACCAACAAACCCTCAAACTGGCAGCAATCTATTCCGCTGACATCGAATACGGATCTGCAAGCAGAACATGTTGTTTACCTCAAGTTGGAGTCCTATGGCAAGCTGACTAATGTCACCATTTCAGCTCGGAATTGTAAGTGACCTGATCATGTGCAACGCTCACGGTGATTTTGATGTGCTTTGACATATCTCTCTGCAGTATAAACTCCACCAAACTCCATTGTATAATAAGGTATGCTTTTCCCCTGTTTACCACAAGCTGAAGCTACAGAGTCATGGGATTTGACATCACTCTGCTGCCATGGCGGCTTGCGACATCTACAAGTAAAAAGTCTTCATTTTCAGCTCAAATAGCAAAAACATCACAAGTGTTTGATAGCATGCTAAAATAATCCTGTTTTGGTTTGATCAGACAGGTAAAGGTTGAAGTATAAAATGTGTCTGACAGACACAGCAATAGGAAAAGGACCTTCTGCATACTGGTGAGATACTGGAAGGTGATACTGGAAGGGGGGGATTGCCTCCATGATTTTGATCATTTTATTTTCATTCATAATTATTTACTTAATTAATTTCCATTTCTATCTCCAACACACACACTCAGCACCTGCAAGCTGTTTGCCAGAAGAAGAACACACTCACGCACAAACAGTGCTGTTGTTCACACTACGTTAGCACATTTGTGCACTAATTACTTTTTTTTACGTGCCCCCAAAATCTTCTAAATGCCCCCATCTTTTAGACAGTGGGGGGCAAGAGTTGCCCCCCAAAATATTTAAATGTCCTCTACACTGGTGCCAAACTCCTATGAGCTCTCATTAGCGTCCGGTAGTGAAATAGCAAATAGCGGTTTAGTGGCAGCATCTTCTGACCCCCTGCCAGCCGAGTCAGACACGTTCTCACACCTCAGCAGCAGGTCCTGGCTGGAGATAAAGCTGCACACCAAAAGGCAGACAGGCTTTACACTCCTAACCCCCGACTCGAAGCACACCTCCCCGGTCTGGGAGGCAGGGGGCAGTAAAAGAAGGAGGAGAGGAAGAAAACAGACGTCTCGACACACACAGGGTTTTCCCCCCTTTCTCTTTGTCACAACCACAGACCCCCTTTCACCACAATCCTGCCAAGCAGTGTGTGTGTCCATTACACACACACACACACACACACACACACACACACACACAATCCTGCCAAGGAAGTTTCCATGTGCTAAGCTAATTAAGCTAAAAGAGAGAGAGAGAGAGGGTAGGAGAGAGAGAGAGAGAAAGAGAGAGAAATGCTCCAGATCTACTGTGTCTTAACATTTTCAACCAGATTTGGACGTGCATAATGCCATGTAGTGGTCCCTCACTGTCTGCTGGCTGGACGCATGGTGGTTACCAGTGTCGTGGCCCCTCACACTGTCTGAGGCACAAAGCCCCACCTTCCCCCCCATCACCCTGGGTGACTCCCCAGTCAACACTGTGGAGTGGAGTCCTTCCACTTCCTGGGGACCATCATCAGCCAGGACCTAAAATGGGAGCTGAACATCAGAGCTCTCACCAAGAAGGCACAGCAGAGGATGTACTTTGTGCGGCAGCTGAAGAAATTCAAAGTGCCAAAGGCCACGATGGTGCACTTCTACACCTCCATCGTTGAGTCCATCCTCACCTCCTCCATCACCGTCTGGTATGCTGCTGCCACTCTCAAAGACACTAACAGACTTCAGCGCATCATCCGCTGTGCTGAGAAGATAATCGGCATGCAGCCAGGACACTGAAGCGGTCTCGCAAGATCATGGCTGACCCCTCCCACCCTGGCCACAAACTCTTTAAGACACTCCCCCACGGCAAGAGACTGAGGTCTGCCAAGACCAGAACCACCCGCCACAAGACCAGCTTCTTCCCAACCGCCATCAGCCTCACCAACAAGGCCCGGAAACCCCTTCCACCAAGGACCTCACCAACAACCCCCCCCCACACACACACAAACTCACTACCTCCTCCTAAACTCAAATGAACTCCCCCCCCCCCCCCCCCCCATAAAACTGGAACTCATACTGTATCTAATTTAATGCCTGTCTAACTGGGACTGTAAATTCATGTAAATTCCCTGCACATTAATGCCTATTTAACTTAGCCTGTAAATTTCATGTACATTCAATGTAAACTCTTATTTAACTCAGACTGTAAATTCATGTAAATCCACTGCCTATTTAACGTCTATTTAACTCAGTCTGTAAATCTCATGTAAATCCAACGTAAATTCATATTTATTATCCACAGAACACTTCACCACTCATGTACATATTGTATATTTACTTGATTTGATTGCACTTGCAACTTTGCGATTGTCTTTAATTATCTTCCTACTTCTTATCTCTGTATATTGATGTGACCGCTACGCTGCATACAGACACTAAGACAAATTCCTCCTATGTAACTTGCATACTGTGGCAATAAAAGTGATTCTGATTCTGATTCTGTCTGCTGGCTGGACGCATGGTACCAGTGGCCCAACATGAGCCAG
>NC_139643.1:48742960-48800460 GCF_964638095.1 Poromitra crassiceps | reverse complement strand
TGTAACAACAACACAGACATTCCATAGAGTTTTGAGTCTCTCTCCAACACCCCCCCCCCCCTCCCCCGGGGAAGCCAGGCTCTCAGACCAAGTCCAAGGCCTCTGTGAAGTGATCCCTTTGAGTCAGACAGTATGTGAGACAGACAGACAGACAGACAGACAGGCAGACAGACAGACAGACAGTGTGTGTGAGACAGACAGTGTGTGTGTCTGAGACAGACAGACAGTGTGTGTGAGACAGACAGTGTGTGTGTCTGAGACAGACAGACAGTGTGTGTGAGACAGACAGTGTGTGTGTCTGAGACAGACAGACAGTGTGTGTGAGACAGACAGTGTGTGTGAGACACAGACAGTGTGTGTGTCTGGGACAGACAGTGTGTGTGTGTGTGAGACAGACAGACAGACAGAGTGTGTGTGTGTGTGAGACAGACAGACTGTGTGTGAGACAGACAGACAGTGTGTGTGAGACAGACAGTGTGTGTGTGTGTGTGTGTGTGTGTGTGTGTGAGACAGACAGGCAGTGTGTGTGAGACAGACAGACAGTGTGTGTGAGACAGACAGACAGTGTGTGTGTGTGTGTGAGACAGACAGACAGACAGACAGACTGTGTGTGTGTGTGTGAGACAGACAGACAGACAGTGTGTGTGAGACAGACAGTGTGTGTGTGTGTGTGTGTGTGTGTGTGTGTGTGTGTGTGAGACAGACAGACAGTGTGTGTGAGACAGACAGACAGACAGACAGTGTGTGTGAGACAGACAGTGTGTGTGTGTGTGTGAGACAGACAGACAGTGTGTGTGAGACAGACAGACAGACAGTGTGTGTGTGAGACAGACAACACTACACTCAGAAGTCCCCGTAAATCACAGATGTGAAGGGGAGGCGAACAACACCCCCACTTCCCACCGAAACATGACACAAATTACAGAGCGCCACATCTGGCCACGGCCGCGCACCAAAACATGGCTCCAAGTCTTGCCTCAGTTCCTGGACACACACACACACACACACACACACACACACACACACACACACACACACACAAAACTGGACAACGTGACAAAAACAGCCTGACAGAGGAGAGGGCCCACCGGAGGAGGAGGCCGCTAGGCTCCGCCTCCACAATATGTTGACCACCGTCTAACGAGGTAAACAACAACACGTGAAAGCGTTGTCCCGATGTCTTTTGCTATTCTCACTCTCCAGCTGGTTCTGTCGTGTGGTGTTGTGCCAAAATAGCTGTTTCTCTCCCAATGAAAGTTTCAACATGTGAAGAGACTGGCGCCGTGCTAGATGCATTAAGCAGGCCGGGTGGCCAAACTAAGGCCCGCGGACCAACGGCGGCCCGTTGCCCGCCATGAATTTTGATTATTATTATTTTTTTAAGTAGGCTACATCGTATATAGATGCATTGACCATAATATACTGAATTTTGTTGAAATTATCTCTGTCTTAACCTCTTATTGGCAAATAAACCAATCATTGAAAAGAAAATGTGAAAAGATACAGGGATTACCATTGTAATAGGTGAGGTGAGCACATCAATAAACTACTGTAATGTCAACAATTAAACTGTTCAGTAGTTATTTTGATAGAAAATAATTTTTGATGGCACGTTTTTTTCTTCTTCTAAAAACACAGCTTTTCTTTCAGTGTAACAGGTTGAAAAGTGCCGGGCTTAATATTGTTTGGTCTGCGACTCCTTATATTGTTCTGTATGTAGCCCGCCCTACTAACCCATAACCAAAAAGGTTTAGCCACCCCTGCATTACTGGCTGTGTGTAATAAGTAAGCATGCAAGCTGAAATAGTACATTTACTCATAATAAGCATTTTGGATGATCTTATTTTGTTTGTTTTGGCTAAATATTGTTCTGAGAAATGGTACGTTTAAATTTATGGGCAGACTGACAGTGTCTAGCAATCAGATTATAATGGCTCTTGCTGACATTACTAAGAGTGATACGAGGTATACATCATGCTTCTGGAAACACTGTCGCCAAAGTTTGTAGATCTTTTAATTTATATTTTTTAATCCTTTTTACAGTTTCCCACAACGTCGCATTGTTGGGGCAAGAGCATGTGTGTTTCTAATGCACTTCTAAATGTTTCCTGTATTGTTTCCTGTACTGTATGTCTCTTTATGGACCCAATTGTGTCTGAAATAAAAGTTGATTGATTGATTGATTGATTATTTGATCATGGGGGGGGGGGGGGGGAACAAAAGAACAGCCCTGTTGTGGCAAGGTAATTAAAACAGACATAATGATGCACCTAAAGCAGGTTAGCATGCAGTGCCAATATGGAGAATCAATGCCATGTGTCAAGTTCCATCGGAGCAGATTTGGCTTCAGAGGACACAGATAAGAGGAGGCGGATATTGATCAGGTAGGTGTGTGTGTGTGTGTGTGTGTGTGTGTGTGTGTGTGTGTGTGTGTGTGTGTGTGTGTGTGTGTGTGTGTGTGTGTGTGCGCGCGTGCGTGTGCTGTGTGTGTGTGTGTGTGTGTGTGTGTGTGTGTGTGTGTGTGTGTGTGTGTGTGTGGTAGACGAGATACCATGCCAATAATTACAGTGAAGGGGCTCCTATTTTGCCAAAATAAGGTGGATTCCTGAATAATTTGGGTGCAAGGATCTCGGGATATTATGACAATTATATTCAAATATTCAAATGTTCAATGAACATTGAACATTTGAATATAATTGTCATAATATCCCAACTCCCATGATCCTTTCCAAGATCCACGATGTGTGGCCAGATACAGCTATAACATGTGTAGCCTATTATAGATATATAGATGACCTCACGCAAAACGACTCATTAAACACAACGGTCTGAATCAGCTAATTGGACAAGCGGTTCTGAAAGAGAGTCGGCAGCGCTGCGACAAGCGACAAGAAGTCACAACCCACAGAGAAACTACACAGGAGGAGGGGGGGAGGGGAGCAGTTATGACAGGCCGCACATGAAGTGACTGTGACGGCTTTACAAACCCCGTCTCATGCCAACAACCAGGCCAATTTGCAGGCTGATAGCCTGCACACAGTTAGCAGGCCAAGACACAGTTCAAGAACTTATGGGGGGGGGGGGGGGTCCCATGCCCGATAGCCACATAATTAAAAAGAAAAAGTTCGGATATTGATCATGTGAGGTGTCCGTCCCAATTGGAGACAAATCGTCTTAATGAAAAGCATTGGAACGGCGTGACAGCCTGGTGCGCCGCCGCATGGCTCCAATAATGACCTATATTGATTTAATAACAGTTTGAGTCATCTGATCAACCACGAGAAAATCACTAGCGACATTATAGCCGCTCTGCGGTGCACTCACTGCTGCTCAATGCTTCATATTTCCGATCACGGTCATATCAATAATAGTTTTATGTGATGTCACGAATCAAATAAAACGCAAATCAACTGCATTTATCCATGACCGACAGAGGTGCCTTTAATCTGCTCCATACTCCACACACACACACACACACACACACACACACACACACCACTGCTGCTGAGTGCAGCTCGGGAAGGAAAATAGCCTGTTATTATTACCCAGATAGATCATCTACTATGAAGAATGAGAGACGAGTAGAGAAGCACGTTGACCCGCAGGTTCTGATTCTGAGCGGCTTGCCACGTACTCCGTGTATTTGGGTAGTCGGTGTATTTGATGCGTAAAGACAAACAACGCTGACTTTTGCGACGCGTTGAAAAGCAGCAGGCTATCGGTCTCCTGCTTGGTTGTCAAAAGACTATAGCCATAGGCAACTTATTGTTCCCCTGCCAAAGCTGCCATTGAACACCATACTCGTTCCAAAGTCCATTTCAGAAGATACAATTTTATGCTATTAAATCTATCAGACTACACGCGATCATGCTGCGACTCCTTTTCAATGTGGCCAAAGACGCATGAAAAAGCAATGAGTGGTCTCTGGATCCAAGTTGCCTTTCTCTCTCTCTCTCCGCACACACACACAGCACGCGTTCAAGTTCTCTCTCCAAAACTTACCCTTTCCCCGGAGAGGAAGACCGTCAGTCCGAGGGTCAAAAGTATCCAAACGTTCCTCATTATTCCTTTTGT
Organism: Poromitra crassiceps; assembly: GCF_964638095.1. NCBI lineage: Eukaryota > Metazoa > Chordata > Actinopteri > Beryciformes > Melamphaidae > Poromitra > Poromitra crassiceps. Next base: position 48,796,386 of record NC_139643.1, on the reverse strand, counting down.
CAATTAAAAATGCGAAATGTCGACGCTTCTTCGCCCCTTCTTTCTCCCTCTCTCTCTCTCGTCTTCTTGCACCCTTCGCTCCAACTCCTGGCGCTTCTCTCTCTCTCTCTCTTTCTCTCTCTCTCTCTGGAGTGGGATCCCACCGGATACGTGTTGCGTTTGGGTTCTTCCTCCCCCCGCACAGCCAGCCACTTTCCCCCTGACAAGGCTACAAATAGCCGAAGCGCACAGTTTATAACAAAACACAAGTCCTCCGTGCGCTTTTGTCAAAGCCCGTTGTTGAGATCCGGACGGACGACGACCTGCTCTCTCTCTCTCTCTCTCCCGTACCGCCCCGTGTGCACTTGGAATAACGAGGACAAAGTGTAAAAGCACGACTGGCGCTCCGTTTAGTGCGCCCTATTCGGCCATGTCACCGCGTCACCCGCTACACCGAGAGAGAGGGAGGGAGAGAGAGAGAGAGAGAGAGAGGGAGAGAGAGAGAGACACACACACACACACACACACACACACACACACACACACACACACACACACACACACACACAGACAGAGAGAGAGAGAAGGGGGGGGGGGGGGTATGAATTCACAGCAATAATATAGCAATATTAAAGGAGATATAAAAAAAATACAGTAATACGGCAATTTGTGTGACACGCAGGCGGAATTGCGTATTATCGGAATATTGCAGTGATTTTTCAATGGGGAGGTGGGATGAGAGACTTGAAATGACTGACAGCTATTTCAACCTATGGTCCATCCATGCAAAATGATGCAAATCTCTGTATAAGCCGGCACACCAAACATAAATCAACCCTTTTCAACATTATAGCCTACATAGCTATCATCATTATTAAAATAAGTGCAATATGCCACTGTGGATCCACACTTTTATTCAGTCACTAAACTGAATTGCAATATAGCATAAAATCGTTTGTTCTGTTTTGTTTCCATGTTATTATGAAGCAGTGAATACATCTAGTCAGCTGTAGGTAGGTAGGCTTATATCAATCATATTTTTATGGTAGGCATACTAATAATGGAATCAATGCAGCAGTCGTCATCTTCTAATACAGCACACACTATCCCGTGGAAAGCTACAGCAGTAGCTTACAGAAGTCAGATGAAATGAAACATTACATGAGTTACATCAGTTTTGACCATGCAGGGTGATACACGAGTTCAGCCATTTATGGGCGCAGTCTCCCCCTACTGGTCTAAATAAAAACAAACCCCATTTTATTCCCTCCTCCTCTTACAGTAAGACAGGTCTGCCATTTGTTTTAAACAGTAAAGCATTTCATAAGAATGAACATTGGGCTATCTTTAGAAATTGTGCAAATTATGGACTTTGCTATAATCCATGCGGTCATTTTTGTGAGAGGTGATTTTGTGGTTGTTAAATTTAAAACAAAGTGATTTTCCCATGCAGTTGCCTGGCAGAATCTCCTCGAACCCGCCTCACAGAACCCGCCTCACAGAACCCGCCTCACAGTCCATTTACACAGCGCTCAAATGTTTCCAGAATGCTAGAAAACAAGCATTTTCCCAGAACCCGACCTTTTTTTTTTTGAAAACCACTAATTCCCCACCCAATATAATAGTCTGCCCTTTGTGCGCACAGCAAAGCTTCAAACTTTATGAAACAACTTCTCTCCTAATCACAAGTTGTGCCTCAAACAAAATGCCAACGGTCACCATCTCTATCATTTATGGATTGTAATTACAGCCACAGCCACTTCTCTGCAGAGGAGGTGACTTCCTTCAAGTGCCGAAGCTATTTCCGTCAGTCCAGGACTACGGTGACCTCAGAGACCTGGAGGTAATTGACGGAGGGGGGGGGGGGGGGGGTGCTGTGATCCCCTAAAATCTTTGATGCATCCGTGATGATACAATGTGTATCTGTAGCCTACCCTCTACATTGCTGGACTCATATCACACATGGAAAGGGAGATGTAGCCCCCTCCCCACCCCTCCCCCGAGCTGTGACCGAGGAGCGTATATGACCTTAGAAGAGTGCTGGTTTTATTGCTCAGTGCCTCTAAAAGAGCCAGCCCTGTGAGGGTTTCCCCACCACAGTTCAGCCAATTAACTTTTAAAACTCAGAGCGAAAGAGAAGTGAGTCACGGATGATTGAGAATATCTGGGGCTGCTGCTGAAAATCTCTTAACTTTGAAAAAGCACAAACTTCAGGAATTCAGGAAAGTATCGTAAAACAATTTAATTCTCAGACTGAAGACCAGGCTTTTTTTTTTTTTTTTTTGTGTGCAATGGATATATGCAGGATATTGCAGAAGTTTATGTGGGGATGTTATATATAGGCCCTAATATTCTAAAAGATATTCACAGACATTAAGTTAACTTTGAATTAAAGTTTAAAAAAAAAAATACTTTTGAGGTTTTTACAGGACAACCCTTGTTCAATGGGAACACAGTCACTGGATGTGACATACAAAAGTGAAACCAGAACAATTCATAATGTCTTACTTTCCTTTTGCAAGGTCACATGAGGTAAATAAGGTGTAGCCTATACTTGATGATATGCTGATATTTGCTGATGAAACTGATAAGAGAGCCGTTGTACACTTCATTTCCTGCGGGCAATTCTTTCCATCACAGATAAGACGAGAGGAATCAATCATACGAGTTGAGCGATGCGTGGCGTTACACAATTTGAAATAGGCAGAAGTCAAAGGTAGCCGTTTATGGCTCAAAGATTGAGATGATACGATCAACTTATCCCTGTGATGTCTTTTCTACTGCATGTCCTGAATGATTACAGACGTCAACGCTCTCAACACTGCTGCTCCGCCCTGCCATGCTGCTGTCAGGCCAGAGCAGTGGATGTGTTGATCTGCTCCGCCCTGCCATGCTGCTGTCAGGCCAGAGCAGTGGATGTGTTGATTGACAAGGCAGGTCAATCTGTCAGTGACGGACTGCTCGTCTGAGAGGAAACCGGGAAGGGATAAACAGAAGAAGAAGACAGCAGAGGAGGAAGAGAGGGAGATGGCGGAGGAGGAGGAGGAGGAGGAGGAAGAAGATGATGTAAACGGGTCACATCTGTCATCTGTTCTTTTATGCCCATCAAATGGCCCCCCACCCTGTGTGCAGTGGCCGAGGTGGGACACAGACTCGGGCACTGAGTGCGGCACGTAGGACGGATGTAGACAGGTGGGTCCCTGGGGTCAAAATTCTGACTCTTAAAAAGTCAAGTGGCTTGATGGCCCTGCATCGTCAGCCAGTCAGAACTCAGGATTTTGGAGGTCCTAGCCCCGCCCCTGTGAGATCACCCCTAGCCCCGCCCCTGTGTGATCTGAAAAGGCCAAACAAATTCAGAAATAGAAAAACCTCGGACAGAGAAGTTTGATGGCAGCCCAACTTGGGGGGGGGGGGGGGATTAAAACATCTTCAATATTTGGGGGAAGTTTGTTGACTGCCTGTCCTCTCTTGCAGGTAAAGCAGTGACTTTTGCCTAAGCCCAAATGTCACTTTAAATAAGCGCTTCGAATAGAACCAAAAGTTGTTTGAAATATATTTGATTGCCCATCCCCCATCGTAATGCCCCAGCTGCCCAGGCCTTCTCTTCCTCCTCCTCCTCCTCCTCCTCCTCCTCCAAGGGCTTAACCCCACTCTGGTGTCCCAGATTACCCAGCAATAAGCCCATTCTGCCACCAGGCCTGGCTATGGTGTGTGTGTGTGTGTGTGTGTGTGTGTGTGTGTGTGTGTGTGTGTGTGTGTGTGTGTGTGTGTGTGTGTGTGTGTGTGTGTGTGTGTGTGTGTGCGTGTGCATGTGTGTGTTGTGTGTGTGGGCATGCGTGCGTGCGTGCGTGCACGTGTGGTGCTGGTTCGTCTTACTGTCCGCTTGGTGTGAGGGCTGGCTGCAAGTCAGTTACCAGAATAAAACATTAGCATTGAAAAGCAGGTAGGGATAAGCACAATATCAACACACATTTTAAACCAAATGGCGGCAAAATATGTTTCTAAAACGTGGCATTTTTTACGTCTACAATCTCAATGTAAATTTGAAATGAAACGGCAGTTAATTGGAAAACCTCACTGCCTTTCCAACGTTAAACGCAAAATAAAATAACGTTGGTTAGGTTTAGGCAACAACGCGACTTGGTTAGGTTTAGGCAGAGCAATTTAGAGAGAGAGTGGCGTCAGCGGAGGAGCAAAATGCGTGACTCATTAGCCAATGAACAGCCAGGAAGGGGTCTCGCGCTACTTTTGCATGCTAAAATAAAGCTGATAATGTACCATTTGATTCAAGGGGGGAGAAACCCTTTCAGAGTACAACACAAACTGTCTATTTTGCTGCAACTCGACAGTGCTGCTTAATCCAGGACCTTACTTCCTGGAACTCTTGAGAGTAAAGAACTGGTCCATTGGAGTGAATGGAGATGTCACGACACTTCTATATACACGGCTCTGGGTTTAGGCAACTACTCGTCGTCATGCATAGCTAAAATTTCCCACCATGCACTGCGCTCAAAGTTCAAATTGTTTCAACTTTGACCTACTTACTGCTGACCTTCCTGCGCTCTACCTCGCAGTGAGAGAAGATCACTTGTCATGTGAAGGCAGCTGTACTGTAGGTGCGATGAGCAACCTACAGTACTTCAACATGAGACAGTCTTTAGGCTGTATAACGTGTTTAACATGAATATCTATGTATGTAGAAACATGCAGTAGTGGCCTAAAGGTTAGAGAAGTGAGCTTGTGACCGGAAGGTCGTAGGTTCAATCCCCGGGACCGGCAGGATAAATCGGTAGGGGGTGGTTGAAGTGAAAAAGCAACGCTTGCCCCTCCCTCATTACCGCCACTGAGGTGCCCTTGAGCAAGGCCCTTAACCCCAACCCCTCCAGTGGAGTTGCTCAGTGGCCAACAGATCAGACTGTGGTTGTACTGGTCAGCTTCCAGGTATGAATGTGTGTGTGAATGTGAACAGGGCACTTCTGAAAAAGAGAGCATTGATCTCAGTGTAGTCTCGCTAGCCAGCCTCTCTTCCTTTCCGTCAGAGAGTCTGGCGTCGTGGAAACAGGCAACGGGGATCAGCCCGCCCCTGCTCTAAAGCTGCTCTCCCATTCGAGCGGCTGTTTCGGTGGCAGCAGGATATCCGCTTGCAAGCTTGCAAGCTTGCAAGCTCTGTCACGCTCTGTCATTGGCTCCGACCATGTCAATCAGCTCCCATGTGTGTCGCTGTAATGCTCCCGGCCGCCGAATGTGAAAACAACGACACTAACTAGCTAGCGTAGAAAGCTAACGGCAGAAACCTACAGGCTAACTCGTTGCTACACGCTGAAAATGGCACGTTTTGAAGTAAATTTGGATTGTGCAATAAAGAAGGCCTGCTCGGCACAAGTTCCACCCCGAAACTATTTTCCAAGGGCACTAACGCTAAGCACCGCCCAAGACGAGGCTGATTGGTTAACCCAAACAGAGCATTTTTTCGCAATCCCACAATGGAAACCTGCAGCGCCAGACTCTCTGACGGAAAGGAAGAGAGGCTGGCTAGCGAGACTAATCTCAGTGAGACTCCCCCTATATAAATAAAGATAAAAAAAAAAATGATATGAAATGTATTTTGGTTCAGAAATGCTCATATTCTACACTTCCGTGGACTCGAGAGACGTACATATTATCCCCGTGCCTGGGCTGTTGTGAGACTGAGTCAGTGGTGTGAACGGGAGCCTTCAGTGGTCTTTCAGAAAAGCGGTGAACACTGCTCAAGATGACACATAAACTATGTGTGGAGACAAAGACCTATTATGCACGGTGAATTATGCATGTGATGGTGTGGTGGACCTCCTCCTTCATTTTAATACGTCAACTGAATTTTTTGACGAAGAGCTATAGAGAAGTGTCCTTCAAAGTCGTTGTGGATTAAATTATTCAACAGCACCACCAGCTGGGCAAATAAGAAACTGATTTAAATGCAGAGGCAAAACCCATAGAAATATGGTGCGTGTGTGTGTGTGTGGTGTGTGTGTGTGTGTGTGTGTGTGTGTGTGTGTGTGTGTGTGTGTGTGGTGTGTGGGAAGTGCTTTTGAAAGTGAGGGGAACACCGGAGCAAACCTGAATGAAAACACAACTGTTAGGATAACCTTTGACCCTGGAGGCTGTGCTGAAGAATGCCTTTCAGAGTCTACAGTCTATACATGTCAAAGGAAATGCATTCATACACACTGCAGCATATGCACACACACACACACACACACACACACACACACACACACACACACACACACACTGTCAGAAACACACACACACACATGCACACGCACACACACAGCAAATTGCAATTAAAATGTATCTAGATAGATACAAAATACAAATAAATGACTGCATCAAAAATAATTACAAATGAGTGTGAGCAAATGTATTGTAACTTGTATTTTCAAATACAAAAATACATACGTCGAAACATGAACTCACTCCCAGTTGGCACATACATCATTGAAGTCATGTGACACATGTCCATAGCAACGGTCAAAACAGGGCTGCATCTCAAAACGTAAGGAAATGGAAATATTGGATGAGGATCTCCTCATTTCATTTTGTTTGACATATTCAAAAAAAAAACGTAAATAGAAAAACTCTACACCCGGAAGTTTCTTGATACAAATTGCACCCCCAACCCACCCTCCCCACACACACACACACACACACGCAAAATACTCAAAAGTAGTAAAACATATATTTAAAATCGATGTATTTAACAAATACTGCCCACCTCTGTTCACACAAGCACAATCTCTCTCTCTCTCTCTCTCTCTCTCTTTCTCTCTCTCTCTGTGTAGGCATGTGTGAATGTATGTTTGTAGGTATATGTACATATATGTGGGCGTGTGCGTGCATGTGTGTGTGTGTGTGTGCGCGCGCGTGTGTGTGAGAGTGAGTGAGTGAGTGAGTGTGTGTGTGTATGTGTGTGTGTGTGTGTGTATGTGTGTGTGTGTGTGTGTGTGTGTGTGTCTGTGCAAGTGTTATTGTTTACCTCCTATTCTGTTTTTGATGATTATCTTGCTTGTTTGTTTCTTTTGTTTGTTTGTTTCTTGATTGGTTGTCAATAGTTTTTTTTTTTGGGGGGGGGGGGGGGGGGGGGGGTGTAAATGTAGTTTACATGGTAGAGTGATTTATTTGGGGGGGGGGGGTTAAATGTAGTTTACATAGTAGAGTGATTTAATAAATGGTTTTAAAAATTCCAATTCTCTCTCTCAATTCAATTGGCAGGAAACACTCTCACCTATGTGTCATTCGGTGTCTGATGTCGCTGCCTCGGTGGTGGCTCTGGAGATGCCCGTGTTGGCGCGGGTGGTGCTGCCGCCGTGTCCGCCGGCCCTCTTGAAGGACGACCTGCTGCCTCCGACGTGCACGCCGGGGCGATCGGCGCAGTCTTCGGCGTCATCGTCCTCATGCTCATCGTCCTCCTCGTCTTCCTCTTCGCCCCTGTGCTTTTTCCTGGGCATCAGGGTAGTGCGGCTGAACTGCCTCAGTGGCTGGCCAAGAATCCCAAAGCTGCTCATGAACAAACAGAACAAACAAGGACAATTATGGTCAGACCACTGCAATAATATATTATTATTTATATAATATAATTAATATTATATCCCCAATGCCCACAGAAGTCTTTTGTCCCACAGCCACAGTGGGAATGTGTGGTCTTCAATGATATTCAATCATGCGTCTTCAATGATGTCTTGGAGGACAGACATGGAGAAACACACACAGACACACATAAACACACTCAATGCGTAACATTGACTGGAGTAAGTAGTCCATCAACTACTCCTACTCATTTGGCTGATTAAAGAGAGAACTACTGTGAGGATATTTTGACTTCTCTGTTTAACGCACTGTCACTTAAAGTGCTCAACATGATACACAAAACTGATAAGCTTAGCTTACTGTATCAGATGCCTAAAAGATGACAGATACAGTGATGAGCTATGCTTTGTCAAGGTTATATGCTGTGACAACCGATTGTTGACGGCTTGTGCTTGCCACTAAATAACCTTGATAGCAGTAATAACTTGAGTTGTTTTCACTGTTATAACAGCTGTCTATGAAATATGAATATACATATATATGTATATTTATATTTATATATATATATATATAATGCTAGTAAAAAAAAGAGATACAAAACTGCTTTGATTCAATTCGACTTAGTTACACACTTGTCTGTAACTACTGTAATTAACCTGCACATTGGGTATATGGCGACAGTGATGCAATAGGTACGTGGTGAAGAGCGCCCTCTTGGGTATTATTGCTATATTACACACTCCGTCACATGTCTTCCATCACCTGACACTGGCCAGCTGCTGGTTGAGCTCCTCCATCAGCGCCTGGGTGTCCCTGACGGTGACCTGCAGCAGGCTGTGCCCTCTGGTCCGGCTGCTGAGGAACAGATGGGGCGACTGGTCTTTGGGCGAGGGCAGCAGAGACACCATCAGAGGGGAACGCTGACTCATCATGCTGCTCAGCACAGGACGCTTCTGGGACTTCCTGGGGTCAGAAGGGTCAGATCATCAGATCAGGATCAACACAATGAAACAAGGTTATTATTGTGCAGTTGGGAATGTAAAATACTATTTGGAAGATACATGTATGGGTGTGTGTTTATTGTTTATTGTTTAAAAGGATCCCCGTTAGTCTTCACTTTAGTGGAGACTACTCTTCCTGGGGTCCACATCAACATACAATCATCCACAAATAACAATTAGTCGCTGTACAAGAGAAGTTGATAGCAGGTCAGTGTACATTAATACTCAAATAGCAGATCAGTTAATCAATTAATCAAAAAGATGAGGTCATAAACAGAAGAAGTTGACAGCAGGTCAGATACATAACACTCAAACAGCAGATTAGTTAATCAAATTAATACAAAACATGACGTCATAAACAAAATGTTAATCAAGGAAGGTTATGTCAGACCTAATCTGAGTTCTTGACTCAAGACAGCTTCTCTTAGCTTATTTTTAAAAGTGAACTTATTAGAGACCACAGTGAGATGTGTGTGCAGAGTGCTCTCTTGATACACCTCGGTTACCTGAAAATAACCTTGTGAACTTCTCTTCTTAGCTTTCAAAGTTTACATTTGATATCTTCCATTCCATCAATCTAACCATCTGTACAGTAGTTCTGTAACTATAAACTCACAGACAACAGCTGCGTAAGCATTTAGCAAAGGAGACATTCCTCACATATTCCATTTGGTTATACTTGTGGCACTTAAGAGGTGGAAACATATACACCATTTCCTGAACTAATGAAGCCGAAACGTTGCTATGGCCACATTGTCACGATCCAGGCACTCGTACAAAACACTACGATAAGGGATTTTCACCACACAGCATATGGGACAGCTGGGAGCAGAGACTAGTCAACATTATGTAGTCTCCATCGTGACTCTCTGGAAGTGCACAAACTTCAAGCCCCGCTTGTGTTGGATGGTCTCTCAACCTGAGCGGGCCTTCTTGACACCGACAGCTCGTACACAGCTGCCAGTCTGCAGCTCGTACACAGCTGCCAGTCTGCTGTCAGATGCAGTGAAGCAACACAAAGAAGGAGCCGGACACATACCATCACTCTTATCAGACAAAGCCAGGAATCTGTCGCAGTCAATCACATTTACAGTACAGTCACAGGCCTGACGCGGACATCCATCAAACTTTACTGTCTGGGCTTTTCAGTTTTTTTTTACAGTGTAATACTATATGTCAGCTGGTTGACGTGCGGACATCTGTAATGCCGTCACCTGGTTGACGTGCGGACATCTGTAATACTGTATGTCACCACCTCTGTACTGCACTGTTATTAAACATACACATCGCCACAAACTCTAATACACCGACTCAACCCGACCCCCGACCTCTCCATCCATCCAGCCAAACTCACCGTTGTTGAAAAGCATTCCATCCCTGCACCTCGGAGTGGGCTCGGCCCATCTTCACTGACCCATCCGGGGCGAGCAGGGTCTCCCCTGGGCGGAGGGTCTCCCCTGGGTGGAGGGTCTCCCCTGGGCGGAGGGTCTCCCCTGGGCGGAGGGTCTCCCCTGGGCGGAGGGTCTCCCCTGGGCGGAGGGTCTCCCCTGGGCGGAGGGTCTCCCCCGGGTGGAGGGTCTCCCCTGGGCGGAGGGTCTCCCCTGGGCGGAGGGTCTCCCCCGGGTGCCCCCCGGTCCTGTTCCTGAGTGCAGTGTTGAAGGTGTCGGAGTGCAGCAGACGGCCCACCTCCTCCTGGACGTCCCTCAGGTCCTTCCTGCCAAGCGTCACCCAGCCCACATAGCAGAAGAAGCTGTACAAGCACTGCAGATGGGAGAAGGAAGGAGAGCCAGGAGGAAACGCTGTGCGAGATGTTATGGAAAACACCGAGATAAAAGGCTGAGAGGGGACAGTGAGACATATTGCAGTGTTGATCATTAATAGTTGAGGGAGAATATTTTGCATAATACATCAAGGTAACAGATTATGCTTGTCTCCTCGCCAGAGATCAACATAGTTTACAGACTTCTTTCATCACATTTCAATTAGGGCTAATATGGACAAATTCAAATATCACGATCGATATATATATACTGTATATATATATAGCCCTATATATACTGTATATATATATATTTACATATATATACATTTATATATATACATTTCAATGCTTCACCCTTTAATTAATGCTTCCATTCATCATTTCATCCAAGAGGTTTCATTCATGCATCGCTGCCTCCTGACCAGAGGTGCAGGCAGCCACTTACTCTGCTGTGTTTTGAGAAGGTCACAGCAGCTATTTCAGTACAGAAAGGTCACCACACAGCGAGCAGGAAGTGAGCCGCTGCAGTTAGCGTGTCACTTCCCCTCCCAGTCTGCCCACCTGGCTAAACACTGGAGTGAGCCTGTCAAAGCAGAGCACCTGTGTTGAGTCAACCTCTCCCACCGCTAACAGACTCATTAAGGCCACCAGGCACCGACCGACCGCTCAATGTCGCCCTCTGTTCTGCTCGGCGCCCCCTGTCTTCACAGATGGTGACCTGGCCTTTTTGTGTGCAGATGAGGCAACGCGGTTCAAAATGTTTCAGCGTTACCGCCTCCGCCGGTAAACAGTGCCGGGTCAATTAAGAGACGCATTTATCACGTTTCTAAAAAAAACGAGGACACTGATTCATTTTCAGGGAGCAGGTCCTGTAGAGCGCTAAGCTGGGATCACTGCACAGTTCCTCTCATCCATAAAGGGCTTAAAATGCTAAACTGATTTGAGATCAGCACTCGTTATCTGAGACACTTGATATACTATATGGTGTCAGATGACCTTCAATAATAACCTGGCCTCAGATCAGATCCTACTGTATTGTAAGAAATGTGATCAGAGGCCCTGGTGGACAGTAGGCGATTTCATAGCCAAAGCCTAATTGGTCACAGGTGTGTATAGCATTATTAACTAGAGGGAGTGATGATGAGTGCAACATAGCAGCAAGTCCCCTGTCTGCACCTACCTCACCTGTCTGCACCTACCTTATACACCTGTCTGCACCTACCTCATACACCTGTCTGCACCTACCTCATACACCTGTCTGCACCTACCTCACCTGTCTGCACCTACCTTATACACCTGTCTGCACCTACCTCATACACCTGTCTGCACCTACCTCACCTGTCTGCACCTACCTTATACACCTGTCTGCACCTACCTCACCTGTCTGCACCTACCTCACCTGACTGCACCTACCTCATACACCTGTCTGCACCTACCTCATACACCTGTCTGCACCTACCTCATACACCTGTCTGCACCTACCTCATACACCTGTCTGCACCTACCTCATACACCTGTCTGCACCTACCTCATACACCTGTCTGCACCTACCTCATACACCTGTCTGCACCTACCTCACCTGTCTGCACCTACCTCATACACCTGTCTGCACCTACCTCATACACCTGTCTGCACCTACCTCATACACCTGTCTGCACCTACCTCATACACCTGTCTGCACCTACCTGCTACACCTGTCTGCACCTACCTCATACACCTGTCTGCACCTACCTCATACACCTGTCTGCACCTACCTGCTACACCTGTCTGCACCTACCTGCTACACCTGTCTGCACCTACCTCATACACCTGTCTGCACCTACCTCCTACACCTGTCTGCACCTACCTCATACACCTGTCTGCACCTACCTCATACAACAGCAGCTCTGTGGTCGATGACACCACCTACCTCATACAGCAGCAGCTCAGTGGTGGACGACACCAGGCTCCTGGACGAACACACAAGAACATTGAATGATGCAGCATGCTGCCGTTGGCTGCAGACTTTTAGTGGGTGAGTGTCATCCAGTTAGCTTTGGTACTGGACTTTTGGATCAGAATATAAAGGTCGTTGTATGGCTGTTTCTGGCATATTTGTTCAATAGTAAAAGTTTTTGTTTATAAGACCAAGTGAGACTAAATGAAACAAAAGAGAAGAAGCACTTATTTTAGCATGTGTGATAGAAAGGTAAATGCTCCTCAGCTGATCTAGGCGTAACAGCTCATCGATGGTCACTGTGCCAAAGAGTATAGAAGCCAAGAGATTAAACTCTGGAACTTTTTTGACAACAGCGCTTTTGGACTAAAATCACCCCCCTTTAAACTCATCTTTAAATGCCTCCAAACCTACTTCTCTGTCAGGAGGAACACAGGCCATTTTGGTAGAGGTATGGTACTTTAGTTCAGCACTTTGTAGGCAGGACGTTTTACTGGCATCATTACGGTAGTCTCCATCAGGCCAAAATGGCGGAGGCTCTGTTGCTGCGTGCTGATGTTGCATTGGAACAACCTATTCGCTTTCAGTTCTTGGCAATGTAAGTTCTTTGACAGTGCCTCAGACCACACAAGTGATCGTACCACTTATTTGAAAGCATGCCTAAGATAAAGACTCTTAGACATATTATGCTCATATGAAAGATTAAGAAGAGAAAACCACTTGCAGATTTCATTATCTCCATTCTCTCCCCTCATAAACACTCTTCTTCAACCTGACATATCTTTCCATAACCATTTCCTGTTCTTTCCCAACCGACGGTGGCACACACTACAAGACTTTCACCACATCTCGCTTTAATTGAAGCGTTCCACACTTTTCAAACGGTTCTCATCTTGGGAAGGCAGATCAGCTCAACTCACTTGCTGTGCTGCGCCACCTCTGGGCCCATGACCAGATGGAAATAGCAGATAGCCAGCTCCTTTTGAGCCAGCTCCACCTTGGCCAAGGCCTCGGCGATGACCTGGCGCTCCGTGATGCCCTGCTCACTGGCAGGTGGAGGTGATGGAGGGAGGATGGAGAAGAGAGGCAGGGACAAAGAAAGAGATCGATTTAAAGGAGGAAAAAAGACAAAAAAAGAGAGAACAGTTCACAACACAATTCAAGCACCTTGGTAGAATGGCAAGGTTGCAATGTATTTTTGGTTAGTCAATTCAGATACAAACAATTACCACTTACATACTGTTAATACTTATTTATCAGACTCCACCCAGTTTCACTCGATTTCCACTGATCAACACACTTACACCTGGGCTTCCGGCTAGTGTAGCGGTAGATTCCCTGCATACCAACACGAGGGTCGCAGGTGCGCGCCCCCCGTGTTACCTTCGGCTTGGTCGGACGTACATACAGGCACGATTGGCTGTGTTTGCGGTGCACTAGCGCCTCCTCTGGTCGGTTGGGGCGCTTGCTCTGGGCGGAAGGGAACTGGTGGGAATAGCGTGATCCTCCCACGTGCTACGTCCTGCCGGTGAAGCTCCCCGCTGTCAGGTGAAAAGAAGCGGCCGGCAACTGAGCATGTCTCGGAGGAAGCATGGGGCTAGTCTACGGCTCTCCCCAGATCGGCAGAGGGTGGAGCAGCGACCGGGGCAGCAGGGGGGGAATTGGCCAAGTACAATTGGGGAGAAAATGGGGGGAAAATTCAGAAAGAATAATGAAAACGAAACACACACACACACACACACACACACACACACACACACACCTAGCCTGACATCGCCTAGTCTCTCCCCAGACTCAAATATTACGTTGAATCGCTGCGCTCCGCATACTACATAGTGAGTCTGTGCCACTTCAAAGCCACTGCTGGGGTTTGAGGGCGCATCAAGGGGGGTGAAATTGAATGAGTGACAGGTCGTAGCACCAATGTGAGAGCGGTTCGAAAAATGGGCTGTGCCTCCCATGCCGTCACTGATCGCAAAGTCGTTACTGATCGGTGAAGACTGAATCCACCACTGGCCAATCACTGGCCAAGTGAACGGTTCACTTCCGACCCCCAGCTGGCTGAGGGGAAGCGTCCCAGACCCAGAGAGAGATCTGCAGCATGCAGGAGTAACGTAGTGTATCAGCTGTAGAACTCTCATGGGTCTGACGTTGAGACTAGACATCGCCTGACCAATTCGCAAATGCATCTGCCAGAGCAAAACAAAACAAAACATGAGGTCGCAGATTGGTCAGGTTCCCCGGCTAACTCACACCATGAAGGGCTTGGGTTTATTCTCCAGGGTCTTGTGCTCAAAATAACACGACAGGTAGAGGAGAAGGACAACCAGGAACTCATCCAGTCTTTTGCTCCTGGACACAGACAGGGACATTGACAGACAGGGAAACGGTCTAATTAATCTCTAATTAATTCAGCTAGTACACACAGACACAATATATGGTGTGTGTGTGTGTGTGTGTGTGTGTGTGTGTGTGTGCACTGTATGCATCTCTGTATTCCTTACTTCAATACAGCCAGGAAGCATGGTGGAATGGGAAGGGCATGGTTTTCTTGTAGCAGACTGACAGCCACCTCTGCAAAACAGAGATTTCGTGTCAGAAAAGACTCAAAATTTCATCTGGGATTGATTGGACTTGCCTGGAAGTTGCTCTCGACATCTTGGAAACTGTCAGGACTCGTGCATTTTGCATAACCGGGGAGATGCAGTCGAGAAAGCCGTTTAATTGTCCCAAAACCGCTATCTGGCAATTCATTGCTACCGATTCAAGGGCTCACGTGATGGAGTGAGCAATATAAGTGAGATGGAGATCTATGGCACTTGCGTTTAACATCATCCATGGTGACATGTTCCCTCTGCATCTGCATCACTGAGGATCTGTATGCGTTCAGATGAGAAAGGCTCAGTGTCTTCCTGGTGCTCTGGCGCCCCCTATCGTTCAATGTAGAGAACTGGGCCAACCTAAGGGGACAATGCACAACGCACATAGTGGTTAAATACAAAATACTGTGTCTGCCATATAAAAGAAGAGAGTTGCAAGCTTCCTATTGACTCGAGCCTAATGAATGACCTCTCTGGTCGCTGGTGAAGATCGTTGAAGTTCACATTGGGTTCTCTTCTTTTCTTCAATGAAACTTCCGCCGTTGGATAACAACTAGAAAACAGTAAAGGTCATGATTGACTACGGAAGAGAGGACAGCGCAATTCAATTCAACGCATGCGCCCCTGCCTTGTTGACCTCACCTGAACTCCAGGGTTTGGGTTTCATCCTTCCAGACCCAAGGACCAGGAGGAGGAGGTGAGTTCGCCTGTAAAATAGCCCTCTGAACTTTGTTTACTCAGCAACTAATGTATCTGGCATATGATAACAAAGAGGTTCTTACTTCTTTCAAATAACCTATTTTGACAAGTGCCCCCTACTACAGCAACGCCAATATAACTTTAACGTGTAGGCTTACAGCACAAGACCGGGGTACCCATTCATGCAAAAATGTACGAAATTTGTAACAATATCTGTATCGTTGTACTGTCTTGCACTAAACGCCTTAAAATGGCCCCAACAACTTACATTCCCACTCTCCTCGTGTTGTTTCGGCATTTCTGCGAACAAACCCTCTCCTCCAAAAGTTTGGCACCCACTGCTTCCTGGTCGCTGGTTGCTAATGTGAGGTAGCTAGGCAACAGCCAATGGAGAGGAAGCACGAGCGTCAACGCACTTGTTCTACATCGATGCACTTACAGTGTTTGGAGGGGATCTGCTAGTCCTCGAATCCTACCATTATACAGCCAAGCTAAATAGCTATACAGGCGTGTCTGCCTGCCTGCCTGCCTGTCTGCCTGTCTGCCTGTCTGTCTGTCTGCCTGCCTGTCTGTCTGTCTGTCTGTCTGCCTGCCTGTCTGTCTGTCTGTCTGTCTGTCTGTCTGCCTGTCTGTCTGTCTGTCTGTCTGTCTGCCTGCCTGTCTGTCTGTCTGCCTGCCTGCCTGTCTGTCTGTCTGCCTGCCTGCCTGTCTGTCTGTCTGTCTGCCTGTCTGTCTGTCTGTCTGCCTGTCTGTCTGTCTGCCTGCCTGTCTGTCTGTCTGTCTGTCTGCCTGCCTGCCTGCCTGTCTGTCTGCCTGCCTGCCTGTCTGTCTGTCTGCCTGTCTGCCTGTCTGTCTGTCCGGAGTTGCAAGCTGAGAAATCACTGATGATGTCACAGACAGTGACGAGACAGCCTGGTGGCCAGGTCACTACCATAGTGATGTCATAAATCACTGATAATGTCACAGATGATGTCATCAGGAATGTCACTAGAGCCTCATCAGTGATAGTGATGTCATCAGTGAGTGATGTCACTCGAGCAATTGTGATGTCATCAGTGAGTGATGTCATCAGTGATGTCACTCATGCAATTGTGATGTCATCAGTGAGTGTGATGTCATCAGTGATGTCACTCTAACAAATTGTCTCTTCATAAAGCCTTCCCTTTGAGACACACATAGTCAGTGATGTACTCTAGTCTTGACAGACGTGAAGAAATGGCTGCACTAGCAGGGCATGATGAGAGGTGTCTGCTCCACGATGCCGCCAAGGCAGGAGACCTGGACAAACTGAGGAGCCTCCTGCATGAAGAGCGCTTCAGAAGGCAGATCAATGAGCAGTGTGGCTGTCTCTGTTCGTTTGGGTACAGCTGTAATCCTCTCTACCAGGCCATGGTCGGCGGTCACCTGGACTGCATCCGGATCCTCATGGGTGCTGGGGCTGACCCCAACAGAGGTCTATTCCCCGGTTACCCCAATGTACTGGGCTTCACCCCACTCTACTGGGCTGCCCGTGAGGGAAGGCTGGACATACTGCAGGAACTGATCAGGTTCCGTGTCGCTGTTCCTGTTGACATGGACCGCGTCGGCGCCCTCGACTGGTCTCCTCTCTACATCAGCGCACGCCACTACCACCTGGACTGCTTCCGCCTGCTGCTCCAGGCCGCTGGCGTTCTGAGCCGTGGCAAGGTTTCTCGCCTGCTGGAGGTGTTGCTGCATCACAGGTGCCATGCAGCCTTTGTCCAGCTGCTGCTGGACCACGGCGCTGACCCGGCCCTGGTGAGGAATGGGAAACACGCAAAGCTGAAGTACAGGGCGGATCCCAGGGCGTTCAGGGTCTTTCTGGAGGCCAAGAGAATGAAGAGATGTCCTCAAAGTCTGGCCCACGTGTGTCGGATCCAGATCCGCCAAGCGCTGGGCACACATCGCCTGAACCAAGTGCACTCCCTACCACTAACACAAGTGATGAAGGACTTTGTGCTCTACCAAAACTGACTTCCGTTTATTTATTTTCATTTCCTAGATTTCGTTCTTCACTGACTGTTTCAAACAAATCCAGGACCAGAGATTAAATACCATCATTTATTGAAAAGCTGTGTCCGTGTGTCCTTGGTTCATCGTCTCCAGAGTCCCCACCCTAGAATTGAGCTGTACTGTAGCGCTTAGAGATCTTAATATGACGTGAGGTTCAGTTAGCTTTGCACAGAAACAGCCGTTTTCAGAGCCTGGAATTTTTTTACTTTAGTAAACAAGTTGAATCAGTACTTCGACTTTTTACCAGTCTTATTTACCCAAGTAACTGTAGAATGTGTGTACCTTTCCCATCTCTTGAGGGCTTCCACTTCACTTTGGGCAGAAAAACACAGTCAATCTTACACAGAAAGTTTCTTTATTAATTCTGCCACTCAAAAAGATAAAACTCCCCAGAATAGATCGCCTCTGAAGGGGAAAGATATCAAGTTACACTACAACACTGTGTACCTGAAGCAAGCAGCCAGTGTTGGGGAAACGACATGAAAAGACTAGTTGACCAAACTACTAGCTACATCACAATGAAAAGTTAACTAAAACGACTTTCAAAATGTAGTCCAAGTACATCCAAACTTAACGCTACATCACAGGAAATGATCACAATCTTCTAAGCAGTTCACTGCTGAAAACAACTGAGATTTGAATGTAGTTAAACCACCACCCAACTACTGCAAATTGTAGCTGTTAACACTTTGAGTGCCACGGCCCTTGGGCAAAAGGTGCTGTACTGTGCCACATAGGCCGCAATGCATTTTAATATAGCCATATCATTTTTTGTGTTCCTCTTATATGGACAACCAATAGCCTCAATGAAACTTTGAACCCTTCTGTTTCATAAAAAAAAAAAACTGTGTTTATAAACCGTTCCATTTTGGAAATACACCCCTCTGAAAAAGAGTGTTTTCGACCGAAAAGAGCATGCTGAAATTAGTTTCTGAGATAATCACATCTTTATGTTAGAAAGGCGACAGAATGAATTCTGCTTTGAGTTCGAGCCTGCTGCTGCCTGGGTGTGTGTGTACTGTCAATGGTTGTATGCTGTTAGTGCCCTGCGTGCCCCACCCCCCTCCTCCCCCTCCTCCGTGGTGGGAGGAGTCGAGTGTCTCTGCTGCGGTTTGCTCTGTTTGATCTGCACTGAAAAGTCCGCTGCCTGCATCCCCCGCTTTTTTACAGCGTGTCCTCGGCTCCCAGCTGAGAATAATGTAACTTTTCAGAAAGACGCTGGTGTCGCCGTGTCGGCAACTAAATCATATGGATGGACTATCGCAGCGGACACGGATGGGGCTCAATTGTGGCAGCAGATGACTGCTGTTCACAGGCACAGCTAAGTAACGTTATGCTTCAAGCATATCAATGGCGATTTCCGTTTCCTCATGACTTCTCTCTTTTCTCCTGGCCTTTGTCTAATCGGGAGGGCACTGTCGCCACCTAAGGGTTCTGTAAAATAGGTTAGACACATTCAATAGCTCCCATATTGTAAGAGGCGATGTAAGAGGCTTAGATCGACATCCCCCCGTCAAAATATGAATTTGGAGTTATTGACGCCATTTGGCGTCGCTGGCAGCCTACGGTAAATTTCTCTTGACGCCATATGGCGTCGCTGGCACTCAATGTGTTAAGCTAGTCATTGAACTACATGAACTACACAACAACCCCCCGCCCCCATTCATCTTCATTTTTGCCCAAAATGCTGATCCCAAATGATGCATATAGGCATTACAAAATTGCCTTGTTTGCAATAAAATGCCCCGAGATGTGGATGTGCTACTCTAAGCTCTCCAAAAAAACGTGTTTAACTGCCCTTCGGAGTGACGAGGTGTACATTTAAAAACGTGTTTAACTGCCCTTCGGAGTGACGAGGTGTACATTTTCAGTGAAGGAGTCGAGCCCCCAGTCTCTCTGTCTCTCGGTCATGGCGTCCACGGACTGCAGCAGCTCAATATCACAGCTCCCCCGAGGGACAGAAATGTACTATTAAAAACCTCAAATTAATCTCAACCCCCAATCTCAGGGGCGGGGGGGGGGGGGGGGGGGGGTGGATCATGGCATTTCAACGTGTCCAAGTATCACCTCCTATATCAAAGGTGCCCAAATTCTTTCCCATGAAGGGCCAAAACTCAAGGGCCAACTCAAGGGCCAAACTTGGCCCACGGGCCCCAAATTGGTCAGCACTGTCCTATATCATAAATACCTTTCATTTCCAGGTTCATTTATAGGCTGCAGTATTACGACCTTGCAAAAACTAAAATACTTGTCATATTTGTTTGTCCTTAGCAACACTCACCAAACAGACTGTACACTTGATCGTCGGGCACAAAAAAGGGAGGACCTGTAGGCAAATACAATCAGCTTTATAATTTATCTTTGGCAGAAATCATGCCACCACACAGACACCAACCTGTGTTTTTAAATGTCTATTCTTTCTACTGTACTGTACCTTTTATATAGTTCAGGATTGTAATACCTTTATATTACGAGAGGGGTACTGTACCTTTATATAGTTCAGGATTGTACAGCAAAGTGTCCAAGAGGTATCTGCAGTCCTTGCTCATCAGAGAGATGATGAGAGAAGCGTACCTGTGGTAAACAAAATATCCACAAGGATTTATTTCAAAATGTCACATATCTATTTTTGATACAATAACTGACCTCATTTCATTGTTAATGATCGCTAAATCACAAATGACATCCTCCACATCCACAATGTTCTTCTAAAGCTGCGTTCACACCGACCTATTAAAGTTTTTCGCTGGCATCAAGTTTACATACAAAGTCAATGAAAACGAGCGATTGAGCGTATATTCGCCCGGGAGAAAAATCGCTGGCCGTCCGAGCGACGGAGACAGAGCGATAGGGAGAAAATTTGCTCGTCGCCCGAGATTAAATATCCCAACTCGAGCGAAATTACGCTGGCATCAGTCGCTCGCTGTTCAACGCTGATTGGCTGCCGTGTGAGAGTGAGTCAAGGATCACACTGGCTTGGAACAAACCGCTGGTTTATTGTGTGGCAACAAACCGCATTGACAGCTGATTGACAGGCTGACAGCTGACATGAAGTGAAGTCTGTACTACCGGTATAGAGCTCGCGTTAGGAGCACGCTGATAGGCTCAGCTTGTAAACAACTACGGTGGCTCGTAGTGGACAAATATCATGACATTGCGTAACGTTATAGCCCCCACATGTCAATTCTTGTGCCTGTTGACGAGTGATTTAAACAGAGTGACAGAGCGATTCCAAAGGGTTGAATCGAGCGACAGAGAGAAAAATAAATATCTCGGTGTGTGAACACAGCTTAACTTTAATGATCTCCCATTGTGGATTTGACTGTAAAGGCAATAATGATTTAAGAGTGTAAGTCATGTTTGTCAAATGATGGACACAGTGTTTTGACATCAAACTCATCTCCTTCTGTGTCCATCTCAAATCTCAACGGAGCATTTGAACACAGCTTACTTTTCCCTGTCTCTTGGGTTGATGGCCACTAGAGATCCTCTGTCCCAAATTGCCCCAAACTGGCCTTCAATGGAACTGTGAAATAGAAAACAAACAAACAAACAACAAATCTAAGTTTGCTGTGCACTAAACGTAATTTACCATCTTCCAAGTGCTAGAAAACTATGGTTGCCTTACCTGGAGAAACTGAATAGGTCACACTGGTATAAGGAGATATTTCCCTCTGAGCTCTGTGGGAGTAAGGCAATGTGGATGACAATGCACATGTATAGTAACCATTAGGGATGTTCATCAATTGTCGAAAATCGATAATTGATCGTTAAGGAATTTAATCGATCATGTGGAATTTGGATTGATTATTGTTATTACCGGTATATATATATATATATATATATATATATTTTTTTTTTTTGCGGACTAGGTTTGGGTGGAATTCGTTCCTCCTCGCCCCACTCCATTGCACAGCCGACTAACGTGAGGTGGAGCTTCATATAGTCTCTAGTTTTCTGGCTGGGCACGGGCCTTTGTGCCAACAAAACTGTTTTAAACATGGGGAATTCACACCGGCATGCGCCAGGGACACAAACAAACGCACCCAGCGGTCTGCGGACCTCAGTGAGGCTCAGGCCTGTTGATTTGACTCTTGTGCTGTCAGCTAAGCTGGAAGATGCCGATTGCCTTACATCATGTAACCTGACATGTAACATGTTTGTTTACCTGGCCACAGCGCTAGTGTCTGATATTCTTACTACACAGCGGCATCGCCATTATAGCTGGCCGAGAACATGCAACGTTATTACCAGACCAGAGTAATATATATATATATATATATATACATATATATATATATTATTATTATTACGCTATCGATAATCGATAATTGATCGTAAATTTTTCCCGATTTTCGATTATGGACATTTTTCAAAATGAACATCCCTAGTAACCGTCTTAGTTAAAAGTGGGTTCCGGGTGCATGGTGTCAGTCACGATTTGTGACGGAAGTGATGTCATCAGTGATGCCACTTGGGCAATTGTGATGTCATCAGTGATGTCACTCGAGCAATTGTGATGTCGTTAATGATGTCACTCGAGCAAATTGTGATGTCATCAGTGATGTAAATCCTTCCTGGCTGAGGCTGAGGCTAGTATATACTGTAAGTGGTGGGAGTAGGGAGAGATTGAGTGCGTGTAGCGCGCGACACTTCTGGTTGTCTAAAAGCCTCAATACTGGACAGCGAATAGACTACCGGTCAAAAGTTTGGACACGTGAAGCTTTTCTTTATTTTGGCAACATTTTAGAATAATAGTAAAGTCTTCAAAACGATGAAATAACACACATAGAATTATGCAGTTTGTGTTAAACAAATCAAAACTGTCTTATAGTTTAGCAACCCCTTTGCCTTGATGGCAAAGGCAAAAGCTTTGGGAATAAGTAGGCATCAACTTTATTGTTTCTTTGTCTAAAAAGAGATAAAAAAAAAAGCATGCACAACCAAACGCTGAAAAACGAGGTGCAGGACTGAAGTACAACTGAAAATATCAAATGAGAGTCCGCACACTAGTTGCTGCTCCCACTATTTATTATATTTACCACAAGTGTGACGTTCCGGGCGGCAAAAAGCCCTTAATTCCTACTTTGTTATTTGTCTAAAAACACTTTTCGAGCCTTTAAATCTAAATGGCGTTAAGATCATGAAGAAACAAGATGGTGTTCAAAGCTGTGACACTCTTCTGTGTTTCACATTTTCCACATTTAACAGGGCAACAACACCAGTGTTTTGCCACACACCTCCCATGTCATTTCTTACCACGTAATAATACCTCAGACCAACCAAATCTGAACCAGAACGTAAAAAAACACACCAAACAATAGTATCATTTGTTCAGACTTGTTGTATACAATGGGTGGTTTTCTGCCAGGCAGTCTGAAAGACGTGCTCCAGCTGTGCAAATAATACCGCATACACCACGGGTGGTTATGCTTTACTGGCTGCTACTGTATGTCAACTGTTTTGCGAACCAGTGAGCAGTCTTTCTTGCTTTATCCTATTATAATTTGTTACTCCTGTGTATGTAGGCTAATTTGAAAAGGGGATATTTTATTGCGAGCGCGGCGGGCACAGCACAGCAGTGATGCAGCTATCGGGTGCGAGGAGCAGTGTCAAAACGATGGCGCGTTAACATTAACATCCATGTACGGGGTCACCTGCCTTATAAAGCTTTGCTCCGGGGATGGCCGGAACAGGCTGCTCACTGTAGGTCATGTTGCTGTCCTCGAAGAACTCTCTGATGGCCTTTTCTGCAATCTCCACCCCGACCACTAGGTGGCCCATGTCTGCCAGCCTGGGGTCGGTCCACACAGAGAGCACAGACAAGTCAGGAGTCAGGACTCAGTCAGGAGCCAGCTGTGCTCATCGTTAGCAATATGCTTCACTACTTTGATGTCATCGCTGTCTGTAGTTTATTTTTACTGGAACACTAAATGTGATCTTGTGACTGTTAAAGTGTATGAAATATGCCTAAACAAAATAATACAATAGTACGGTAGTTAATGGAGTATCCTTCACTCCCCCCCCCCCCCCCCCCACCATTATGATTATGACCATGTGTGATCTTATGATTGTACTCGTGCAAATTAACTCAACTTTATTCAGTTTAAAGGAGAATTTCGGTTTTTTCGAACCTGGAGCCATCTCCTGCCATTAATTATGATTTGTCCACTCACCAGGCGATCCCCGCGGCGTATCTGGGCGTCCTAGCGTTGTTTTGATATCAATATCGTCCAAGTCAGTGTAAAATGGAGTTGATTTGGGGCCAAGTGGTAGCCTGTATTTCCTGCATCTAAATAGCTATTTTTCTTCCCGTTTTCGCCACATATCGCCATAATCAGATCCGTCAACATCCAGCCGAGTGTTATTTCACCCCAGGCTGTTTCCTGGACTGCACACGGATCAAATTACCTCAAACGTGATCTAGGTCACCAAGTCTCGTGAAGTCCCGCGATACTTTCCTGTCGACTGGCCAAATACAGGCAGGACGCTTTGCGGTCGTGGTTTTAGCGTAACCTATGTGGGGTTTGGCGTAACCTATGTGGGGTTTGGCATAACCTTCGTTATTTTCGAATCCCACATAGGTTACGCCAAACCCCACATAGGTTACGCTAAAACCACGACCGCAAAGCGTCCTGCCTGTATTTGGCCAGTCGACAGGAAAGTATCGCGGGACTTCACGAGACTTGGTGACCTAGATCACGTTTGAGGTAATTTGATCCGTGTGCAGTCCAGGAAACAGCCTGGGGTGAAATAACACTCGGCTGGATGTTGACGGATCTGATTATGGCGATATGTGGCGAAAACGGGAAGAAAAATAGCTATTTAGATGCAGGAAATACAGGCTACCACTTGGCCCCAAATCAACTCCATTTTACACTGACTTGGACGATATTGATCTCAAAACAACGCTAGGACGCCCAGAAACGCTGCAGACATCGCTAGGTGAGTGGCCAAATCATAATTAATGCCAGGAAATGGCTCCAGGTTAAAAAAAACCGAAATTCTCCTTTCACTAAACTCTCTCAAATGGCATGATTCTAAGCCTAGATATAATAAGTGATTAATTTCCATACCACTTCATATCCACAGCTTTCCCACACAGAGGGAAGAAGAAGCGAACCCCCGGCCGGCCGGCGAGAACTTTATCAATGTTGCACTCCAGCATCCTATCGAGAATATAACACACACACACACACACACACACACACACACACACACACACACACACACACACACACACACACACACACACACACACACACACACACACACACACACACACACACACACACACACACACACACACAAGTCAGCGAGGCAGGAAGTGAATCAGTGGCTGCTCCGCCTCCTTATTTGCCTTGTAAACCAATGATTTGTTTGCGAGGCTTGCATGATTATGACATCACTGGAGGGGGGATTTATCTACCATTGTTGGGCAAGTTACTTTCAAAATGTAATATACTACATATCACTAGTTACTTTTATTTGAAAGTAATACATTACTTTACAATATTACTCTGTGTGTAGAGTAACTCGTTACTTATTACACTACTTTTGCACTACTTTCACCAAAATAACAGCAGTAGCAGAAAGACATTGCTGCCCCGGAACCATCCTGAAAAAGAATTTAAACCGTCTTGAAATCAGTGTAAACTGTCCAAGATTCTAAATGTTATCCTTTTCCTTTGTTATTGTCATCTATAGTGGTTATTTGCATAAAAACACACAATTGGATTAAGAAATGATTGTATCTTTAATTATTTATAAATATGTGCTTTGATTTAAAACAAAAATGTAACTCAATTTGTAACTTGTGTCACTTGACAAAGTAACTGGTATATTACTCAAATCCTATTGGTAATAAGTTATATTACTGAGTTACTGCTAAAAGTAATATATTACATGTAATATGTTACTTTTGTAATGAGTTACCCCCCCAACACTGTTATCTACACAGCGGATATCATCTTTTTTCATGACATCACTGGAGGGGGGGATTTATCCACACAGCTGATATCATCTTGCAGTATCAGACATGCATTATCATGGCAGGTGGCGCTTTTGCTTATTCCACTGACAAGGCACAAACAGAAGTGAGGTCTTTTTTTTTTACTTGTGTACTTGGCGCTGATGGAATCCGATTCTGTTGTCCCGCCAGCAATCCTCCCATTCTGCGGGAGCCCTGACCCGGTCCGCCTGCGCTGCCAGCATGCTGTTCACCTGACACCAACTACAGAACCATGACAGCAAGCAGTGTGTGAGAGACAGACCAGACCAAGAGAGAGAAGACAGTGTGGAGTGGAATAGCTTACGTATTCAAACGGCTGCAGGGAAGAAAGAGGTTAGTCACACGCTCTTGCACATAAACACTGAACAAAAAGGGAAGCACGCACATCTCCGTGAAAATTTACAGGTGCTGGACTCAAAAATACACACCATAAAAGAAGAGGAAGTCCGCACACTGTGTTGAAGCTCCAGCGACCACAAGTTTAATTAAAGCTTACATACAACGTTTCGACCCCTTCGGGTCTTCATCAGGTATGAAGAGTGCAGACATAGGCAGGTTAAAATAGGGAGCAAACAATCAAATTCCAGCTGTGTCGGGGATAATGGACACACCCCTCCATCTTAAGGGGACAGGCCACCAAAAGTATAATGAGTAGAAAAATAGAAAATCATTCATTTTAGTGACATAATGTAATGACATAATGTAGCACAATACAGTTTTAAGAGGCAAAAGAGCCAATGGACTAATTATAGGTAATACATGGGTGTATTTGGGATCCCAAAAAAGACACATTAGGAAATAGAGCAATAATTTACAGGCTCCAAATAGACATTACTCAAAGCCTAGATGCACAGATCAAATAAGTACACAAATATGGTACCATAGGTGAGGCATAGACAAAAAGACAGTATAATAAGAGAATTAATTAAAGGTTAAAAGACAAAAAGCTATTACAGAAAAGGTTTGACGTCAAACTCCTCATTCAGCCCATGAGGGCTTATTGCACATAAACACACACAAAACAGTTGCTCAATGTGTGATGTGTCATGTGTGAAAAGCATGCAAAAAAAAAAAAAGCATATAGGCTCAGTCAGTGGTTCTCAAAGTGGGGTCCGGGGACCCCCAGGGGTCCTTGGGAGGGGGGGGGGGGGTTCCAGGTTGTCCCCAGCAAAAAAAGGGGAATGATTTATTTCCACTCTAATTACATCCCTAAATAACACAATGACAGAATGTGTGACTATTTTTGCTCATGGGGGTTCATACACTTTCTGTAATAAAATATCTAAAAGCAAAAACCTGATCAGGTGCGGGACCCTGCGACAAAAAGGTCTACCGGTAATTTGTGTCAGTTTAGGGGTCTTGGGGTGTGAAAACGTTTGAGAACCACTGGGCTACATAAAACAAGATTGGTTCTTTATCATTGCATTCCACAAATTTGAAATCATATGTAAAGACAGTGAATATTGTAACTATATACAAATGCCTCTTCAGAGCCGCGCGGCATCTGATGCTCGTTGTGACTGGTAGATTATTACAGAAGGATCAGCTAAGCCTGGACAGGCAGGAGAGATACACATTCCCTCACAATCCAAGAGCGGGAGGCTTATTGTAGCTTATTGTGTTATCCATTGGACTGCATGGTATTATCTCTTGTAAAAAAAAAAAAAAAAAAAAAGATTTGTCACGTGATCCGCCCACATCTATGACATCACTTCCCCCCATTCATTGGAATATTATCTCTTTGTCAATGATTATCATCAAACGGCTTACATAACATGCACTTTCTTTCTGCAAGACAAACTCTACTGGTGTTGTTAGCATTAGGCCTGCTATCAAGTACTTAGATCATCTTAATCAGCATGTCTGACTGTTTATATTGACTTCTCTGATCTGCGATCACCTCTGCGTCTGGCAAAGAACTGTCGATATTAGATAGCGTACCGTACCTGAGATGTGTTCTTCACTATCGGCAAAACAGAGCACACTTTGTAGACTTCTGGTATGGGAGGAGCCTTTATCCATGCACTGTGATGCTGCATTCAAGTCACGTGGGAAAATTGGTAGGATAGATATGAGCTTCCCACTTAACCCAGTCCCCCTCAGGTTTCAAACAGCTAAACAGTAGGCTACTTGATACTGTACTGCTCACCACAGCTTTCAGGTGGTAGGCGGCGTAGGCCGATATATTAAGTGAAAAACATGAACTCAAATGGAGGGTATCACTCACAGTGTAAGCACTTTGTGAGTGATAGCAAACTTAGCTTGAGCTAAATTGGGGGGGGGGGGGGGATCAGGAGTAGCCAAATCTTCAGAAAACTTCATTCATGGGATTCGACTGTTTCAAACACAGGCTTTAATGGTCCAATAGATTGTGTTTAGTTATAGGTCTGGCAAATCAAATTACAATATCTGTCAGAAAAGTCACAATTGGATATTTCCCCCAAAATCATTCAGTCTGCACACGAACATTTCTCTGCTGCACAGGCAGAAATAATTCCATTGATTGAGTTCAACCTCAATGGGCAGATTCAAAGATCCACAGTTTTCTGGCAATGTGAAAAGGCACCGGGTATAAGAATAGGTAGGTTTACATCTAGCCGGTGCAGGGAATACTTTTCCCATAGGACATGAATGCAGCACGAGCCCAACTAGCAGAGGCAAGATGAGATAGATGCACCAGCAGGAGATGAAAGACTTGGGCCAGTTTCATCCTCAGCCATGCAAAGATGTTCTAAGCGCCAAGCGTAGTGGTTCAAAGTGGTGTGGGGCACCAGCAAGGGTCCCAAGCAAAATGAGGGATTCACATTTATTTCACTCACTACTAGAGGATATGTGAGGATGACAGTTTTTTTAATATATCATCATATAGGCCTAAACCTAAACCTATTATAAAAGCCATAATAGGCCTAAATTATATTCTCAGATGGGATTCCTTTTGACAGAATTTCATCAAATCATGTTGATAAGAATCAATGTGGAAATTCCTGATTAAGATAGCCCTAAGAGATCATCTAATTGGCATGCTTGCCAAGCCTTCTGCATGCACTAACGACCATGCTCTCTTTTTTGGCCGAAAATGTGACTTCAATACATCTTTGCAATATAGTTTAAGAGCGCAATCAATATTTCGGATAGTCTGTCACTTTTATG
Organism: Poromitra crassiceps; assembly: GCF_964638095.1. Lineage (NCBI taxonomy): Eukaryota > Metazoa > Chordata > Actinopteri > Beryciformes > Melamphaidae > Poromitra > Poromitra crassiceps. The sequence goes on along the minus strand of NC_139643.1, from coordinate 48,767,651 downwards.
ACTGCATTAAATGAGCACATAAATCTTGGCTATAGTGTCATTAATTATCAATCAACATACGAATATAAATCTTCACGAATAGCTACAGATGAAATAATTTGCATTTCAAATATTGCCTATATGAAAATGCTAAATCCAGACCAGAGAATCTAATACTACTAGGCTGCTGCTACTCCTACTACTACTACTACTACTACTAGGCCTGGCCTACTAATAATAATAATAATCATCATCATCATGTCTATTGTTCATATTCAAATTTGATAGGCCTATACTGTATATCTCCGTTGTTTCATAATATAGTATGGTCTAGTTAGTAAACAACAAGGCATTGTCCATTTAGGGCGTTTATGGTATTTCAATCCTTGATGCACTCTGTTATCATGTTTTGGTGAAAGCTGAAATCACATTCAAGCTGTGACAGATGCCACTAATCCCCAGAAAGCCTCCACACTGTTGCTCAGTGATTAGTCTCGCTTTGCCCAGCCAGCCAGCCCCTCTCTCTCTGCGGGCTTCACGTCCAAGATCCAGACAGGAGCTCAGTCTCCAGACAGACAAGACAGCGTCGGATCAGAGAAGGGAAACTCCCTTTTAGACACAGAGCGGCGCAAGAGCCTCACAAATGCCGGTTGTGCTTGGAACGCTTCACTCAGCTCAGCTGTTTTTCCCCTGCCCTGCATATTATTGTAGGCTACGTTCAATTAAATTCGTCGAGTCTCATTGCGTTTGGAAGACATTCCTATCCTTTTGCACTATAATCCAATAGTCTATGGGGAGCTGTCATAAAAATTCGTCTTTTGATGGGAGCTCATGATAAAGGAGTCTTTAACAAAGAACAAACCCGCCCAGCCCTCTGAGTAGACTGGTAGGCTGCATTTGATAATGGGGTAATGGGACCTCCAGGGGGCTTTGTGGGGAGAATAATTTTAATAGCACTAATTCATCACAAATTATCATAAATCAACAACAACAACAATCCTGCTATATGGCTCTGGGACAAAATATCAAATAGTAGTGGTTTGTGTCATGGGTGTCAGTGATATCAATGTGTTTGAAACGCCTGATCTAGCTACTAAAATCCTCAGCTAGGTTACAAGAATGAACAGGCTATTTCCAGCCAGCCACTTTGGGGAAATATGACGCTCGTCCATGTCGCGCAATTCCTGTGCGTAATTCGGTGTTTCCAAAAACGCTCCCGCGCCGTTAATCGTCCAGATGTGCGTGTTTTTCTTTTACGGTGAGACGAAAGCGTCGAGGAGCCTCCTGAGCCAATCACAAGCGCCGGGGGGCGGGTCGTGTGTGTGGACTGTTGTGGATATGGAAAAATGGGACAATTTAACGCGCACATATCATTCACATACCGTCGGCGAAACCTGTGCACGCACGCCGAATTGATTCGCAAATGCCCGCGGCCGCGGTGTGAAAAGGGAAATTACCAGAGAGGGGCAGAAGAGCGTGGTTCGCCACCCGGTAAGGGCGAGCTCTCTGTCGGGGAGAAGGCAGGCGGAGGAGCGCAGGGGTGATCGTAGGGTGCTTTCTCCTCTCGTCTTCGCACAGAGAGGGGCTGTGCTCATTTTTAGATGAGCAATAATTCAATGCGCCTGTGGTTCAGAGGAGATTAAATGATCTCAAATCACAGGATATAATAGCTTCTATCAGTAAATAGCCAAAGCAAAAAATTGTGCATTTTAATTTTCGTGTAGATAAAAACGAATACGCGTTCCTCGAGCATTGGCACGTGGAAACGGCCCAAGCTGCGATTGTAGGCTATATTTAGAAATAAAACGCATGGCTCTTTATATAGTGTCTTTGTCCACGTTTTTACTGCTACCATTGTTTGCATGGCGCTTAGCAACGCACCTTTGTACAGATGTTGAGATGGGATCACATGTCTCGGAAGCCCTTACAAACAGCAGGCATAGTAATCGTAGGATAGGAATACCACCACAGTACAACTTTAAATATACGAGTGATACAATACCATAGGGGGGCTAAATGGTATAATAAGGTCAGTATAAACTCACAGGCGCACTTAGTCCCATAGGATCAGCTAGGACAACAGACGCAGCTGGTTCGACTGGTACTAGCTGGTGAAGCAGTGTCAGCAGGCTAGTGGTGGGATGTGCGCTCTACAAATGCACACAATGAGGTGCATGGCTGTGAGGTAGCCTATAGGATCAAAGCGAGCCAGACATATCGGCACAGACCACAGAGCGCTGGGAAATTGGGAGGGCAGACGCGAATGGGCGGAGGGAGGAGGATCATTTTTATGGACGCGCCCCGGCGGATGGTGCGTGTGTGTTTACGCTATGTCAGCCTTGTAACTTCATCATATTATAGGGATCGCAAATCGAGAGGAGGAGGGCCGGTTTGCCGCGAGGAGGAGAAGTGGATTTTCTTTGGAGCCACTACAGCCGGTCATTGACTGACTGACGGCGCTCAACAGTTCAGTGCGCAATTGTAGCCTACTGAGACTCTGCTTCAGGAGGACTGACTGGACAGACTCTGCTTCAGGAGGACTGACTGGACAGACTCTGCTTCAGGAGGACTGACTGGACAGACTCTGCTTCAGGAGGACTGACTGGACAGGCTGAGACTCTGCTTCAGGAGGACTGACTGGACAGGCTGAGACTCTGCTTCAGGAGGACTGACTGGACAGGCTGAGACTCTGCTTCAGGAGGACTGACTGGACAGACTCTGCTTCAGGAGGACTGACTGGACAGGCTGAAGCTCCACAGCCCAACTCAACTCTGAAGCGGATGAACCTGCTTCTGCCAACTCAGAGGGATCTCAGTGTCAGTCTGTGACAGGTAGGCTCAATAGATAGTGTGTCTTTGACAGTTATATATAAATATACTTATATATAGCATATATATATATATATATATATATATATATATATATATATATATATATATATATATATATATATATATATATATAATGCTAGTGACAGGTAGGCTCAATAGATAGTCTTTGACAGTTTCACACACACACACACACACACACACACACACACACACACGCACACACACACACATACATATATATATATATATTATATTATGTATGTGTGTGTGTGTATAGGCATATATATATATATATATATATATATATATATATATATATATATATATATATATATATAGATAGATAGATAGATAGATAGATATAGAGTACAGTATGTTTATATTACAGGTAGCTGTGTCCCATAGTAACTGATGCCTTCATGTCAAATGTTAATGATGCACAGCACATCAAAGGCTAATGTGATTGTAACTAATTATGCAGCCATTTAGCCTGTTCTCATAACCTGGATATAATATATATATATATATATATATATATTAGTATAATAGTATCTTTAGTCTGCGCTGAGGTTTTTGGGCAGATGACGGCTTCTCCTACCTACCGGACAGACGGGCTGAGTGTTGCACTTGCACACACCATGCAAGATGATTAAATAATGCCAGCGGTTCAGCTGTCAATTTGTTTGTGCTTGAGAAATAGTGTGCCGTGCCATCAAAACCACAATGACACAACGTCAACTAAAGGAAACCGCCATATGCGGAGACATATCGACAAGGCAGAGTTTCACAGCACTGATTCACACAGTGCGCACACACAGATGGACCTCGCAGACTGAAGCCGACACGGCAACGGGACGGTGCAAAGCACAGCAGAAGAGTGCACAGATATCACACATTCTGACAGGACATCGCTTCAAAAGTGTTTACTCACAAACAGGCAGCACAAACAAACAGGCAGCACAAACACAAATTGTTGAAGCTCCAGCGACCACAAGTTTAATTAAAGCTTGTGGTCGCTGGAGCTTCAACAGTGTGCGGACTTCCTCTTCTTTTATGGTGTGTATTTTTGAGTCCAGCACCTGTAAATTTTCACGGAGATGTGCGTGCTTCCCTTTTTGTTCTGAGCACAAACACAAATCACATTCAATTCTGGAGACCTGAACTGCATAATGCATTTGACGAAATTTGCATGGAGAGGTTCACTTGAACGCTATTATAATGCAAATTAAAATACCAGACACACTTCTTAGTGTCACATTTAAAACCAACATCAACTGCATCTTCTGCATGCGAAATGATGACATTGGCTTTGTTTTGTGAATGGTGCGTGTGTTGGGCGCCCTCTTGCATTTAAAGCTGTGTTAGTTAATAGCTCACACAGGAGCGAAACATCACCTGCCTTCACGTCCCACTGAGTTGCTTCTCACGTAGTAATGACTCCCAAAGAAACCCTCCAGGCTGCCAGAGATCACTGCAGCAACTAATTACAACGCTCGTGTCATTTCTGATGAGAATAGATGGTGATTTCTTTCGGTGATGATGTCTGTGCCGTCTTCACCATCAATGTGACACAAAAGGCTCTCTGGGGAGGCTGGATGTTGCACACAAGCTGTCGCCTACACGCATTTCATCTGGTTTATGAATTCACTTTGCTCTATGCAATCCCCCACCCGCCCTGGTGATTATAGAGAAGCACAAATCCCGTCTTATCGAGGCATTGTCCAAGACAGACCGTAGTCACATTACAGAGGTAGATCTCTATAGATGTGATGTCTTTACTACTATTACAATGTTAAAAATGTTAAAAATGAAGAAAAATGCATGTATCCAACTTTTCAATTCTTCTTTTCGTTTCTTCGAAGCATGATGGTTATATGACAGTTTCCCATTTTTTTACGCAGTTCTTTGCATTTTTTATTGAACTCTGCAAGGTCTTTTGAGCTGCAAGGGTTGGGTAGTAGAGGGCAGACAAGGCAGTGTGCTCCATAGTGTGGTCTGCTTCTCCACATTCACAGGTGGTTGTGGGCCAGTCTTGTAGCCCCATCTGACCAGAGCAGCTTTTGATCGGCCTGTTCTTGTTCTCAGGCGGTTGAGTGTCTTCCACTGAACCCAAGGTGCTTCTGAGCCACGAGGAAGGTCCTCAGCAGGAGGGATTCACATGTCAGTTGGAGCTAAGGGGGGTCGTTCTCCAGCTTTTCCATCCAGAGCTGGAGTCTGGTTTCTTCTCGAGATGTTGTTAGTGGCTGGACATGGCTGGGGAAGCTTCTTCTTGACTTCAGTGGTTGGGCCGGGGGTTGACGTCCATAGAGGAGGTGGCTTGTATTGGTGGGTTTCAAGCAACCAGTGATCAAGCGGCAGGTGTTGTTCAATGCTGGGTCAGGTTTCTTGGCATGGGTTGATGTCTCCCACACAGGGCGTGCATATTCTGCAGAGGAATAGCACAGAGCGAGAGCAGTAGATCTTAATGTGGATGCTGCTGTGGCTCTCCTTTTGGAGTTGGTCAGTTTCCGTAGGATGTTGTTTCGGGAACCAACTTTGGATTTGGTGTTGTTGACGTGCTCGTTGAAGGAACGGGTGCGCTCCAGAGTTACACCAAAGTAGATGGGGTGGGTACACTGCTCGACTGGTGTTCCAGAACATTTGATGTTGAGAAGATTCCTGAGGTGGAACCAGCAGACTTGGGTCTTCGCAGGGTTGGCGTGTAGGTGGTTGCGCTCATAGTAGAGGAGTAGCTGGTAGGAAACATGAGACATACAGTATACTGGGCGATATTCTCAATATGATCATTTATTGTCTTTCAGCAGAATCATATCGCGATGATATGAAGATACTTCAATATTGATGATGGCAACCAAATTTGACTTAAAAACTCTCATAAAATGAAATATGGTCGCAATTAGTGCAGTATTATTTGAATATTTCTGTTTTGTTTGACGTCACACCTACATTACCATTCGGTCCAATGAGATGAACATTCATCTGGTTATTTAACGTGCATTTGGATAATCTTATGAACCACATTGTGATATATATTGATATCGAGAAAGATCCTTGGTGATTATCGTGATATTGATTTCGACCATATCGCCCAGCCCTAGTATGTCCTATCTGTTCTGTTCTCTCTTCTCTTTCTCACCTTGCAAGGCAGCTGGATTTCGCGCAAGATCATGAGATCAAACCATCTGGCAGTGTCAGGTTATTCTCTCTCTCCCTTCTCCCCTGTTCTCTCCCATCTCTCTCTCTCTCCCTTCTCCCCTGTTCTCTCCCATCTCTCTCCCCCTTCTCACTCCCCCCTCATCTCTCTCCTCCCTCTGTCTCTCTAAGATTGTTCAATTCTGTTTATAGTGCTTAGCTAGACTTAGCTAGATCCATTCTCTGTAAAGCACTCTGAGACATGCTTGTGAATTAGGGCTATACGAATAGACTCGACTCGAATATAATAATAACGTACGTGTAATGTCAAGTATAAATTAACATGCTATAAATAATATAAAGTAGAGGTAAAGACTTTTAAAATAAAGTGCTTTTCTGACAAGATCCAAAAAAGTCTTGCACGAGATTTCCACCCGACAGTACACCGATAACACCATGCACTCTACTGACTGAATCACAGACGTCGGGGACGCTCCACTACTAATTGAACCCCATTTGGAACGTGCCCCTTTCTCCTGATCCCAGGGTCAGATGGTACATCTCCTCCGTCTCGTCAAGGTTAAAACGCTGATGGGCCGATCTGATGTGGGGGGGGGGGGGGTTTCTGCGATAGGGACACATCTCCAGCCTGATGCCCCCAAAGATAAGATGAGCTGCAGGCCGGCTGCACTGTGAGCAGGAGCGGCTAATAAGCCAGATGGATTTAACCGCATGCTCTTCCTGCTGGCGTGTGTGTCGTCAGGTGCGCCGCCTGCCAGCCAAACGCACAGAGAGAGAGAGAGAGAGAGAGAGCAACGTCCTCCCTCTTACCTGTGTCCCAGCTCGGCTTCGTCTCTCTCGTTGGATACGCTGGGAGCTGTGCGCCGACGATGCAAGGCTATCGTCCCGCTCTCTGTCTCTGTGTGCTAACTACAGCCACGTTCCCGGGACTATAAACCCCACCGCCAAATTCCAGAGAGCTCGCCTAGAAGCCCCCCCTAATAATTGCTCCTACCCACCTCGTTGGTTCTCTTAATTAGCCCTGGTGCTGTTTGGAGTGTTCTCTTAATTAGCCCTGGTGCTGTTTGGAGTGCAGCATATTGCGGAGACATAATTAATCAAACCCGGCGTGTAATTACGCCACGGCCTTTTGGAAACGGGGAGCACGGTCGGGATGCTGGTTTGCGTCGCGCGGCGGCCCCTTCGGCTCGAGGTAAACATCTTATTAAACGTGTCAGAGCCGCCTCTCTCTACCCACGCAGAGCCAACCACGCTTTTACTGTACGAAGGTAGAGGAGAACGCACGCTGTTGTTGTTGTGTTATCCGTACGCACGACATTTGCTCGTAAAAGTAGCAGCGCTTGATTAAGTTTATGGCCGCTCTGGTTCTGAGGTGGGTCGAGCTAATGGAAAAACTCCCCCAGTAGCTGTGTGTCGACGGCAAAGAGAGATGAGTCTGCTTTCTTACGCAGCAAAAATACATTGTTCAGCCAGGAGCAAAATGTGCGTGTGTGCGTGTGTGTGTGTGTGTGTGTGTGTGTGTGTGTGTGTATGGATGTGTGTCTGAATATGTATAGTGTGTGTGTGTGTGTGTGTGTGTGTGTGTGTGTGCATGGATGTGTGTCTGAATATGTATAGTGTGTGTGTGTGTGTGTGTGTGTGTGTGCATGGATGTGTGTCTGAATATGTATAGTGTGTGTGTGTGTGTGTGTGTGTGTGTGTGTGTGTGTACGTACGTGTGTGTGTTTACGTGTGTACGTGTGTACGTGTGTGTGTGTGTGTGTGTGTGTGTGTGTGTGTGTACGTACGTGTGTACGTGTGTGTGTGTACATGTGTACGTGTACGTGTGTGTGTGTGTGTGTACGTGTGTACGTGTGTGTGTGTGTGTGTGAGACAAATCACAGAGCAGGAGACAGGTCTGCCAGGGTTGCTTATGGCTGCTCCTATTTTCACCACAGCAGGTTGTCTTTGTCTCAGCACAGACTGATCTGATGTGACTACAGCCTGGCGTCGTTAACGCTCACCTACTCCCCCCTTACCCTGGCCTGGGCTATCACACACCGCAGTATGGATCACATCAGAACTTATCACACACTGCAGTATGGATCACATCAGAACATATCACACACCACAGTATGGATCACATCAGAACTTATCACACACCACAGTATGGATCACATCAGAACTTATCACACACCACAGTATGGATCAGATCAGAACTTATCACACACCACAGTATGGATCAGATCAGAACTTATCACACACCACAGTATGGATCAGATCAGAACTTATCACACACCACAGTATGGATCAGATCAGAACTTATCACACACCACAGTATGGATCAGATCAGAACTTATCACACACCACAGTATGGATCAGATCAGAACTTATCACACACCACAGTATGGATCACATCAGAACTTATCACACACCACAGTATGGATCACATCAGAACTTATCACACACCACAGTATGGATCACATCAGAACTTATCACACACCACAGTATGGATCAGATCAGAACTTATCACACACCACAGTATGGATCAGATCAGAACTTATCACACACCACAGTATGGATCAGATCAGAACTTATCACACACCACAGTATGGATCACATCAGAACTTATCACACACCACAGTATGGATCAGATCAGAACTTATTACACACCACAGTATGGATCACATCAGAACTTATCACACACCACAGTATGGATCACATCAGAACTTATCACACACCGCAGTATGGATCAGATCAGAACTTATCTAACTGGATCAAATCAGAACTTATCTAACTGGATCAAATCAGAACTTTTTATGGGGAGCCTGAAGGCAACACGTTGCCTTAACATCTCAGTATTGGCAGTACTGTTCCTTTTCAATCCCAGAAAACCAAACGCCCTGACCGTCCCTAGTGCAACCACACCTTCAGATGATGCAACAGAATGTTGACGTTCATAAAAAAAATGAGTCTGTTATTACGTAGAGAGGCCTGAGGTATAGCTACAGTATCTGGTATTTATTAAGATTGATTATTTTGCTGATAGACACTGAATGGCCTTTTTTGCAGCAGCAACACCATTCTTATCTGTACAAACAATGACATCATATTTCTTTTTTTTGTAGCCAGCTACTAGACACATTTGTATCTATTATGTTCCAATGAAGCCTACATAGGTTACTATAGATCATAACATTTCATAACAATTCTTGGTGACATATTTCTATTTCTATATATTAACTAATATTAGCAATATAAGCAAATTAGCTATATTAGCAACAGTCACAACAGTCAGTAACAGCTTCTCTGAGTTCAACCATTCAGAACTTCAGTCAACTCAGCCAATTGGTTCCCTACATGGCGTCAGCATGGCCTCTGTAGCTTTTGCACATATTTCGCCTGAAGGATTTGCTGATGCTTTGTGTCTTTTGTTTTCCTCCATGCATTTCTTGCATATTTCCTCCCCCCTCCTTGAAGTGGACCTACAGTAGCAGGCTCCTCCCCCCTCCTTGAAGTGGACCTACAGTAGCAGGCTCCTCCCCCCTCCTTGAAGTGGACCTACAGTAGCAGGCTCCTCCCCCCTCCTTGAAGTGGACCTACAGTAGCAGGCTCCTCCCCCCTCCTTGAAGTGGACCTACAGTAGCAGGCGTTGCTGCTGTCAGTTCAGTGTCACGCCAGATTGGTTTTGCGCGCGACGCGTTGCGGGTCGCCTGAACCTCGGATGTGTTTTCCGATTTCTCCAGGTTTGCGACCGGTGTTGTTAGCGGTTACTGTCACAAGACAAACAGACAAACCTCCACCGTCACCTCAATCAATCGGTCAGTCAGTCAGTCAGTCAGTCAATCACTCTGTAAGTCAGTCAGTCAGTCAGTCAGTCAGTCACTCTGTAAGTCAGTCAGTCAGTCAGTCGGTAAGTCAGTCAGTCAGTCAGTCAGTCAGTCAGTCAGTCAGTCAGTCAGTCACTCTGTAAGTCAGTCAGTCAGTCAGTCAGTCGGTAAGTCAGTCAGTCAGTCAGTCAGTCAGTCAGTCAGTCACTCTGTAAGTCAGTCAGTCAGTCAGTCAGTCAGTCACTCTGTAAGTCAGTCAGTCAGTCAGTCAGTCAGTGAGTCAGTCAGTCACTCTGTAAGTCAGTCAGTCAGTCAGTCAGTCAGTCAGTCACTCTGTAAGTCAGTCAGTCAGTCAGTCAGTCAGTCAGTCAGTCACTCTGTAAGTCAGTCAGTCAGTCAGTCACTCTGTAAGTCAGTCAGTCAGTCACTCTGTAAGTCAGTCAGTCAGTCAGTCAGTCACTCTGTAAGTCAGTCAGTCAGTCAGTCAGTCAGTCACTCTGTAAGTCAGTCAGTCACTCTGTAAGTCAGTCAGTCAGTCAGTCACTCTGTAAGTCAGTCAGTCAGTCAGTCACTCTGTAAGTCAGTTAGTCAGTCAGTCAGTCAGTCAGTCAGTCAGTCAGTCGGTCACTTGCCCCTACTCAGGTTATACACTCAGGAAGAGATCACAAGTGACATTCACATGCACATTCCTGGCTATCCTGCCCCCTCCAACCCCACACAAAACACACACACACACACACACACACACACACACACACACACACACACACACACACACACACACACACACACACACACACACACACACAACATATATATATATATATATATATGGCCCTCGGTCACGTCTCTCAGGCCCTGTAATGACAGAGTCCAGGGTTTAATTTTAGTCCGCCCGAGCCTCTCGCCCCACCGCAAGATTTGTGTTTTCTTCAGAACACTTCATTTCGCTGAACTAATATATGTCGCCAGCTTTAGGCCTGCGAAAACACACACACACGCCAGATGTCTGTTTAAGTATAGTATCGACACACACACACACACACACACACACACACGAGCACGCACAGCCACAAACGATCACACAATAACACGTTGAAATGCCTGCTGCTGCCGAGCGAGCGCTAGCTGGCATGAAGCATCAACTCCCCACAGTGTAATTGCCCGGGATGTGTGTCAGCCTCTGGTGGGCTGCTTCTATCATTCAGCTGGACGCACCTCTTCTCCCAGGCGAACCCAATCAGCCGGGGAGGAATGGAGATTTCACCCCCCCCCCTCCAGACATTTGGCCCATCCGGTGTCGGTTTACAACGCGCTTTATGTCGCTACCCAAAATCATTTCAGACATGCTGCCGCCGTGCCTCATGCTCCTCTGACTGACTCCTCTTCCCACAGAATGACTGTAATGAGAGTGGATTTCATCATTTTCAAGACTTTTTACAAGGTCAAAATGTGCTCAGAAGAAGTGCCGCCCGCCCGCCCCGGCCAGAAAGTAGCAAAGGAAACAAATATCAAGTCAAGCCGCAGCATTTGTGTGCCTATCCCTTTAAGACCGCGAACCGCGTTAACGCGGTTCGCGGTCTTAAAGGGATACGCACACAAATGAGGGATATACATGCAAATGCTGCATCAGGTGTCAATGGGTTAAAAAAAACATCCCATTGATCGAAAGGAGAAGGCGAACGCTGAATGTCTTTGCGTGCGAGGCCATCATGGCTGTTCTAGTATAGTAAACACTGTTGAATAAGCTGCTGTGTGTGTGATCAGTGATCACTGTCAGAGAGAGAGACAGGTGAGATGCTGTGTGTGTGATCACTGTCAGAGAGAGAGACAGGTGAGATGCTGTGTGTGTGATCACTGTCAGAGAGAGAGACAGGTGAGATGCTGTGTGTGTGATCACTGTCAGAGAGAGAGACAGGTGAGATACTGTGTGTGTGATCACTGTCAGAGAGAGAGACAGGTGAGATGCTGTGTGTGTGATCACTGTCAGAGAGAGAGACAGGTGAGATGCTGTGTGTGTGATCACTGTCACAGAGAGAGAGACAGGTGAGATGCTGTGTGTGTGATCACTGTCAGAGAGAGAGACAGGTGAGATGCTGTGTGTGTGATCACTGTCAGAGAGAGAGACAGGTGAGATGCTGTGTGTGTGATCACTGTCACAGAGAGAGAGACAGGTGAGATGCTGTGTGTGTGATCACTGTCACAGAGAGAGAGACAGGTGAGATGAGACATTTCAATCCACGTCTCCCTGAGTGACAAGATGGAGGAGCAGTGTTGTGGTGGGAAACAACAGCAGGTAGAAGCAGCTGAGCGAGTCCCTGAAGAGGAGGCTTGGGGTTGAGGCCCAGCTGTCAGCCACACCATGTTGTAGCACCAAGTCTGCTCCTCTTGTGTTTTCTTCTTCCTCCAAACCTCACGTTTGTCCCTTCATCCCTGCTGGGTTTCTTCCTTTTCTTCCTTCTCTCTCCTCGACTATTGACTTCCCCATTTCCTCCAAATCGGATTACGTTCAATCGGAAGTTGACTCGTCCAAATCAAATTACGTTTCAATCGGAAGTCTTTTAGATGCAGCCCCGTTCTCGTTCTCGACGCCTGCTATGTTGACTATTTTGTCAAGTCCCTCGGCATCGTTATACCGACGTGAAAGGTGCCCCTTTTTCGTCCTTTTTTGGAGGTGCAGGGTGGTCCAACAGAACCTCCACAACGTCTGAAATCCCACAAGGCTCTGTCCGTCTCCGTCTTTAACGTAGAGTGTAATTGGGCCTTCACTCTCTAACCGACGTGACGTTTTTCAAATTAACCCACGTGACGTTTTGAAGTTGATGGCGGAGGAACGTAACCGGGAAAGGAACGCAACCGGTGGCGTCGAAAAATGATGAAAAGGGGTATGCCATGGGGACATTATTGTTCAGAAACACATATTCTTTCATGTGTTGTGAGGAGTGTGTGTGTGTGTGTGTGTGTGTGTGTGTGTGTGTGTGTGTGTGACAGAGAGAGAGAGAGAGAGAGAGAGAGAGGGGTGCGTAAGGTGAGTAAGCAGCAACCAGAAGAAGACAGTTGAGACGCAGCACTACTCCTTTGTGGTGCGGCTATGAAACACATAGTAGCAAAGCTGGTTTATCCTGTTACCTCTGATGGTACCTGATCCTCCTGCTGCTGCCTGCTGCTCTCTGATGTCAGTGCAGTGTGTGTGCACTATTCCACTATCCCCCCTCCCCAACAACTCAGTGCAGTGTTGACACAGATCCTGCAGTGTTGACACAGATCCTGCAGTGTTGACACAGTGTTGACACAGTTCCATTGCTTGCTCAGTACACTCTAATTGAACCTTCCTGGAAGTCGTTTTTTTCTTTGCACTCAAGGCGAAGAAATTATCAAAAAATCGTTTGCTCTGCTTGCGTTTATTCCTCCTTTTTATGCTCCTCCCCTCCCTCTCTCTCTCCCCCCGTTTAGAGAGGGTGATTGAAAAAGAAAAACAGTATCCACCTTATTTTTGAATGCCCCACTGTAAAAAATAATTGTGCGTACAAGGTCCGGTTTAACGTGACTTATTGTTGCCGCTTGCCATTTCCTAATGTATTCTACTTGATTTGAAAAGATGGCCGCCTACACTCAGTCTCTTGTACCCTGGCTGAATTGAACATAACTTGGTCAATAAGTATGTAACATACAAAATAAAACAACCCGTAATATCTTAATTTTATGTAGAATGCAGAGGACATGTAACTGTTTAGTTAAACTTGCATTCCAGGAATATTGTGCTCTTAAGATGACGTTAGTGGCTCGAGTCTGTTTCGTCCTGAAACCCACATAGGTTGCGCCAGGCGTAACCTATGTGCGATTCGGAATAACGCATCTGAGATAGAAAATGTTATGAATATAGCCACGTTATAAACAACAAACTAACGCTGGTGATCCGTATGGAAACAGTGTTACTCGAAATGGTTAATATTAGCCACAGCAGGCAATTACCCATGAATGCACTGCGCTCTTAAAGGGATATTTATCGACGAGATTTTTGCCAAGCTGGACCTGATTAGTGATTTGCTCCGTTCGCCCAGACGGGTGTCAAGCTGTCAGCAACAAGGCTGGGAGGATCACACCGGAAGAAGCAGCCATCAGGCAGATCAGGCAAAAATGGCCGCCAAAAATAAGGTGGATAGTTTTTAAAGAAAACCCCCTCACACACAAGTCAAGTTAGGTCACCGGCGGAGGATAGTGAAGAGAGGGAGAGAGAGGGGAGGAAAGAATCAAAGGAAGCAGGTGAATGAAATGTAGGATGAAGGAAGAGTAGATATGGGAAAGAAAGCAAGATGGAAGGATGGATGCGTGGAAGTGAAAGGCTCTTAAATCCTCCCTGTCACCTCTCACTGAACCCTGTCCTTCCTCCTTCAGGCGTGTCTCTTCAATGAGTCCTGTGGCCTTTTCCACCGCTCGTCACCACCCGGCTATAAGGATCCATCAGTGATCCGTGACAGAGGGACTTCTCTCACCACTTACCGCTACCTCGCTGTGTCGGTGTGTCGGTGTGTATCTCTGCTGCCTCGCCGTGCATGTGTCGGTGTGTCGGTGTGTATCTCTGCTGCCTCGCTGTGCATGTGTCGGTGTGTCGGTGTGTATCTCTGCTTGTACGCGCGCGCGCGTGTGTGCTAGCAGATTCACAGCTCCAGTGTTGCTAGCTAGCTAGGCCCAGTCAGGCTGAGACTTGCCCCAGAGTTGCACTGCCCTACATTCATCATTAACGCTCCTTGTACACAATATACCAGTGTTTCTCAAACAGTGGTCCGCGTACCACTGCCCCCTAGTGGTCTGTGAGTAGATTTATATTTCTTTCCTTTTTTTTTACCTCCCACTATCCAATCGGAGAAATGTTTTACATTTTCTGGGAAACTCAATGTCAGATCACCATGCCTGTAAAGGAATATATGTATTTTTTCACCCCAAATCCAACGCCATCGCCCCTGACTCTCTACGACGTACGGTTGCGGAGATACGTCCACTCTGCCTGCAGGGCTACAGGAGAGAGACAGAGTACAGTGGGTGGTTGGGAGTTCCGAGTTACTGACCAAACACTCTATTTTAGTAATTGCTGTCAGAATATAGAGCCATTTAACACTTATTTGAACACAAAAACATCACTGAATGCAACTTGAAGATGGCAAAAGATAGCCTATTTGACTTTGGCAACATTGTGCATTTATTGAACTTGAAAAAACTTTCTTTGAACTTTGAATATATTTGAACTGAACAGGAGAAATAAATGTAAAAAAAAAAGTAAATGGACTAACTAAAATAAATTACATATATATTTTTTATATCGGTTATCTTGTTTTCATAATTGTGGGAAGCCAAACATTTTATTAATTGTACTGCTATTTGTCATTTAATTAGCCTGTAATTTTCTACAGTTGAAGTAGTAGGCCTATTGTTTTTGGGGATGTTTTGGGAGTTAGGTGGTCCCCGAGTTTTTTTCATTGGTAAGTCAAGTCAAGTCAAGTCAAGTTTATTTGTATAGCACATTTCATACACAGAGGCAATTCAAAGTGCTTCACATAAAATGGTTGACAGGAAAAGAAAAGAAAAGAAGAGAATAAAATGGACATTTAAAAGCATCACAACAAAACTTTAAAAAAAGAGTATAAGTGGTCCTTGGTCTGAAAAAGTTTGAGAAACACTGCAATATACCATGCAGCATATAATGCCTGTGATACACTAGAAGACTTTCAAAATGTGAACAGATTATGAGAAGACTGGGGAGTTTACACTACAAGACTGGTTCATTAAGATATTTTTTATCACGACTGAAAACCTGACTGAAATACACTACACAACTGACTCAGACAAGGCAGTATACACTACAAGACGTCGTCGGGAGGCAATTTACACTTGAAGACTAGAAATCTGTACCCCGTATATACTAACAGATGTACCCCGTATACACTAACAGATTAGAAATCTGTACCCAGTATACACTAACAGATTAGAAATCTGTACCCCGTATACACTAACAGATTAGAAATCTGTACCCCGTATACACTAACAGATTAGAAATCTGTACCCAGTATACACTAACAGATTAGAAATCTGTACCCAGTATACACTAACAGATTTTGCTGCCGACTGGCACAACAACTGCAGACTAGAGTCAACAAAGACAGACTGAGTCCAACTGGAGATCCTATGTAAAATCCGGGGGAAAGTCTTGTAGTGTAAACTAGGCATTAGGGGCTGATGTACAGTAACTCTAGTGGAGAAACAGCATACACACAATATAGCAGGCAGCAGCATTATCATGAGAGAATGATGCAAGTGGACTGGAGAACACCTCAGGCTGTTCATGCACAGGCAACGTTTTCAGCCAGCGGATAATTGTGGTTTGTTATAGAACACAAAATAATGGTTTTCTGCCCTTAGCCTACCAGCCCGTAATGTTATCCTCAATGCTTTTGTCCTATTCACACATCATCATCCGTCCTGAAACCGGTAATGCCTCGTTGCCTCCGAACCCTAACTGCTATGTACTGTCATTTTAAAAATCAATTCAAATCCCCGCTATTGGCCGGTGTGATTTTAAAAAGCCAGATGAATGGAGGGTGTCGGGTGACAGGTTCTCAGGGCATGGTGTCAGTGTGAAACAGCGCAGCGTCAGTTAGGCTTGGAAAAGGGCTCCCCCGCTGCTGCTGCTGCTACTGTTATAGACCCTTTTCACGGGGGGCATTTTGTGTCGAAAAGGCAGAATAAACACAGGTGCGAGCAAAACACTAATGAGGGTTTCCACATTCCAATCATGGACGTTTGAAATCCTCATTAGTGTTTTGCTCTCACCTGTGTTCACCCTGCCTTTTCCACACAAAATGGCCCCCGTGAGAAGGGTCTATTGTTGCAGCGGTAATGGAGAGAGCCCACTTTCATCAATGTAAAATTTAAATGAACATCCTCAGTGGACCGTTATAGCGCTCAACAGTCACGTGAAGTTCCATGACGTTTCCAGCCCCGGAAGAGAGTTCCCCATTCATTTTCTCCATAGACGTTTCGGGGGGGAAATTTCCTTTTTTAAGGAGTTTTAAGGCTGGAACCAAGCCAACCCGTGACCTACTGAATCGGGATCGTGAGTGACCATAAAACATTTCAGCTGGAGCAGAAACAAAAAATAAAAAGCAGGGGGGAGGGGTGGTGAGGGGGGTGGGGTGGGGGAATCGAAAATAATTTTCCCCCCCCCTGCTTTTTATTTTTTGTTTTTGGTCACAAGTGTTTTATGGTCACTCACGATTCAGTAGGTCACAGGTTGGCTTGGTTCCAGCCTTAAAACTCGTTATATAAGGATTTTTCCAAATCTATACCTCTACTTGTGCAAGACAACTGCATAGTTGTAGTGAGGAGGAGGGCATAGTGTGAAATGGCACTAGATGTTGGATAAGGAAATGCAATCAATTCTTCGTGCCCATCATCATTACCACCACCTTAATGATATCCTCCATCACTTTTCTATTACGCCTCTCCGGCAATCGCTATCAATTATCAGCGCAGCCACAAATCAGTGGGACAGAGCCGGTACAGATGTCTCACTGGAGTGTCTCCTCCTGAAGAAGATGGAGTTCCAGTCCAGCGCGTCGCTGGCAGGTGATATAAAGCATGAAAGAAATAAAGAAAGGAAAATCAATGCCTTAACTAAAGGAGCCAGTGAATTATTGATGAAGAGTGTGTAATGGGATCCCAAGTGTCTATTTCGACACAACTTTAGTCTGCTTGCTGCTCCCGCTGCTGCACTCACAGCCAGAGGAGGAGATAAGAGGAGAACATGCCAAACACCACCCACCAACATCTCCACAAGGCAGATTAGATTGACACCCTCCCCTTCCCACAGACACTGCTGTCACAACCGAGCTACGTTATCAACTAGCATAATATGTAGAGCCAAAGTGAACGTCACTTCCTGCTTCAGCGCTGTACCAGAGATTTTCATCCGCCATTTATTTTCCCCCTAGACATTTCGTCGAACCCTAACCCAAAACGTAAAAAAAAAAAGCGGGGTTAAAGAAAATATTTTTTCAATGTTTTTTTTTTTTTTTTTAAGTTCTGAGTGAAATGTTCTATGGTCTCTCCCGATAACACGGGTGGAAAACATTCACAAATGCAGCAACTCTATGCACACGATGCACACACCGAATTTTTGCAGTAAGAGTCGGTGCATTTGACAGGTCAGACAATGCGCTGTGTGCCCGCGCCTCGCACATCACCTGTGTGCCCCGCGGCCCGCACATCACCTGTGTGCCCGCGGCTCGCACATCACCTGTGTGCCCGCGGCCCGCACATCACCTGTGTGCCCGTGGCCAGCACATCACCTGTGTGCCCGTGGCCAGCACATCACCTGTGTGCCCGCGGCTCGCACATCACCTGTGTGCCCGCGGCTCGCACATCACCTGTGTGCCCGGCCAGCACATCACCTGTGTGCCCGCGGCCAGCACGTCACCTGTGTGCCCACGGCCCCCACATCACCTGTGTGCCCGCGGCCAGCACATCACCTGTGTGCCCGCGGCTCGCACATCACCTGTGTGCCCGGCCAGCACATCACCTGTGTGCCCGCGGCCAGCACATCACCTGTGTGCCCACGGCCCCCACATCACCTGTGTGCCCGCGGCCAGCACATCACCTGTGTGCCCGGCCAGCACATCACCTGTGTGCCCGTGGCTCGCACATCACCTGTGTGCCCGGCCAGCACATCACCTGTGTGCCCGGCCAGCACATCACCTGTGTGCCCGGCCAGCACATCACCTGTGTGCCCGTGGCCAGCACATCACCTGTGTGCCCGGCCAGCACATCACCTGTGTGCCCGGCCAGCACATCACCTGTGTGCCCGGCCAGCACATCACCTGTGTGCCCGTGGCCAGCACATCACCTGTGTGCCCGGCCAGCACATCACCTGTGTGCCCGCGGCTCGCACATCACCTGTGTGCCCACGGCTCGCACATCACCTGTGTGCCCGCGGCTCGCACATCACCTGTGTGCCCGCGGCTCGCACATCACCTGTGTGCCCGCGGCCAGCACATCACCTGTGTGCCCGGCCAGCACATCACCTGTGTGCCCGGCGGCCCGCACATCTCCTGTGTGGCATTTTTTTTATTGCGAGCAGAGAAGAAGACTTGGCTGGAGAAGAGCTGGAGATGAGGAATGTGAATGAGAAGGTAGGGAGAGAGGGAGGGCAGGTGAGACCTGAAAGCTGCCTTTGTGAGGCAGCTGGCAGTAAGAACACTGCCCTTCACTGTGAGGTGTTCTTGACACACACGCACACACACACACACACACACACACACACACACACTTATGATGCAGAGTTATGGTGGGGGGGAGATGCTTGGCGAGAATATAGGGGTCAAAAAACCGTTGCATGTTTGCAAATATAACAAAAATGCCTTCTCTTCAGTCTCTCTCGGAGGCAAACGGACTTTTCAGAGTCATAAAGCGTCTCTGTTTTCCTTCGACTTTTCCAAATCTCCATTTCAGACACTAAACGCCGGCCCATTTTCTCCTCCGCTGCACCTCAACTGTATCTGGCTCAGTTCAGCTGGAGCTTGAAGAGCACGATAATATCTAGCTTCTCCTGCCGTCTCGTGCGTGAGCTTTAGCGCACTATCGCAAAGCAGCGCTGTTTTCCTCGAAGTGGATGTCAACACACATCACAGCACATGTGAGGGTCTCCGGTTACGTGTATCTTCTCTCACAGCACGAGCGCGTGGAAGGCGAGGAGGAGAGAGAGAACGCAGATGTTATGAAGAGGTGGTTTTTGATGTTTGGGGTAATAATCACGCTTGGGGCGCCTCTCTGTGTGAGTGCACGGAATGAATTTTGAGAGAGTTTAAGATCGAGCGAGCTTTTAAAGTATATTTTTTCCCACAAACTTTACAAAAAATAATTTGATCCATGCTGCGGCTCAGACTGAACTTTTTTTTCCCCCTCACAGTTTTAAATCCCTTGCTGCTGTCTGTGAAACAACCGTACTCCGCTGTGCTACTTCAGTGCTGTTTGATGATAGCGTAGATGCGTTGCTGTTGTTGACGTGTGTGGAATGGATGAATGTGCCTGTTTATTGCTGTAGTATATGCCAGGCCGGCTTGCAGATTGCATATGGCTTAACCCATTGATACCTGATGCAGCATTTGTGTGTGTATCCCTTTAAGACTTAAAGGGATACACACACAAATGAGGGATATACACGCAAATGCTGCATCAGGTATCAATGGATTAACTCCTTAGGGTCTTGTGTTGGCAATAAAAAGCCATCCCAAACGAAAGCACGCCTATACTCTTGGCCTTCTAAAAGCTAAAAGCGCTAGTTAGCGCATATCGCTCACGACAGCGGTTAGCAAATCCCGGAGTTTGTCTCTGCGTTGATCTGGCTCTGTACTGATCTGTGTTCTCTGTGTTTGTTTACCTGTTTCCCCAGGAGGGGCCCTGCAGACGGCGGGCGCGTCAGGCACCATGAGGCAGCGAGCAGCTGAGCCTGAGAGAGAGGAGAAAGCAGCCTTCATCATCGCTGTCAGCCGGGCAGAGACGGGCTAACGCACACACACGTCTGAGACGACCAGGGGGGGCGAGCGAGGCCGATGGGGAAGACGGAGAGCGACTGAGAGAGCGGATTCGGTATCTCACATTGCGTCATTCTAAATGGCTAACTGGACCGGGCAACACTTAGAGGCGGCGATGTCCACCACGATAACACATTGCCCTCCATTAGACCCACCTTGTTAGAAGTCGCCGGGCAATCCCGCCGCCCCCGTGAGGCTAGAGAGCGGAGGGGCAGAGGACCAGAGAGAGAGAGAGAGAGAGAGGAGAGCGCCCCCGTGAGGCCAGAGAGCGGAGGGGCAGAGGAACAGACGATCAGAGGACCAGAGAGAGAGAGAGAGAGAGGAGAGCTAATCGAGACTGCGACAGGCCTCCATGCAGGCGCGTAAGAAGTATGTCCTGCTGGGCTTGTGTGCGTGCTGCTGGCTGCTCCTCTTCTACTGGGGCGGAGGGGTCCAGGTGCGTCTGCTCCGCCTGCTGACGCGCCAGCGGGGCGAGGTGGTGCGCCCCTGGCCCAACTGGACCGACCGGGCCTTCCTGCCCCGCTATGCCCACCTGGACGAGCTGCAGACGGACCCGGGCACGGCCGAGTCGCCCCGCCAGCGCCGGCAGGCTTGGTCGGGCATCTACAAGGACAGCCGCTGCCGCATGGAGACCTGCTTCGACTTCTCGCGGTGCCGCCGGAGAGGGAGGGAGGGCTTCCGCGTGTACGTGTACCCTTCGGAGAAGAACGAGCGCGTGTCCGAGAGCTACAGGAAGATCCTGACCTCTATAGGCGAGTCGCGGTACTACACGTCGGACCCCCGCGAAGCGTGTCTGTTTGTGCTAGGGATAGACACCCTGGACAGGGACCAGCTGTCGGGGCAGTTCGTGCCCAACGTGGACGAGCGCATCCGAGGCTACCCGCTGTGGAACGACGGGCGGAACCACCTGATCTTCAACCTGTACTCGGGCACCTGGCCCAACTACACGGAGGACCTGGGCTTCAACATCGGCCAGGCCATCTTAGCCAAAGCCAGCCTCAACACGGAGCACTTCAGGCCGGGCTTCGACGTCTCCATCCCACTGTTCTCCAGGGAGCACCCGCAGAAGGGCGGAGAGCGCGGCTGGCTGGTGCGCAGCACCATCCCGCCGCGCAGGAAGTACCTGCTGATGTTCAAAGGGAAGCGCTATCTGACGGGCATCGGCTCGGACACCCGCAACGCCCTGCACCACATCCACAACGGCAAGGACATCGTCTCGCTGACCACCTGCCGCCACGGAAAGGACTGGGAGAAGCACAAGGACGCCCGCTGTGACCACGACAACCTGGAGTACGAGAGGTAAGACCAGGGGTCAGGGGGACTTAACGAGGTGATGTTGACGTGAGAGGTGAGGCGTGGGGTCACGGCAGTTCCAACGGGAGGATTCATAGGAAGTGATGTCATAAAGGAGGAGCAGGCTTTTCCTCTCTTAACGAGGACGTGCACAGCAGTGGTGTTTCTCTTTACTGGATTCTTTTTGGGGACTTTACACGCCGTTTTATTGCTCTTCGTAGATGTCGCTGCTTTTCTCTGAGCAATGTCAATGGTAGCCTTTGTGTGTCCCACTGGTTATTTTTCGCTCCCTTTTATAGCCGTGCAATTTCACCGTTTTTGTTTATAGTGTTTGGCAGCTGCTTTATAAGATCAAAGAGAAAGTCTCTGGAAATTTAGATTCAGGTCACAATTTACAACAATGCTTTTATTCGTATATAATTACTATTCCAAGTATAGTTAAGCAAGAGTTGTAATGCACGTATTCTATAATAACTGACCTTATGAATCTCATAGTATAGTAGACCAATAAGTTCCTTTTGAATGCAAAACAGCATCTCCAGCAGTATGGCCTTTGGTGCACGGGGCACAGTGCAAAAACAAGTGTGCGTGCGATGAGTGCCACGTGCACGGTGTATTTAACAACAAATAAACGTGCCACAGATGCAAAAGCAGCAAAGGTGAACCGAAACCAGGTTCCCACAAGGAAAAGCTCTGTGCACGGTACCAGCTGGAACCCCCCAGAGAAGGAACTATTAATTAACTTCCGAGTGGCTGTAAGGTTTCATGTCTTTCATGTTGCTTTGTTGTTGATGCGTTCCAAAATTAACTTGATTGTTACACGGCTGTTGTTGACATGGTATTGGTAAACAATCTGTTTCGGCGCAAGACATGTGCCGGGAATTGTAATTCCAGTTGATCGGGGTCACCCTCATGCGCTGTTTAGAGACACTGCGGAGCGCGTCGTCATTCAGAAACCACGCCCAAAACGGGGGAAAACAAAAACTCCCCCCCCAATCCTGGCGTTCTCCTATGTCACGTGCATGGTCGTGTGTTGCACACAAAGATCATATACGGAAGATGAACACTCCAACTTACTTCCTTGACAGCTAGATCCACATTCTTCTTCTCGCCAATTCTCAATGGCTTCCTTGTTTTGCTCAGGAGTACAAAACAACTTTAATTGGCGATTTTTTACATTTGTTGTCTGCGCAGCCCCACCACACAACAGCTTTTAGCTATGTTTCATTCAAGGAAAATGATGCTGGTGTGTGGAAATGAACGGAGCGATTTGCCTGTGATGGGCGTGGCCTATTTCATGCAGTGTCTCTATAGTTATACTTTCAGGTGAATCTCTCCCAGAGAGTTTCTAACATTGAGAACACCAGAGTGTTAGAGTTAATAATGAGGAGCTTAGGAAGCACGTAGCCATCTGCTTCATACAAGCTACAGCAGCTTGATAAGCATCCACCAGATGGCGTAGCCTTCACCTGTCCCTACTGGCTGATTAGAACTCAGGCAGCAGCAGCGCTGTCTTAAAAACAGATGGAACTAAGACACATATATACTCACGAAACACTGTAGGAACTCTTTGGTTATAAAAACCATTCCCTCCTGAGTGTGAAACTTTGAAATTAAACTCTCCAAAAGGCTGCCGTTTTTCTAACGCAGTCAACATTAACACCTCTTGGCTGGGTTTCATCTGCTCCGTTCAATACAGTACCTAAGAAAACCAGGAGGAATTGCGGTAATTATGTCCATTACAATGTCTGGAAACTGGATTGGTTACCTCATTTCTCTAACAGCTTTACAGGTTATAAAACTCTAAATGTGTAGTATACATAATGCAATCACAGGATGATTGAAAAAATAATTCACATTCCTATAGTGTAATGACAATGACCACACATAGAATTACTAAAATGTAATTTTCAGTAGAAACGACGTTGGGGAGGAAGGACCATGTTCTAACTGCCCTATTTCTGATATTGCTGATTTGGGGAGTTTTGGGGAATGGGCCAGCGAACCGTCCCAATGTTAACTTAGCGCCATTGTGTTTGAATTGATCAGTGCGGCCGTCACCCGGTGCTGCTGGAAGCTCCTCTTTCCTCTGCTTGTGCCAATGTCCTCTTTAGCTTTGCCAAGTCATTATCTTGTCTGTACGGAAGCGGCACTTTTGTTAGTATGGATGAGCATTAGGTTTAGCATTAGCATTAGGCTAGCCAGGTGAGAGCAACACAGACAAGTGATTGTTTTTCTTCTATTAATGGGTTTACCCGGGGGGGGGGGGGTAATTGGTGTAGTAGCGGTAGTAGCCTCTAATTGAATCTCAACATTGAGCATGTCGGGTGCTCTCTCCTCCACAACGCAATCAATGCAGTAAAAAGTGGGGGGTTTATATGGGGATTTATCCCCCAGGCAAAACACACCAACATCTCCCTAACACTTGTTTACTGCAACTCCAAATGGATGTTTATTCCATTTGGCTCATTATTGGCCTATTAAAATGTAAGTGATTTTAGACCATTTCCCTGGAACTTTTTTGGCAACGCAGCCACTAAACTACCCAAGCTAAGCTTGCCTGCGTGTGCAAAGTTTTAACCCATTGATACCTGATGCAGCATTTGTGTGCGTATCCCTTTAAGACCGCGAACCACGGTCTTAAAGGGATACACACACAAATGAGGGATATACACGCAAATGCTGCATCAGGTATCAATGGGTTAAGACATGCTCAGTAGCGTGCACAATCAACGGAATATATATGCAATGAGGCAAAACCACAAACAAAGAACAACAGCGTCCTGATTGGCCCATTTTCTCAAGCCCAAATGTCCTGTGGGCTGTGTTAGCTGATCAGAAAACAACTAATTTGCTCTAGTGCGGAGGTTTTCAAAGTGGGAGGCGGGGCCTCCCCCAGGGCGCTCCAAGCAGTTTCAGGGGAGGCTCAGTGAATGGAAGTGAAAATATGACATTAGTTATCAATTTTATTATTGATTTTTTGTTTTGTTTTTTACTGTTTTTCTCACCTTCCCTGAGTCAGAAACTAATAAATGCCATCAGA
>NC_139643.1:48708647-48736147 GCF_964638095.1 Poromitra crassiceps | reverse complement strand
TCGGGAGAAACCTGAAGGTGTTTTAAATGCACGGAAAGTTTGCCAATCCCCCCACTAGCCCCTTGGTGACTCCAAGCAAAACTTCACGTTCACGCCTGCGAATAAAATCCCACTGCAGATACTGTAAATCTCTTCTCTTCATTGGACGCCGAGCCACTTGCAACTTGAACCCGAGGTAAATACACCTAAGGATTTAAGACTCTCTTTCCTTATAGCCACTAGTGGAGGTCAGAAGAGGAAATGTCCAAGAAGAATAGAAACGGCACCAGCTTTAGAGGCGGACTCTTTAGTACATATTAGGAAACCCTTTTGCTTTTGTCGAGGTGATTTAGTTGGATTACATTGAGCTGTTGTGACGGATCCATAATCTCTCCATCATGAAATGGTCAGTGGCGTCGCACAGAGCGCTCGGCAGAGAAAGGGACGGAAAAGAGGTGATTTGATTGGTCATGATGCCAATCCCCACCTAATCCCATCCCTGCTTCCGACTGCGCCACAGGTGCACCGTGTACATCTGCCTACATAGGCCTTTACTGTTAAAACAAAAGTTCAAGAGAAAAATTAAAACAGTACCAAAACGTTAAAAACAAACCATATAAAACAGAACAAAATAAAAACAAAAACAAAAAGCAAAAACACAAAACAAATAAGGACAGAAAACTAAAATAGTACAATACTAAAAGTCAATGTTCACAGGCTTGTTTCAGTTTCAGCCATTGTTTTGCTTGTGTGTTAAATACGGTGAGTTCTGTCACTGTTTTTATTTCAGGTGGTAATGTGTTCCATAATTTGGTACCTATTACCGAGAAGGATGACTGTCCAAATGTTGTTCTGCTTGGCAACTTAACCAAGTTGTTTTACTTGCCTAAACTTAACCGCCGAGTCAGGCCGTACATGGCTCGCGTGGCCGGTAGCCACCTGTCGCAGTTGCTGCCGGGCCGAAGTCGCTGCTCGGGAATGACGGGAAAGGCGGACCTTATCCGTTATATAAAGTCACGGCAAGGGGCCGGGACCACACATGAGTTTCTGATGGGTTGGGAGTAAGAATGTGTTGGCTGGGTTGTTTGCTTTTCGGTCTATACTGTATGCCATCAATATCCTGCGGGAATGTACGGAATCTTCAAGTATATTTACTATAAGCTCCCTGCCACCTGTTGGATTTGCACAATTCCAGGTTGGATCTACGCAGAGAATCAGTGTTTACTTACTTTGCTACAGTATAATAGAATGTGGACTGGAGACTTGCTGGATTTACATTGCATCTCTACCCACCACTGGCTTCTATGATTCTTCAGTGCATCTTTGATACCTGGATGTTATGTGTTGAGTACAGTCTGATCACAATAGTACAATCTGATCACAAAGAGTACAATCTGATCACAAAGAGTATATACACTCTGATCACAAAGAGTATATACACTCTGATCACAAAGAGTATATACACTCTGATCACAAAGAGTATATACACTCTGATCACAAAGAGTATATACACTCTGATCACAAAGAGTATATACACTCTGATCACAAAGAGCATATACACTCTGATCACAAATAGCATATACACTCTGATCACAAAGAGTATATACACTCTGATCACAAAGAGTATATACACTCTGATCACAAAGAGTATATACACTCTGATCACAAAGAGTATATACACCCTGATCACAAAGAGTATATACACTCTGATCACAAAGAGTATATACACTCTGATCACAAAGAGTATATACACTCTGATCACAAAGAGTATATACACTCTGATCACAAAGAGTATATACACTCTGATCACAAAGAGTATATACACCCTGATCACAAAGAGTATATACACTCTGATCACAAAGAGTATATACACTCTGATCACAAAGAGTATATACACTCTGATCACAAAGAGTATATACACTCTGATCACAAAGAGCATATACACTCTGATCACAAATAGCATATACACTCTGATCACAAAGAGTATATACACTCTGATCACAAAGAGTATATACACTCTGATCACAAAGAGTATATACACTCTGATCACAAAGAGTATATACACCCTGATCACAAAGAGTATATACACTCTGATCACAAAGAGTATATACACTCTGATCACAAATAGCATATACACTCTGATCACAAAGAGTATATACACTCTGATCACAAAGAGTATATACACTCTGATCACAAATAGCATATACACTCTGATCACAAATAGTATACACTCTGATCACAAATAGTATACACTCTGATCACAAATAGCATATACACTCTGATCACAAAGAGTATATACACTCTGATCACAAAGAGTATATACACTCTGATCACAAAGAGTATATACACTCTGATCACAAAGAGTATATACACTCTGATCACAAATAGCATATACACTCTGATCACAAAGAGTATATACACTCTGATCACAAAGAGCATATACACTCTGATCACAAAGAGTATATACACCCTGATCACAAAAAGTATATACACTCTGATCACAAAGAGTATATACACTCTGATCACAAAGAGTATATACACTCTGATCACAAATAGCATATACACTCTGATCACAAAAAGTATATACACTCTGATCACAAAGAGTATATACACTCTGATCACAAATAGCATATACACTCTGATCACAAAAAGTATATACACTCTGATCACAAAGAGTATATACAGTCTGATCACAAAGAGTATATACACTCTGATCACAAAGAGTATATACACTCTGATCACAAAGAGTATATACACTCTGATCACAAAGAGTATATACACTCTGATCACAAAGAGTATATACACTCTGATCACAAAAAGTATATACACTCTGATCACAAATAGTATACACTCTGATCACAAAGAGTATATACACTCTGATCACAAAAAGTATATACACTCTGATCACAAAGAGTATATACACTCTGATCACAAAGAGTATATACACTCTGATCACAAAGAGCATATACACTCTGATCACAAATAGTATACACTCTGATCACAAAGAGTATATACACTCTGATCACAAAAAGTATATACACTCTGATCACAAAGAGTATATACACTCTGATCACAAAAAGTATATACACTCTGATCACAAAGAGTATATACACTCTGATCACAAAGAGTATATACACTCTGATCACAAATAGCATATACACTCTGATCACAAATAGTATACACTCTGATCACAAATAGTATACACTCTGATCACAAAGAGTATATACACTCTGATCACAAAGAGTATATACACTCTGATCACAAAGGCTTAATCCCATTGTTCACACATGTGGCCTGGTGCCTCACCTAGACACAATATTTTTTCTTTCTTTTTATCAGCACTGCGATTACACACACACACACACACACACACACACACAGACGCACAAACACGTGCACACACACACACACACACGCACAAACACGTGCACGCAGGCACAGACAAACACACACACACACACGTGTACGCACACACACACACACACACACACACGTGTACGCACACACACACACACACACACACACGTGTACGCACACACACACACACACGTGCACGCACACACGGACACGCGCGCACACACATACACACACACACACACACACACACACACGCACAAACACGTGCACGCACAGACAAACACGCACACGTGCACGCACACACACGGACACGCGCGCGCGCACACACACACGCACGCACGCACGCACACACACACACACACACACACACACACACACACACACACACACACACACACACACACACACACACACACACACACACACACGAGTGCTGCAGTATCGAGCAGAGAAATGAAAAGCAGAGAAAAGGAGATGTCTGCCAGCATGGCGAGGAGCAGCTGTGTAATGTTTCACTCTGGCACACTGTGTCAGTTAAACACACTGTGTCAGTTAGCATCGTAACATGAGCCAGACAGCACAGAGTTAAACAGAGAGACCAGCAGACAGAGAGGCAGACAGACAGACAGACAGGCAGACAGACAGACAGACAGACAGACAGACAGACAGACAGACAGACAGACAGACAGACAGGCAGACAGAGACAGACAGACAGACAGACAGACAGGCAGGCAGGTAGACAGACAGACATACAGACATACAGACAGACAGACAGGCAGGCAGGCAGACAGACAGGCAGACAGGCAGCAGGCATGGTGAAGCAGGCAAACACAGACAGATGGGAATTTATGAAGGCATAATTTCCTGTTGAAGTGCAGGCAAAAGATAGACATTAGGGCTGCACGATATATCGTTTACACATCGACATTGCGATGTGCGCATGCGCGATAGTCACATCGCAGGACGTGCGATGTCAAAAGCAAATTAACTCGTCATGTTGCTTGATAAACTCTCACTTTAGGGGTAGCCTACTGAGTGAAATGCAGGCTCTCTCAAAGGAGAGAGACGCCCCGCTACTGTACTCACTCATTTAGTGCTTAGCTTCAACACAACAAACATGCACAGAGACCTAAATTGAATTATCTTTTGCTTATGTTGCGTTGCTGACAGTAGCCCGTCTGTAAACGATGTGGTTGTGGAGGCGGACTTGTCCAGTTTGCAGCGCACTCGCATACAGCAGGCTGGCTGCTGTAACTCAACATGTCCGTGGAGTGGAGATATTTACTCTTGAAACACCAAAAAGCAAGACCGCAACTTCTAATGACACGAAGGCTGATTACTGAGAAGTTGTCCGTGTTATCACTGTGGCTGTCTCTCCCCTTCAAGTCTCTGATGTTGCATCACATGATAGCAGTAACGTTACGGTAGAGTTAATCATACATAGCGACTTATTTACACAAAACATGTCAGTGAAAATAAAAAGAGAAGAGACATATCTGGGCAATTAAATGTATATTTATTACTTTTCACGAATGAATTGTTTGTCACCGGTCGGCTGCATGTGAATCCTCGTCTCTCTGTACTGCCAGCCTTGCGCTCAAAAACCGGAACTCCGCAGATGCGGAGTGTACCACTTGGTCGTTTCTGGAGGGGGTTTGCGGGGGGTCAGACCAAGTGTGTAAAGTGGCAGGGGTGTTTCATTGTTGATTTATTGAAACGTTAGAAGAACGAAAGAAGTTGAAAGCAGTGATTATAATCAATGAAATCTAATGTTTTTCTGCAAATAGCATCATTGGGAGGTAGATTCTGGCACTCAATATTAGGGGTGGGCAATATATCAATTGTATATCAATATTGTGATATGAGACTATATGGTCTTAGATGTTGGATATGGTAATATGGTGATACAGCATACATGTTGTCTTTCCCTGGTTTTAAAGGCTGCATTACACTAAGTGAAGTGTAGGCTAGTGACATTTTAAAGTAGAATGTCATAACTTACTCACTTTTTCATGTATGTAGCCTAAGTCATGGAAATCCATTGGTCAAAATGTGTATGCACCCTGATAGATGACGCTCTGAGGCCTACAGTATAGGCGACAGCCCAGTGGTTGAGAAACATTAAAATACCTAATTTCCCCTCCAAAATCAGATGGACTCCTCTACAAAATCATCCCAATCATTCTAGAAGTATTATTTTCTTTAAAATAGAGCTATTCTGGTAATCTGGTGAAAATCTGTATTTTTTCATATCGCAATATATATCGCAGGGGCAGGGAATATCGCAATGTCAGTTTTTTCCAATATCGTGCAGCCCTAATAGACATACTGTATAAAGATAGACATACTGTATAAAGATAGACATACTGTATAGGAGACCCTGTCAAGTGGATGTCTCCATCAAATATTCTCTCTGACTCCCAACTTTCACTTTCCACTCAACAACCACTCAGTAGGGGTGGACGGATCGATCCCAAAATATCGATACTCCCGATACCTGAGTCTCGTTTTGAAGATCGATCCTGACATGAAAAGATCGATACTTTTTTTTTCTCTTCGTCTTTTCTGCTTGCATAAACCTCGCGTCACCAGGCTCTCAAAGGGGAGAGAGTGCTCTGATTTGCTGTTGTCGTGTCATCACGTGTGCACTGGGCCAATACTAGCACTTAAATGGCATGCAGGGCGGGTCTTGTCAGGCAAACAGCTCATCGGGGTAGAGCAGAGCGGCAGAGTGGAGTTGAAATCCGACCTGAACGGTCGCACACACGATGGCTGAAAGAAAAAGAAGCATCGTGTGGTGGTATTTCACAAAAGTAGACGATAATGTTGCAAAGTGCGACGTGTGCACATTGGCTGTCCGCTACTGCGGCAACACCACTAACTTGTACAAGCACCTGCGAAACAAGCATGAGAGAGAGAGGTCTGATCTCCAGAAAAGAAGGGAGGAGGAGGCAGAGAGGAATGCCTCAGACAGACCCCCGACACGACAGCCTACACTGGCAGAGTCCTTTCAGAGAGGAAGAGAATATCCAGGTATACACCGTATATATAGGCTAGTAGTGAAATTAATATTATAGTCAAGTAAGGATCTTCAGCATTAGTTAATGTTACATTTTCAAACTGTAATAATGTTGTGATTAACTAATTAAGAGTGGGGGGAAAAACATTCATTTATTTAGCACTTTTAAATGAATTCAGATTTAGCTTATTGATTATTCAAATATATATATAAATATAAAAAAAAATATCGGTATCGGTATCGGTAATTCTGGCCCAGTATTACTTGGTATCGGATCGACACTACATTTTGCAGTATCGCCCACCCCTACCACTCAGCAACACTTCAAAGACCAGATGAATCAACTATTAACCCTGCCTGTGTGTGTGTGTGTGTGTGTGTGTGTGTGTGTGTGTGTGTGTGTGTGTGTGCACAGGCGCGTGTGCTGTGCCTGTGCGTGCATGTTTATGCATGTGTATGCGTGTGTGTGTGTGTGTGTGTGTGTGTGTCTCTCTCTCTCGCTCTCTCTCAGTCTGTCAATATAGGATCAACTGACTGTGTCCTTGAAAACACACACACACACACAGAAACAGACACACACGCACCTGTGTGTTTGTGCCCCCCCCCCCCACACACACACACACACACACACACACACACACCAAGATGGGTGATAGAGACATCATTAAGAGCCGAGAGCTGGGAAGAGTGATTAAAACTTTATCATCTAGTACAGCTTCACTGTTAGTGAAGCTAATTTACACAATAACAAAACAGCTCTGGCTGCCAGTCATGAGGTTTACACTTTCACTCACTAGATTTACAACTAAATTATCCACCAAGCCAACTGAATTACAACTAGACCAATTCAAGTCTTGTGTATAGCCAGATGTCATGTCTTGCATTATACCACTGACTGGGCCCAGGGCTTCTTTCGGTAAGAAACTTGTCCATTTGGCTGGAGGGGCGCACCCTGGTGGTGGTCGCACAAACACTGTCAACCTTTGACACTTCTGCAGGTTCAAAGTCATCTGAAACTCAGATTGCACTCTTACAAACTGCCATGGCTTCTATCTAGCTCACTCATTGACTGATAACATCTTGTCCATCCTCAACGGCAGAATATATCAGCGCTTTGTCACGCACACTTGTGCGTTGGATGTTACGTGTACGCGGTACCCTTGTGCGCATGTGTCATACACCCACGGACGCACCGTTAAACGAGCACTCGCACTCGGGGTGGAGGCTGGAGCTGGAGCTATGGGGGACTGGAGGGACTGGGTGGGGACATTCAGATGAAGGGTCTCCAGGGGAGGTGATCCCTCTCCCTTGGAGACCCCAACTCTTCCACTGGAGGAATGAGAATGTGTTGACCACTCAGCAATAGAGAGAAGCAAAACATGTATTTATTTATATGAACAAGTTATTACTTTATTATTACTTATTATCTCCACCTTTCCCCCCTCTTCTTCACACACATTCTTCATCCTCTCTTCCTCCTTGCATCCCTCATTCCATCTCTTTCTCTCTCTCCCTTCTTTCCTCCTCCTCATGTCTTCTCATCACATTACAGTCTCGCTCCATTCTGCCTGCTGTGTCCCGGTGGGCTGATGCTGCCCGCCTGCCTGAGGGGGATGGAGTGGAGCTTGGGTCGGTACATCACGTCCGTACACACACACACACACACACACACACACACACACACACACACACACACACACACACACACACACACACACACACACACACACACACACACACACACACACACACACACACACACACACACACACACACACACACACACACACACACACACACACCTCAGTTTGGTCCCGCATGGGTTGGGCCTGAGTTAATGGGATGGCTTGTAATTAATTTTGCTGCGTCGGGGGAGAACAGAGGAGAGTGCTGGAAGAGAGAGAGAGAGAGAGAGAGAGAGAGAGTCAGATATATAAACAGTGGATAGCACTGGGAGAGAGAGAGTCAGAGATATAGAAATATAGAAATATAGAGGCCAAAGTAAGAGGAAAAGCATGAGTCAGAGAGAGAGAGAGAGAGAGACAGAGAGAGAGAGAGAGAGAGAGAGACAGAGAGAGAGAGAGAGAGAGAGAGAGAGAGAGAGAGACAGAGAGAGAGAGACAGAGAGAGACAGAGAGAGAGACAGAGAGAGAGAGAGAGAGAGAGTCAGATATATGGACAGTGGATAGCGCTGGGAGAGAGAGTCAGATATAT
Organism: Poromitra crassiceps; assembly: GCF_964638095.1. Lineage (NCBI taxonomy): Eukaryota > Metazoa > Chordata > Actinopteri > Beryciformes > Melamphaidae > Poromitra > Poromitra crassiceps. The sequence continues at coordinate 48,727,578 of NC_139643.1, read as the reverse complement.
AGAAATATAGAGGCCAAAGTAAGAGGAAAAGCATGAGTCAGAGAGAGAGAGAGAGAGAGAGAGAGAGAGTAGAGAGAGAGCGCACAAAAGAAGAAAAAGAAGTCCAGCAGAAAGAAAGAAAGAAAGTCTAATTCAAGTCATCATATCTCAAGTCAAGTCACAAGTGTTTAATTCCAAGTCTAAACCGAGTCTCAAGTTATTTAGTTTTTTGTCAAGTTGCAAAAGTCAAATAATCAAAACAGTGACTTGAGTCAACTCGGGTCCAAGTCACAATGACTCAAGTCCACATCTAGCCACAGTCGCTCTGTGTGGGAATGACCACAAAATGTCACTACGGCTGGCGCGCGCGAGACTAGACGGTGCAGTAAAACCCCCCCCCATATATCTCAATGGTCTGACTCACCTGCGGCTCTACACTACAGGATTGGGGATTCAACAGCAGGTACATAGACGTCCATTCGGATATTACATTCACTGCGGCGGGCTTGAATCCCTGATCCTGTCTGCCTGGGCTGGGCTAGCATGCTAAATGCTAACTCTGCTGCATTGGAAGAACGGGAGGATTTACCCCACGCTGATCCATTAAAACACGCGTCTATGACGAGACGCTGACTGAATCTATATGAGAAAGGACGGCACAAGAAGTCGTGCGGCTGCTGAAAGAGGAAAAACAAATGCAGTCACTTTGTCAGCATGGTGAGCTGGAGAGATGAGGTCGAGATGAGATGTGAGATGAGATGTGAGATGAGATGTGAGATGGGATTTCTCTAAAAAGGTGGCAAACAAGACATCGGAGCTCACATGACTCGTCATCTCAAAGTTCTCCAAAATGAATGGCACAAAAGAGAAGGAAAACGTAACTGCACATACACATACGCATACACAGCTGCACAATAAATACGTGATGTCATGTTACACCCCGAGAGGTAGAAAGTAAAAATTATAAAATATCATATATAGGAGTATATTTGATATTGTAACTTTAACTGATGTTGTAAATTGTTATGTTAATTTTGTATTACCTTCTTTTAAAACCCATTTTGCTTCGGTAACACCACGTTTATTTTTAAGCCACTGCAAACATTTTGGATTTGAAATGATAGGGAAAGTAATTACTGTAGGCTATCTGGGTGTTAGTGATTTGTTTTTCTATCTCCAGCTGATCCAAAAAATGTGTTTGCTTTCTTGGATTCATTAACAAGGTAGCAGAGCATGCACCCCACACACACACACACACACACACACACACATGCACGCATGCACGCATGCACGCATGCGCACACACACACACACACACACACACACACACAGAGTCGTCATCTAAGAGGAACAGATTTTATTTATCAGAGTTTATTAATATGTATGTAATATGTGCCAATAAAGCAAACTGAATTTAATTGAGAGGGGGAGAGAGAGAGAGAGAGAAAAAAGGAAAGTCAAACACAAAAGAGAGGAGTTTGATGGAGGTCAGAGATCAGTGCACGGGGACTGGAGGAGAGAGACAGTGTTGTCTCTCAGGAGGATGAGAACCAATGAAAACCATCTCAAGCTGACCCAGGACCAGTCTAGCCTGACCTCAACCAACTCCCGCCTCTCCTGAGAACTTACGTTTCAGTATCATAGCTCACAGCAACTTCACCCGCTCTCACACACACACACACACACACACACACACACGCGCGCGCGTGCGCGCGTGTGTGTGTGTGTGTGTGTGTGTGTGTGATTCAGTAAATTCAATGCCGTAGTTAACACTGCTGAATTGTGTTACCATGAATCCTGATTTCTTTAATTATGCATGCCCAAAATGGGCCAGGGGCTGAGTGCCGGTGGGTCCCACATGACAGGAGTCGTCATGTGTTTTAATGAGTCTCTGGATGAGAGACGGCATTTCAAACAGAGAGACACATTTCTAGAATGACAATGATTTATTAGATGATTAGATACATGAGCCTGTAGACACATAAGATATATATTTTTGATTAGGCTCCATCATGACGTCAGCTTGATTATGACGTCATGATCAGCAGGCGTAGTGCAGCCAGGAATAGGATTGAATATCCCTAGAGCGGGAAAGAAGTGAATGAAGACGGAAGGGATGAATGAGTGCCCGTGACAACTAAAGGGTTTCTCCTAGAAGCGGGAAAAGTGGGGTGATTAAGAAGTGGGCATGACAACTAGAGGGTTTCTCCTAGGAGAGTGAGTGACAGGTCTACAGGTCTCCCTTATATAATTTTCACTAAGCTTAATTTTTCATGTGGGTCCTGTGTGCTCATAAAAGAAAGTGTAACAGTCCGTGCCAGAAAGTGTGGCTTCATGTTTCTGAAAATGTTGCAGGTCGAGTTTAAAAACATGAACTGAAATGTTTCAAATTTTCTACAGTACAGTTGGCCAGTCATGCCCTATATTAGAATGAAACCAACAGTACAGGCTTGCATCATAGGCTACTTATGAAAAGTCCAAACGAACCAGCTGGTATTTGTGAAGCTGACCACGCAGACACACCAAACCCACGTCAAAGAACTAGCCGCAACGAAGCCGACTGTAGAATAAAAAAGAAGCTAGACAACAGCCGACGGTCAACTAGCACATATGTTCTGCTCCTGCATGAGACTGTGAAACAACACATACGTTCTGCTCCTGCATGAGACTGTGAAACAAAGTAACCTTTGCCTACTATTTTCACACGACTCTCGCTGCACCAAGACTTGTAATAGGCCACACAAGTTAATTATAATCAAGTATATGTCGGATACAAAGTTGCAAACGGCACTGGCGTTTTCAGCACTTGCCTGCTCTTTTGCTTGTGGAAGAAAGGGGCAGAAGCGGAAAAATAAGGAGAAACCACACTAACAGGTGATGTGATATACAGCGACGGGTTCAACGGGCTTATCAGAAGGCCACGTCATTCTGAAAATATTTGCGTATTGTAAATTTGGAATGATGATCTGAATTTGAAAAAATGAGAAGAACGTGTTGTGCTGTGTATGCCCTCACTTCTTGTGCACTGATTCGCTTCTGACCAAACAATCACAGTGATTTCTCCCACCGACGGCCCGACGCCGAATCAACATGCTGAATTGCTGTCCGCTACAGTAGCCTTAGCAAGGTATTAGAATCACTACTGTAATACTATCAATTATTTTTCCAAATACATTTCACTTTGATGCCAGCAATCATTTCGTTGCAGGGAGGCAATTTTCCGTGGATGTAAACCTTTTCAAATGTTTGGGCGCTTACAGCTGCAATATAAGGTTTCTGCAGGAGACCTATGATATTTACAGGATATAGTAGGCCTACTGTACTGTACATCATTAGAATACAGTAATCATTAGACTAATTTGAAGCAAGACGTCAAAGATCCATATGTACAGTGCCTAGGCAGTGTGTTTACAGTAAGTACATCTGAAACTATCGGACTTTACTTTACTTCAGGCTGTAGCGCCCAAGAATTAAACATGCATCTCCCTGGCGCCCGGCATTCACTTAATGTTTATTTGCGTGCATTTTTATTTGAGAATAATTGGGGCAATATTGACCCTCAGCGTGAGGTTTGTCTCTTAATCGCTCGATAGCGACGGTTGCATAGGAACAGCATGCGGGCAGGGAATAAATTAACGCTTAATTAGAAACATTATATTCTAATCCATCCTCCTTGTTAGCTTGTTATTGTTGTATTTGTATAGAAATGATGGTAATTGGGAGAAAAAAAAAGATAAAACGTGTTTACAAAGGGAGCGATATGCCACAGAGGCCTTGATAGACGCTATTATTCAACAGTATCACACTGTCTTTCCTTCATTTTGACTGAAGCGATGTGGCTAAATGGAGTTAGCCGCCTGATTATGCACAACTGTCCTTTTCACTGTGACAAAACATGGCTAAGTGGAATGTGGGCGCAGCACAGACAGACCTATCCTGCACTTGGACAATTTATCTCTCCAACGCAACAAAGCGGTTCTATTGAAACACAAAGAGACACCTCTCACCTGTCAACTGCGTGGGCCTTCCTCTGCCAGCAAAAAGACGAACCGCATCTCTCTCGTAACGGACAAGCCCGTCTTTTATTGTCACACGAACACCACAACACATGCATGCGGCCACAACACACTCATGCTGACGGTGGCCGGTGAAAAGTGTCCTCTGCATTTAACCCATCCAGGCATGTCCTTTCCTCCGAGGGGCAGGCCAGGAGCAGTGGTCGCTTTCTTGTACAGCGCCCGGGGACCAACTTCGGATGTTGTCGTCACTGGTCGGATGACGATGACGATCTGATCTTCTGCATGTTTTTAGTGGGGGGGGGGGTTATATACGGAGGAACCCCCTGGGGGGTACGGGGAGAACATGCAAACTCCACACAGAGAGAAAGGCCCTTACGACGAGATAACCCACCTGGGCAGTAGGCACTGAAGATATGGGGGGGAGCACAACCACAGCGCTCACAGTGTCCCAGGCGAGAATCGAACTCAGGACCTTCTAACTGTGAGGCGACAGCGTACCGACTGCGCCACCGTACTGAACCAATTCCAACAGCGACAGTGGCTATAGTTTGGAGGAGCTATACATTACTGTAGCTTCACTGGAAAATCCCTGAGGCGATTTTTTTTTTGTCGCCTTGGGTTTTGGCTCCTGGCACGCTTCCCGCACGAGTTTTGCTACAAATATACAAAGGGGATTTGCCAGGGAGGCCACCAGTCAACACTTTTTAGGGGTGACCCCGGGGTGATATCACCATGAATACAGAATCTATACTACACCCCTTTGCTCTTCATCCATCACGCCCTGATAGGAATACTCTCAGTAGGTCAAACAGACATTTTGTGTATTGATCATCACCCTTGAGACTGCAGTTTGAATTGATCTCTCATAATAAGTCCCACTTCTGGAAAAGGTGGTGCAGAAAGATTAAGTATAAGAAGATTACAATGACAAAAATGGTCGCTGTGATCATTACTCCTGTCTGGAGGGGGGGTGGGGGGGGGGGCATCAGGCACATCGCAGACAGTGAGAGTCAATGTCAAAGTCTCCCATCATGAATTCATCCTGTATTATACCACTGTAGACCAATCGTTCTCAAATATACAGTACAGAACCATATTAGCACATAGAGACACTGCATGAAATAGGCCACGCCCATCGCCCATTTGGCTAGTAAAATAGTGAATGTGGCTGATGAAGTTGTGGGGCTGCATGCAGCAGCCTTTGCGGCACAGTGGGCAAAAAGGTTCGTTCCATACGCTGATGGCAACTTGGCAGCCCTGCTGGTGTTAATATTCACACTCGCAATCAGTGGTTTGGTTTTCAGATGGACGATGACGCTGATGATGACGATGACGCTGATGCCTCCACGATGATGACGATGATGCTGATGATGACGATGATGCTGATGCCTTCACGATGATGACGATGATGCTGATGCCTTCACGATGATGCTGATGCCTTCACAATGATGATAGACAAACTTCAGGGCTGTACAGTTGAGGAAGCACCGGGGCAGCAGCATTTCTCTGCTAATGGATGTGAGTTCCCAGAGGGCATCTTGAAGATGGACTGAAGACTCGTTTAGTCTAATTGATTAAATGAACCACTTTAACCCTTGTGTCTTTAATAAATGATTTTGCATAGCCTATGTGCGCGCGTGTGTGTGTGTGTGTGTGTGTGTGTGCGCGCGCAACCATGCCCAAAACGGGGGGAAACAACCCCCCCCCCCCGCCCCAAATCCTGGCGGGATTTGGGGCACATCAGGCATCAGACATCAGGCATCAGGCATCAGACATCAGGCATCAGATTTGGGGCACATCAGGCACATCGCAGACAGTGAGAGTCAATGTCAAAGTCTCCCATCATGAATTCATCCTGTATTATACCACTGTAGACCAATCGTTCTCAAATATACAGTACAGAACCATATTAGCACATAGAGACACTGCATGAAATAGGCCACGCCCATCGCCCATTTGGCTAGTAAAATAGTGAATGTGGCTGATGAAGTTGTGGGGCTGCATGCAGCAGCCTTTGCGGCACAGTGGGCAAAAAGGTTCGTTCCATACGCTGATGGCAACTTGGCAGCCCTGCTGGTGTTAATATTCACACTCGCAATCAGTGGTTTGGTTTTCAGATGGACGATGACGCTGATGATGACGATGACGCTGATGCCTCCACGATGATGACGATGATGCTGATGATGACGATGATGCTGATGCCTTCACGATGATGACGATGATGCTGATGCCTTCACGATGATGCTGATGCCTTCACAATGATGATAGACAAACTTCAGGGCTGTACAGTTGAGGAAGCACCGGGGCAGCAGCATTTCTCTGCTAATGGATGTGAGTTCCCAGAGGGCATCTTGAAGATGGACTGAAGACTCGTTTAGTCTAATTGATTAAATGAACCACTTTAACCCTTGTGTCTTTAATAAATGATTTTGCATAGCCTATGTGCGCGCGTGTGTGTGTGTGTGTGTGTGTGTGCGCGCGCAACCATGCCCAAAACGGGGGGAAACAACCCCCCCCCCCCGCCCCAAATCCTGGCATTCTCCGATGTCGCGTGCATGGTCACGTGTTGCACACAAAGATCATATATACGGGAGATGAACACTCCAACTTACTTCCTTGACAGCTAGATCCACACTTTTCTTCTCGCCAATTCTCAATGGCTTCCTTGTTTTGCTCAGGAGTACAAACAAACTTTAACTGGCGATTTTTTACATTTGTTGTCTGCGCAGCCCCACCACACAACAGCTTTTAGCTATGTTTAATTCAAGGGAAATGACGCTGGTGTGTGGAAGTGAATGGAGAGCTTTCCCCCCCGTGATGGGCGTGGCCTATTTCATGCAGTGTCTCGGGTGTGCATTTGCAGTGTCTCCCCTCACCTGCCTGACTCCCTGACCTGGCTGATTTCCCCCTCAGCGCTGAAGTAAACCGCAGAGAGTGATAAAAATGGCTGCTGACAGGTTAACACCGCAACGCCTGGACGTGCAACACACACGTTCTCTCTCTCTCTCTCTCTCTCTCTCTCTCTCTCTCTCTCTCTCTCTCTCTCTCTCTCTTTTGTCCCTCAGCTTGGCTTGATCAAATATTGATTGCACGGAAAGCCTCTGCTGAGAGCAAAGGCTTCAGGAGCAAAGAGTCGCTCCTTCCACTGGCTTTCAAGGGAAGCCTCCCTCAGCAAACACTTCCGCTCCTGGTGTTCCCCTGTCGTCCATTATAAATCCAGCCTGCCCGCTGAAATAGAGGAATTTGTGAGAGGGGCTTTTGGAGATGAGTTTTGAGCTACAACTAGCACAGTTCTTACACATGTCCCAACGTTTTTGGATAAAGAAACACGGCATGCTCCATTAGGGGTTAAAATCCTACGTACACTGCGCTTACTCCTGGTGTTAAAGTGCTGCTGAACTTTGGTAGTACCTTGGGGTGTATAGCTAAACTTGGACATGAACTTTGGTAGTACCTTGGGGTGTATAGCTATACTTGGACATGAACTTTGGTAGTACCTTGGGGTGTATAGCTATACTTGGACATGAACTTTGGTAGTACCTTGGGGTGTATAGCTATACTTGGACATGAACTTTGGTAGTACAGTACCTTGGGGTGTATTAGCTATACTTGGACATTAACTTTGGTAGTACCTTGGGGTGCATAGCTATACTTGGACATGAACCTTGGTAGTACATTGGGGTGTATAGCTATACTTGGACATGAACCTTGGTAGTACCTTGGGGTGTATAGCTAATATACTTGGACATTAACTTTGGTAGTACCTTGGGGTGTATAGCTATACTTGGACATGAACTTTGGTAGTACCTTGGGGTGTATAGCTATACTTGGACATTAACTTTGGTAGTACCTTGGGGTGCATAGCTATACTTGGACATGAACCTTGGTAGTACCTTGGGGTGTATAGCTATACTTGGACATGAACCTTGGTAGTACCTTGGGGTGTATAGCTATACGTGGACATTAACATTGGTAGTACCTTGGGGTGTATAGCTATACTTGGACATGAACTTTGGTAGTACCTTGGGGTGTATAGCTATACTTGGACATTAACTTTGGTAGTACCTTGGGGTGCATAGCTATACTTGGACATGAACCTTGGTAGTACCTTGGGGTGTATAGCTATACTTGGACATGAACCTTGGTAGTACCTTGGGGTGTATAGCTATACTTGGACATTAACTTTGGTAGTACCTTGGGGTGTATAGCTATACTTGGACATGAACTTTGGTAGTACCTTGGGGTGTATAGCTATACTTGGACATTAACTTTGGTAGTACCTTGGGGTGCATAGCTATACTTGGACATGAACCTTGGTAGTACCTTGGGGTGTATAGCTATACTTGGACATGAACCTTGGTAGTACCTTGGGGTGTATAGCTATACTTGGACATTAACTTTGGTAGTACCTTGGGGTGTATAGCTATACTTGGACATGAACTTTGGTAGTACCTTGGGGTGTATAGCTATACTTGGACATTAACTTTGGTAGTACCTTGGGGTGCATAGCTATACTTGGACATGAACCTTGGTAGTACCTTGGGGTGTATAGCTATACTTGGACATGATATAACACCCAAATCGGCAATTATCTGTTATGTGCTCCTCCGGGGGTCCGTGAAAGACGATTTCAGAATTGACTTTTTTTCCTCTCTCCATTCGTTACCGTCGTATGGTGAAACAGCTCTGAAAATGGCTTTTTGTGCAGGCAAACAAAGCAGATTGACAATACATAAAAAAAACTAGTAGTGTTGCTCACATGTACGTGAATCACGTTCTTTATTAGGGCTGTGGCGATTCACTTATCTCCCGATTCGATACTATCACGATACTTGGGTGCCGATTCGATATATATTGCGATTCTTAAGTATTGCGATTCTACGATTATTGCGATTCGATATTACGATTTATTGCGATTTTTGTTTCTTTTTTTCTTTTCTTTTTTCAGTTTGTTTGCTTTTTTACACTAGATTAGAACTTGGGAAAAGTTGAATCATACACTAGGGACTGTATATTATATCATGAGTAGGGCTGGGCGATATAGTTAAAAACAGGGGCGGACTGGGATCATAATTCAGGCCGGGCATTAGATACCAAGCAGGCCAGGCCGATATGGGCCGACGCGCGTGAAATTTGTCCGTTTGAAGCCCAATTTGGGCCAAGTCCAATTTTACAATGAGATGCACCCACTTTAACCCTGAAGTGTAATTATTACTTCAGACTAACTAATAAAGTAATAAAACCACTAGTAAACCAGTAGGCGGCACCTGGCCTGCTGTTCAGTGAGTGGCCTGACTGCGGGCACCCAAAAAAAAAAAAAAAAAAAATTGCGATTATCGATTCTGGAATAAAAGATCGATTCAAAAAATCGTGACATTAAAAATCGCGATACTTAAGTGAATCGATTTTTTCCCCCACCCCTATTCTTTATGTTATAAACGTTTCAGTTTGAACAAGTGTAACACCGAAATGGCCATGTTTCCTTTCGACTGGATTTCGGTGTTAATAAAGGTGTTCAAACTGAAAGCTGAGAGAACGCAATTCATAACAGTTCAATTTCTTTCTTTTGTACATTGTGAGAATCTGCTTTATTTAATTATCATGGTGACAGAGAAAAGACAATTCTACCCAAGAAGCTACCCAACCCAAGGTACCACCAACGTTCAACATCACTTTGAATCCAACTCTGTGTATCTCCAAAGCTTTCTGAGAGCATTGAGAAGGAAAAACCTTGATCTCAAATGCATTCCCGTGATTTTTCTTCCAAGTTAAATAACACAATTTTGAATGGGTTTCATAGGCCATGGGGTCATGCAACCTACAACTGAAATAAAAACATATATTATAAAAACAATACATAAATAAATCCCCAAATTGGAGTTCCAAGATTGTCACGGATCTGTAGTATATGCCATGTTGCAGATAGCAGTGACAGAGCAATGGGGGGTTGGTGGTCCAGTAAAGGTCTTTTGAAGGAGCTTCTTGGAGGTGATTAGCCAGTTCCCCTTGCTCCCACACTCCCATACATCATACAGAGCGGGTTCGTGGGCGAGCGAGAAAGAGAAAGTGAGTATGCACATGTGAGAGCAACACACACACACACACACACACACACAGACACACACACACACACACACGCACACACACACACACTCACACAAGTGCCATTCTCCTTGTGTATGTGTGTGTGTGTGTGTGTGTGTGTGCGTGTGTGTGCGTGTGTGTGTGTGTGTGTGTGTGTGTGTGTGTGTGTGTGTCTGTGCGTGTGCGTGTGCGTGTGTGTGTGTGTGTGTGTGTGTGCGTGTGTGTGTGGACTGTGGTATGGCAGGGGCTCTGACTTGTATCTCCAGGGTCGTTGGCTGGTAATTAGTTTTGCTCTAATGGCTGCCTGGCTATAGGTCAGGGTATTCCTGTAATCCCGCCCCTATCAGTTCACCTCTTACTACTAATCTCACTAACCTATCTCCTCCTGTCTCCTAACCTCATCTCTCCTCCACTGAACCAGCCGCCCCTCCTCTCTTTCTGTCTGTGGCTCTTTTATACCAATGCATTTCTCTCTTGTCCTTTTTGTTGCCTCTCTCTTTCATTGTGTGCTCCCATACTCTCGTGCCTCTCTCTCTCTCTCTCTCTCTCTCTCTCTCTCTCTCTCTCTCTCTCTCTCTCTCTCTCTCTCTCTCTCTCTCTCTCTCTCTCTCTCTCTCTCTCTCTCTCTCTCTCTCTCTCTCTCTCTCTCTCTCTCTCTCTCTCTCTCTGCTACAGATCATAGCTGAGAACCAACCTGCAGGAGGAGTTGTTCTACTGTGAGTTTAACTAGGATTTTTTTTATTTATTTTTTATTCACACACTTTCTCCACCGACGCCTCCAACTGGGAAACATTATCAGAAAGAGCCGACCATCTGTGCCCGTATCAGCAGCTACTATCCTCCCTCCGACTTCTTGCATCTAAGGCTAACAGATGGACTGGCACCATGCACAGTGCGTGTGTTTATTTCCATATAGGCTAAACACGCTCACGGACAGACACCCGTGTGCAGCGAGATATGCTGCTCTGTGAGTCAGACGCGAGCCTTCATGTGTGTTTGTGTGAGCTTTTCCTCCCACGGTGCAAAGAGTCAGGTGGATGATGGGAAGAAGGGTGGATGGGATGGGTGGATGGGATGATGGGTGGCTAAAGAAAATGGCAACATTTCAAAATCCACTTTCATTCAATGCAGTAAAAATCATTGAAGCGTCAATAAAATGTCATTTTGAAGCGCATCCATGCTTCCAAGAATATAGCTGATCCCCCCCCCCCATCCCCCCCCTTTCCTGTTATCTCCTGTTCATGCACCTTGGTTTAAATACCCCCAATGAAATGGCAACTTTACTTTCTTGATTTGATGCACTTCCTATTGAAACCGCTGAAACAGGATGTTGGGGCAGGACATAATGCAGTGATCGTCACCATTAAGTCATATGGACTCTAGAACACTAACGTGTCGGGTGTATTTCACCCGATGCAATATACCCCGTAAAACATACTTCTCATCTAAATATGTTAAAGTACAACAATACATGGCAAATTGAGGTACTCTTCTTTTATTTTTCAATGTGAAATATCACAAAAAAACACACAAAAATGTATTATGGGGGACACTATAAAAAATATGTCAAATTCGTGAGAAATCGTTACAGAAAAATTCCCCCAAAAAATAAAAAAGGAGCTCCCAACTTCTCCTTTGGTCCACCCATTCATGGGACTTGTGTGGTGAAAATCACCACACAAGTCACCACAATACCATTAACCCTAACCCGAAGATATTTTACGCTGAGTCACTAACGTCGGGTGAAAATCACCCGAACATGTAGCCGGTAGAAAAAACCATGAATAGGAGCAGGGAAACACACCTACATTCAATGACGTCAGTGAGCATCCTGAAGGTACCCAAGGACCCGCCCACCTCAGACAGCAGCAAGACAATGAAAATCACGTGAATTCAATTGTCTGAGTGAAAATCACCCGACGTTAGTGTTCTAGGGTAAGGACCAAGTTTGCGTTTCTTTTCCCTCGTGTACTAAAGTGTCACTCAGTGTGGAAGTGTGTGAAGAATGATCTTCTTGAAGTTGTCTTCAAGAGAATGAACTTCTGGTGAAAGAGAGCACAGAGAAGCATCCTTACAGCGGAGATGGACTGTGTGCTTGACATTGTGCAATTCATTAAGACACGCAGCTCTCCATTTTCACATCTGTTTCAAGCAGCACCGTGGACACTTGTCGTTCTCACAGTGAATGTGGCGCTTTGTTTCATTGGCCAAGTCATCATCCAATGGCAATCCACCCACAAGAATGGACACAATAAGACACCAGCTGATCCAATTTAAAGTCACTCACCGTCTTCACTATTCTAAGCATAAGTTGCATAGGATCTATCCTTCTGTTTCACCACTGTGCGATAGGTGTAAGGTGTCAGAGGGCACATTATCTCATGCCTTTTGGTTCTGTCCTTCACTAGCGGGATTCTGGGCCAGGATATTTGACTGGTACTCTAAGGCCTACGGTATAACCCTTCAGCCGGAGGCAGAACCCGCCATCTTTGGCTGCTCGGAGACCTCTCTGAACTTCCCTGCAGCTGTGCAACAGTCTCTGACACAGGGGACAACTGTCGCCAAAAGACAAATTCTGAAGGAATGGAAGTCTCCCTCTTCACCTTCATTTCAGTTGTGGTTAACGGACATGGTCTCTGTTATACAGATGGAGAGACTCAGTCTCAGTCGTCTGGGACTCGTTTCTGGTTTATCTTGACGAGGTCAGGGGTGACGGAAGACTCGCGGACCCTTTGCGTGGGGCCCCATGCACAGCATCTTCTAGAAGCATGAAGGCACTGTGTGTGGCTGGTAGGTATATATTGTAACACTGAATGTCCTTAGTATATATATGTTTTGTTTTTGTTTTTTTACCTTTTCTATTTTTTTTTCTCTGTGTCTGAGCCTGTTTTTGTTTTCTTTCTTTGTGTGTTCTGTAAAATGTTAGAATGTAAAATAAAAATAAATAAAAAAAGAATGGACACAATACTGTAGTAGGACGCAAGAATGCAGAAGAGTGTCACAACAACCCCCCCAGCCACGAGCCGTACAGGCCTGAGAACTGTCCGAGGTGCTGAAGTGCAGTGGCGCCCATGCAGTCCCATCCACTGTTGTGCAGAGTCCGTGCCTGGTGTACCAGGGGACCTGGCAGATCTCCAGGCGGGTTGCTGGTTTACCGCCAGCGGGAGTCAGCGACTGTATGAGGCTGGTAGCTCTCTCTGTCACCTGTGATTTCCTGCGCCTGTTTGCCGGCCCATTCAACCTGCTTGTTTACAGACTGTCAGTGCTGAGTCTTGGTATCTGCTTGGTGCTGTCACTCAACATCACAGTTCTGCTTGGTGCTTCACTCAACATCACAGTTCTCCGGATCCTGACCGTCTCCTGTCTCCAGCCAGGGGAACCTCCCGACCTCTAGCTCTCAGTGACTTTTCAGGTCGCGAGCTTTATGCCGTCCTTATCTCTCAGAGTTAGCGTAGAGGTCTTCTGTTTGTTTATTCTGAACTCTGATTTTGACTCTGAACACTGAAGCCTGTTCGCTCGAGGGATTTTCAACTCTGAACTGTAGCTCTGTGATCCTTTTTTCAAGTCAGTGAGGACTTTAAAACGCACCTCTGACTCCGTCTCCTGCATCCTCGGGTCTATTCCAGCAGAGCACCTGAGAAAGAGCCAGCGAACGAACCAATTAAGTCGGCCTCTGCTGCCGTCTGGAACACCTGGATCGCTGAGTAGCTCATTACGAAGCAGGGGATTAAGCCTAATTAGTGCTTTAATTAGCAAGTAGCTGAGGGCCGGGGCCCCGCCCCGCCCCGCTGCTGACGGCACACAGCCTCCTCAGACCGGGTGGCCGGGGAGAGAGCAGATCAAACGAGGCCTAATTGACGGCAGCTTAACATCATAAAGGCCGATGATTGGGGAGGCTGGCGAGGCTCAGGAGAGGGAGAGAAAACTCATTCATATTTAATGGGAGTTTTCAAAGGCAAACCTGAATATTGAGGAGTAATTAGGAAAAGTGTGTCACTCAGGGAGCGGGGACGCATTGTCTGTGTGCGTGTGTGTGTGTGTGTGTGTGTGTGTGTGTGTGTGTGTGTGTGTGTGTGTGTGTGTGTGTGTGGTGTGTGTGTGTGTACAGAGAGAGAGAGAGAGAGAGAGAGAGAGAGAGAGAGAGAGCGAGAGTATAGACAAGACCTCCCAGAAAAGTGTAAATTCCATCTGAGGTCATCATAGAGTCAAGTCTTCATAAGGTGATGGTGAAGACCAGGCCTGTGTTTTTTCTAGCAGACTCTGGGCATACTGTATCTTACCGTTCACCTATAAGACCTATGAATGTGAATGCTCAAATCAAATGAATAGGGCGGAAGATGATCAGAATAACGGAAAAGAAATGTGTCCTATACGGTAGGTACTAGGTCCTATGGATTTTCAAAAGCCCTGAACAAGCAAGAGTCAAAAATACAAATTGATTGAATTCCCGATTTCCAGTAATTACTGCGCCGTGAGTCAGGATTTTACGGATTGAAAAATAATTAGCAGAGCGCCCCAGAGGTCTGGATTTTTTTCTCTCTCCATCATAGTAGCTGTGGAAAATCACTTACATGGCCATTCCGGATAGGATGAAATTCATACTAGACTTCCTGAGATAATAACTCAGTAATTACCGAGCGACACCCCCCACCACCCCCCACCCCCCACCCCCGCCGGTGATACGAACTCTGACCACAGAAGGACAGAGAGATACGACCGACTGACCGACAGAGAGAGAGAGAGAGGGTGTCCCGTAATAGACCTGGCTGTAGTTGGTTTTTATGGCTTCATCTTAAAGTCCTAATGGCTTTCAGAGGAGCGACTGGCTGTCTGGTCGACATTACAGTTCATTACGTCTGTCTCTCGTCTCTAATACGTCCCATTGTAAAAGAGTTCCCAGAAACTCCCTGGCTTCAGGACATGATAATGGACAAATACCAGCTTTTATTTATGGGTATTGACAAAGATCGGAACGTATGGCCATAATTTGCGGCAAATCTCAATGCAGAGCTATAGGGGGGAAAACTCATTAGCACCATGTAACAATAAAAATAACAATGCTTCGTGACTTTCACATATTAAATGATCCAAAGATATCTTAATCATATAGGAGTTTGGAAATCCTTTAAATCTCCCGATAACACTCTACAAACCCTACTGTCCAATCATCCAGCTAATCCTAAAGGATCTATCGTAAAACACGATAGATTTTGATTGAATTCTGTCACTGTATTTGCTATTGGATTCCTAATGGATCCATCATGTTATGTTCAAATGGATCCGGAGCGCTGCTGTTGTCACGATTTCTAATAACGAAAGATAAAACAACAAACAAATCGGTCGATGTTCATGTTCACAAAATCTGATTTCACTGTTCAAGGTCAGCGAGATAGCCTACTCCGTTATACTGTATGCTACAGTATATTAGCCTACTCCGTTATACTGTATGCTACAGTATATTATAGTATATTATAGTATATTATAGTATATTCTGTTTTGGGATGTTTAGGATTGCTGTATGTGTTCCCCGTGGTGTTTCCACCTGTTCCTCTCCTGTCTCTCTACAGCTCTGCCCTGGTCTGTCTCTACAGCTCTGCCCTGGTCTGTCTCTACAGCTCTGCCCTGGTCTGTCTCTACAGCTCTGCCCTGGTCTGTCTCTACAGCTCTGCCCTGGTCTGTCTCTACAGCTCTGCCCTGGTCTGTCTCTACAGCTCTGCCCTGGTCTGTCTCTACAGCTCTGCCCTGGTCTGTCTCTACAGCTCTGCCCTGGTCTGTCTCTACAGCTCTGCCCTGGTCTGTCTCTACAGCTCTGCCCTGGTCTGTCTCTACAGCTCTGCCCTGGTCTGTCTCTACAGCTCTGCCCTGGTCTGTCTCTACAGCTCTGCCCTGGTCTGTCTCTACAGCTCTGCCCTGGTCTGTCTCTACAGCTCCGCCCTGGTCTGTCTCTACAGCTCCGCCCTGGTCTGTCTCTACAGCTCTGCCCTGGTCTGTCTCTACAGCTCTGCCCTGGTCTGTCTCTACAGCTCTGCCCTGGTCTGTCTCTACAGCTCTGCCCTGGTCTGTCTCTACAGCTCTGCCCTGGTCTGTCTCTACAGCTCTGCCCTGGTCTGTCTCTACAGCTCTGCCCTGGTCTGTCTCTACAGCTCTGCCCTGGTCTGTCTCTACAGCTCTGCCCTGGTCTGTCTCTACAGCTCTGCCCTGGTCTGTCTCTACAGCTCTGCCCTGGTCTGTCTCTACAGCTCTGCCCTGGTCTGTCTCTACAGCTCTGCCCTGGTCTGTCTCTACAGCTCTGCCCTGGTCTGTCTCTACAGCTCTGCCCTGGTCTTTCTCTACAGCTCTGCCCTGGTCTGTCTCTACAGCTCTGCCCTGGTCTGTCTCTACAGCTCTGCCCTGGTCTGTCTCTACAGCTCTGCCCTGGTCTGTCTCTACAGCTCCGCCCTGGTCTGTCTCTACAGCTCCGCCCTGGTCTGTCTCTACAGCTCCGCCCTGGTCTGTCTCTACAGCTCTGCCCTGGTCTGTCTCTACAGCTCTGCCCTGGTCTGTCTCTACAGCTCTGCCCTGGTCTGTCTCTACAGCTCTGCCCTGGTCTGTCTCTACAGCTCTGCCCTGGTCTGTCTCTACAGCTCTGCCCTGGTCTGTCTCTACAGCTCCGCCCTGGTCTGTCTCTACAGCTCCGCCCTGGTCTGTCTCTACAGCTCCGCCCTGGTCTGTCTCTACAGCTCTGCCCTGGTCTGTCTCTACAGCTCTGCCCTGGTCTGTCTCTACAGCTCTGCCCTGGTCTGTCTCTACAGCTCTGCCCTGGTCTGCAGTCGTCAACAAGGTGCACCTGGTCGAGGAGAGAAGTGGATAAATGCTCCAGGCTCCTCTCCCAGACAGAGACCTCTCATGCAGACTGATGCCTCTCAGTCTGGGATGTTATTTATGGCTCCCAGACGCTGTATGATTTTAGAAAAATGTAGTTTAATTGCATCTCCACATCGTCTGCGATGTAAAGCCAAAACTCACAAGCGATGTCCTCAGTCCTCACACTGTACGGTCAAACCCTTTCTGTGTGGAGTTTGCATGTTCTCCCCGTGCCTCCCGGGGGCTTCCTTCATATAGGAACCCCCTTCACCAAAACATGCAATATCCTGGTTGCTAATGTGGTTCCTCCTCTGGTCGTTCGGGGCGCCTGTTCGGAGGGAGGGGAACTGGTTGGAATAGCGTGATCCTCCCACGTGCTATGTCCTACCGGTGAAGCTTCCCCTGTCAGGTGAAAAGAAGCGGCTGGCTAACTGCCCATGTCTCGGAGGAAGCTTGGAGCCAGTTTCGGCTCTCCCCAGATCGGCAGAGGGTGGAGCAGCAACCAGGATAAATAAATTAAATTAGCACTAATGGGGGATAAAAATGGGATAAAAAATCGGCCTGTGTCATCATACTGTATGTGTAAAATAGAAAATAAAACGGGTCGTGGACCGGCCGTTCTGGCTATTGACAATTTTAAGCAATATTACACGAGAGGGTGTGCTTTACCGTATATATTGGCACTTCAGTGATGCGGCAGTGATCCGTACGCTTCACTGAAGTGAATCTGACACCTGGCTCTCGTTCATGGACCCTCTTGTACAAAGATCTTGTTGCATGTCACGCAAGAAATCGGGGAGCTGCTGAGTTCAACAAACTCATGGTCAACTCAGGAAACAAGGTCAGACTGCAGAAGCTTGTGGAGGAACAGTTGAAAACACAAGTTGGTCGGGTGACGTCATACTGCCAGGGAGAAACACCAACCAACCTGGGCACTGACTGGCGTGGCAAGTGGGGTACTACTGTAGGTCTTCAAGCATCCAGAGGGAGATACGATGCTACTCTCTGCCTATGCTGAGCGGAGAACCAGGAACTACACTCAAACAGCTGCACTAGACTGAGGACACAGACGTGTTTGTCCAAACGGCTTATGTCTCACACACCAACTGAGGTGATCTGCTGCTTAAACGCAAGCAGGCATTCATCAACTGCTGCGCTCGCAGAATAGGCTGCAGTGCAGACTAGGGCTGTTTGATTTTGCCTAAAAATTTAATTGACGATTTTTTCTCTCAAAACTCGATTTTGATTCTATTTTTTTTATACTATTATACTTCTCTAAACATTTGTTGCCTTGCAGAGCTCTTTTTTTCACAAGTGACAAATTACGCTTTTACTCTGAAAGCAGAACAACCCAACTTCCTGTTTTAGCCTAACTTAGCCTATGCCTAACTTCCTGGCTGTTGCTTGCTAACCTGCAGTCACTTGACACTGGTGGATTTGCGCTTTTGGAGGTGAGTCCTAACGTTACTCGGTGGCCTCACGTGTTGTTATGTGAACTAAAGGCAACATTTCAGCGTCCAGTGATAACATCTTTGTTCCTGCGCGCGTGTGTGTTGTGGTAATCGTTATCTTGCACAGCCCGCCCCGCAGTGCAACACGCTGCTCAGGGCTCACACACACTGTGCTTTTTGGAGGGGTTGAAATAAGTTCATTGCTGCCGTCTTTAGTAGCCAGCAGTAGCCACAGCCTCCAGAGAGACTTTACAGCGGGGAGAAAAGACGAGTAGTGTCATGTATGCGTGCTGCTACAGCACGCATACATGACAGAATGAATCAAGAGCTATAAAGGTATTTGTCCTCTCCATCGTCTATGGTGAGAGTGCAGCAGATGTTACCTGCGTTTCCAAGTGGCACAAACTGAAAAAGTGTACAATCCACCCGATGACGACTCATCGGATCTTCATGTGGAAAACTACTGTATATTGCGTATTGCCAGCTCCATTACAATCTGCTCAAGCATCCTTCTCCCATTGGTCCTCATGGCTGGGGGGGTGGGAACTCATGACC